>NC_080791.1:22592767-22912052 GCF_028018385.1 Neofelis nebulosa | reverse complement strand
CCCTCCTGCTTCCCTGCTCTGTGCATGGAGGGGCCCGTTCGGATCGCAGCCACCGCCGCCGTAGCCGCCGCCAGCGCGCGGGGGATGACCTGGGGGCGGTTTTCGGAGCCGGCTGCCGCGCAGGAGGTCCGGGGACTGAGTCTGCCCCGCTGAGAGGTGCGGGGGTGGGCCCGCCGCAGGATCGGAGGGAGGGGTGGTCCGGGGACCCCGGGCTTGGGGGCCACGCGGCTTGGGAGCGGGAGGTCCGCGGGAGGGCAGGTCGGTGCGCCCCGCAAGGCGTGGGGATCCCGGACTGCGTGCGGGTTCTGGGGAGGGCAGCTGACGGATGCCCACCGGGGAGCTGCGACGTTCCGCGTCCTCGGGGACGCTGAGCCACCTCGTGGGAGGAGGCGGGGTGAGGTGTCAGTAACACGATTAAATCTCTTTGACAGTGATCCGCTGGGGCAGGTGAGCTCCAGCGTAGCCGGGAGTCAGGGGCGCCAGCACGTTTTCCCAAGGGAGCGGAGCGGGGTCCCTCGCCTCTCTCAACCTCCATCCCGCAGAGCCCCCGCGAGAGACAGTGATTTATGTGTAGGGAGAAGCAAGAGAAATTTCCTGCACAATGTATCTTTCTCTTGCCTTCCCAGGCTCAGTGACTTCCCAGCCCCAGGGAGTGTATTTTTCCTTCTTCTCTGTAAAGCTTTCTGTGGATTGCATTATCATTTGCTAAATACATTACAGCTCGCTATTTATCTCGGTCTGCAGCTTCCAGACCTTTGTTGCTTTCTCTCCACATCTAGGGATTTCAGTAATAAATCACTGAGGGGGATAGATAGACTCCCTTGCCCTTGCCTTTATTGTTCTCCCTAACCCCACCAAATCAGGTGGAAGGCCCTCCAAGAGGAGTTCTTCTCCAGAATGCCTGCCTTTCCTGGTGAGGACTACAGAGGGTGGCAGGTGCCTTAAGGGCCGGCTGCTTTCCACTTTAGATCTAGAATTTAGAGAACATCATAACAGAAAGTCAGCCTCTGTGTCCTAAATCAAACACCTTGAGAAACAGAAAGTTGAACTAAAAGCTAACATGAGATTATTCTCAGGCCAGTGGCCAGCAAAAATGAAAGAGGCCAATTCTGTTTCCATGCCTCACTGGTACCATTGCCCTCAGACTCCCAGCTAACACCTGGTGTCCCTAAAGGTCAGTGTCACAGAGGGACAAGGTGGGAGGGGACCTGGGAAATAAATGGGTTTATTCTCAGTGTAATTCTAAGCATTTTATTACATTTTACAGCTCATTTTTTGAAAAGGAGTCTATTTTAGCTGAAAATGGGAGGGGGAATGTAGTTCAACTTTTTAGGACAAGATGAAAGAAAAAAATTCTGGAAATTTTAAATTAGTGCTTAACTAGAAAGCATTCTTAGGAACCCAGAGAGGCACCAAATACTGTAGTTTCTGTTATACACATGTTGAAATAAACTGCCTCATACTTTAAGTTATATGAGAAGGATGGAGAAAACCTGTTTCATTTTGTAAAGACGTGCCCTGGGTGTGTGCTTGGCAGTGGGTAGAGCAGAAACATTTATATTTCTATAAAAAACACACAAGTGTATATTGTTTAACTTTCATGCAAAAACTCGGATATAGCATTTGGAAATCTGTCTTTGTTTGAATAGTTTAGTCAACCAGGAAAATCAGTTACTAGAAGTGCTGTGCTATTGTTTGTGTAGTAACTCACTTGGGATGCTTTGATTGATTGCTATGGTTCTCATCAACCTCCTCTTCTGTGGAAAGTACTTAAACAGCTCTGACTCTCAAGCCGGGAAGTACAAAGAACCCTTAGGACTTGGAACATACTGATCTAGCTTGTGTAGGTTGGCTTCTAAAATCAGTCTTATCCTTTGCCTTCTTTGCAAGTAAGGAATTAAGTTCACTTCAAGATAGGATTCCCCCGCCCCCTGTCAGCAAGGTATATATAGATGGAGGCTTTGTGTGGAAACTTGTGTCATAGGGCTTTGCTCTAAAGCGGTCAGGTAAAATTTGTTGACCAGGTCTTCTGCTTTTCTCTTTTCCGCTTTGCCCTTATGCTCTCATAACTTTCTAGACGATTTCATTTATGGGTTTGTCAAAATATAAGTTGAAGTAAAAGTTTTCTTCTCTAGGAAGGTTTCTTTTGCAAAAACTTAGACTAAAAACTGGTGATTGTGTCCAAGTGTATCCTGGGAAAATGATTTCAGGAATTAAACATTATCTTAGGGAAATTAGACTGGGATAGGAACTTAAAAATAACTAATTGAAAAATTGGTTGTTTATAACATGTAATTACATTAGCTATGGCCTTTTAATTAGCATTTGTACTTTGCAGAAGGAAAAATAAGACAACACATCACAAGAGCAGAGGAGTTGTCTCCAAGGTAGTCTTTCTTTAAGATATATGGTCTTACTACTTAATAGGAACTAATTAGATTAGAAAGAGAATTTGGAGTCTGGTTGCTAAATAGATTGCTTTGAAGGACTTGATTTTATGGTGATTTTCAGTTAGTGCTTTTTTTTTCCCCAAGAAGTTTTGTTAATTGGATTAGATAATGTTTTATTGTTTTTATTCAGGATTTTATATTGTATGTAAATATCCTATTTATTTATAAACATTTCACTTATACATTTTTGTCGTGTATATGGTATTAATTCACTTTTAAGAGGCTGACAAGGAGGGCTTTGATTCTTCTCAATTAAACTTCAAAGATGGTATATGGAATATACTTAATGTCACTTTAAAAATATTGGATTACAATTAAGTGAAAAACTGGTTTGTTGGTTTTTTTTTTTTTTTAATCCTTCAAGTTTTCCGTCATTGTTTGTGCTCTTTCCCCCATTGTCAGGCTTAAAACATACAGTATCATTGTCATCTGTCCCCTGAATAATGGTCCTGAGGTGATATTATTAATGTGGCTTTTTAAAATCAAACTAATTATACTTGCCTAAAAGAGCCACATGTGTGTGATTCTAGCTGCCTGGTGCCTTTTGAGAGCCCTGGAGACAAGCTAGTGAATAGAGCTGAAAATTCATTCTGTATTTGATTAAATGGAACAGACTCGCTGCTCCTTACCCCAGCAGGGGCTATGAGATCTCTTGATCCCCGAAGCGGCTCCAAGACCCTGGGAATAACATTAGCGAGCACCTGAGGAATTTCTGCCCTGCAGTGCCTTTTGTGTGTGTGTGTGTGTGTGTGTGTGTGTGTGTGTGTGTGTGTGTAGAGGGATTGGAGCTGAGTGGTGATGGGGCGGTGGAAGGAGGGGGTGGAGAGAGGCTACATTAGAAGACTCCATATGTTAGCAGATCTAAAATCAAGGCATGACTTAACAGCTTATCTTATAAGAGAAAACAGCCCAACCCGAAGGCAGATTGCTAGTCAGGACTCTCTTACGAGCAGGACTGTGGTGATGTGTTTTTAGCACTGAACTGAATGCCACTGTTAAGTACAAAAAGTCACTTCTCTGCTCTCCCTCTGAAGCACAAGCGTCTACACGTTGAAGACTTGGTAAGTTTTCTCTGAATGATCTTTTGATAAATATATAAAATTGTGTTACAGTTTGGTCTTGCTGGTAAGGGCTGATGTATTGTTCTAATAACTTTTTAAACTGAGGGCAAAATCAGACTTTTATGTGAAGCACATTGCTTTGCAGAGATGAAATGCTTGTTTGAATAGGCATATTTCACTTTTCTCTTTTGTTTTTATACGATTTCATTGCATTCTTGTTACATTATTGAAGGATTTAAATTCATTTACGGTATATGTCTCTTTCCTGGTGTCTTATTGAGAGGTCTGGTCTTTAGTGTTTTTTAAGGCATTGCTTTGCAGACTTTGCTTGCAGCCACAAGTAAATGAAAATATATCTACCAAAAACATTCTATAAAGTCTTTGGAGCAAAATTTTTGAGAAACATGAGTGTGTCCTCCTCCCCAGCCACCCGCCCCCGCAGCTGCCCCAAATAATTTTTGGATACAAACATTTTTCAGGATATTTGCCCAGTTTGTTTCTTGTGTACTTTTCCAGGAAGGGCAGTTCTGAATCTTGGATAGTATCATTAATCAATTTCCATATTCCAAGAAGAGTTAAAACTGAATTTGAATTCTGGTGCTAGTTTTCCACTGATGTAGAACTCAGTAGTGTATTTGCTGGGCAATTTGATATATTTTGTTCCTGATTATAATCCTGTTGTGTGTCACAGTTCTCTCCATCCTATTACCATGTAGTCCTCTCCCAAATTCTCACAATACTGAGTGTTGGGAAAATAAAGAAGCCTTTTAGAGACTGTGTTTAATTTTTTCTCACCTTAATCCTAGCACGACCAAATTGAAAGGACC
The DNA here is from genome assembly GCF_028018385.1 of Neofelis nebulosa. Classification (NCBI taxonomy): domain Eukaryota; kingdom Metazoa; phylum Chordata; class Mammalia; order Carnivora; family Felidae; genus Neofelis; species Neofelis nebulosa. The sequence continues at coordinate 22,907,714 of NC_080791.1, read as the reverse complement.
CTTGCATGCATTGGGGTCGACACTGCAAGTTAGCATTGTGCCAGTCTTGGTTCACAGGTTTTTAGTGGCTTTTGCTGTGTGATATATTTTGATGGCCAGAGATCATAAAAAACTACCCCTAAAGCACATTTTGTTCTGCCGAATATTGGTCGGAATGTGAGTCGGGACTTCAGTTCTTGAGAGCCAGAATGATGTGCCTTTCAATCATAGGATTAAGGGACAGTGAAGTTCCTTGTATCTTACGTCAGAGGGTAAAGAAATATACAGGTTATATGACTGAGCGTAGAAATATTCTGCTTACCGTTTTGTTGCTTGGAACTGTGTGGTTGACTTTATTTTTATATTACCCTACTACAAACAGCCTTCAAAAGTTGATCTACAAAGCTTGCTTTTCGGCTACCTATTCTTGTTAGACACTCGCTCACCTTTTTTTATTTGGGGAAGTGAGCTTGACCGAAGTCTTGGTTTCCTCATCTGTAAAATGGGGATAACAATAGTATCTCTTACCACGGTTGTGGGGATTACATGGGATAATGAAAGTAAATCGCTTGGAATATGCTAAAACTGTAACACGTGAGTGTTAGCTCCTATTACTTTTACTTAACTCCTTCTGTACATATTACTCTGATCCAGAGTTGGTTTAAGGACTAACATAGTAAGGAATTCTCAGAAGTTAGTAATTGTATGGGTACATGCAAGAGCTATAGATGTAATGTGCTCTTAATTTTGCAGTTGAACTGAAAGGTGCTTGGAAACAATGTTGCATTTTCCCTAGTTGATTGTGTAATATAAAAATGTACATGAGCGTGCAGTTAATGTACACTAAGTGCACAGCTGGATGAAGTTTTACATATGCACATATGGGTGGCAACTATTACCCAGATCAAGATCTAGAATATTTCTTTCACCTGGAAGTTCTCCTGGTGCCCCTTCCCAGACAACCCTGCCACCCCCATCAGGCAGCCACTGTTGCGCCTCATCTGACCATAGATTAGTTTTGCCTGTTCTCCAGCTATACTCGTAAAAGTGGATTCCTATGGCATGTACTCTTTTGTATGTGGTTTCTTGCACTGCTCATAAGGTCTGTGAGATTCATCCATGTTATTGTGTATGGTAGTAATTTGTGCTTTTTAAATTGTTACTTAAAGTTTTTGTGTGTTTTGAAATTGGTAGTAGTTCATTTTATCGGCACATTGGATATGTGGTCACTGGGAAAAAAAAAAAGGACACTTCTTCTCACATTATTTGAAAATCGGATCCTAGTGGCTAGCTTGAAAATTTACCATGACCTTATTTTTGTACATAAATATTAAAATGGGGTTGAATAGTTGCTCTCAGTCATAATTACATAAACCAAACCTGTTGTTAACTGTCCTTCTGTGTGTGTGTGTGTTTAGAAGGGAAGGAAGAGTGCCCCAAAACAGAGAAGAAGGATCATCTAAGGTAGCTTATATCTTTTCGTGCTTAGGATTTAATGCCATAATCAATACTTAGACACGTACAGAAGAGAGCACCAGCTAGCACTAGCATGAGAGTCTTAGAAGAACACAAAATAACGTAATATTCTTTTGAAAACAAAAATACACCAAAAATGGAAGAAAGTGGAGTAGGATGTGATGCTACAGAAAAATTTTGAAGAACAGGGCTGCTTGCTTCAAGAAGACTTTTGGCTACTAACCTGATGTGCTAAATAAAATTTATTTCAACAAACAGTGAAACAAGAATGCAAGATGATGTTGATGAATTAGAAGGTTCTTTGTTTGTTTGTTCCTTTTGAGGGGGTTGTGGTTGAGGTGAATGGTTTATTATATTTCTGTCCTTGGAAATGTTGATGAAGGATTTTCTGGGTGTCCTGCTGGAACACAAGCCACTTTTCTCCTTAGGAGACATTGTATTCTTCAGCTTTTGTAATTTCATTAAGTCTTATTGCTTCATAGTCCTTGACGCAAGGTCGTTCTTGGCATACAGCCACGTGCACGGATGGCTTCCCCCGGATCCCAGAGGGGCAAGCTGACCCCCTTTCCTTCTTAAATCAGACCCCCGGTGGCCCAGATTTCGAGGGGATGGGGGTTGAAATAGTGATAAATGATTCATCTTCTGCCCTGTATGGGGTACTCAAAAGATGCAGATTTTGTTTCAAAAGAAGGGAGAACTGTCTGTCAAATAGAGCTGCCTCATGATAGAGAATGCTCTTTTGAGGGGACACGAGCCCCTGATGACTGGACATTTGCTAAAGACACTGGGGAAGGGATCTCTTCCTTGGGTGAGAGATTGACCTACACGACCCCTTGCAGTAGTGAGACTCCATGAAATGGGCTTTTACTACGTAGTGATTCTACATAACCAATACATGCATGATTTTGGAGGGAGAAAAATGTGTCAAAAATGTCCAAACAGCCGCTGAGTCCATACATTTTCTCAAAGCAACCCGAGTTTAAAGTTGAGGACTGCCTCAGCTTGCTGGCTTTGTTCACTTTAAATGTAATTCTTCGTTTATATCACCAACAACTAAATGTCAGCTATTCTTTTCTGTCTTTCTTACATAAAGAGAAAATAGAAACTTCCCAGTATTCTACGTGGCCAGCATCAGCAGTGATAATACTTTCCAAGTATAGTATTTGCTCCCTCTTGATGTAGGTACACATCTGAGAAGTTTCTTGAGGCCATCTGCTGGCCCAGGTGTATTTCTTCACTCTTACAACAGGTGTACTGTAAAAATGAATAAATATACATCTTCTCTCTCTGCCTTCTCTCCTCCACCCTACTTTTCTGTACTTGAATTTCGAGGGAGAGAAATCACTCATCCTGGGGGGAGAAAGTGACTTACCCAAGCGAAAAAACTATATCTGGGATATTTTCTGAGGCCCATAGTTACTTAATCTAACCATGTACATATCTTGTATCTGTAAATATATGTTAACTCGTGTTAATAATTGATACTTAACAATGGCTGAAGGTAATGTAGAATCCCGAATCACTGAAATAATCTTTATTTTGTAAGCAGAAAAGTATAGTGTACTGAGTTTACTGAGCTTTTACTATTTTGTGTTCATGCACATATATAAATAAACCCTCCATTGCCTCCCTGTAACCTATAAGCAGGTCTGCTCTGTTACCATTACCTTTTACCCCTCCAGCCGCCTTTCCAAAATGGGAGAGGGGTGAGAGGAGATTTCGAATGTGTGACCAAAAAACCCAACTTTTGGTCTTCTGCTGAAACTGCTTCTGGGTCGCCTCCCTATCTCCAGTGGGGATTTTGCCCCCACTCCAAATCATCCATTTTTCTCCGTGTTACCAGAGTAGCAATCTTGCTAAAACATAAAGCCGATCGTGTGACTGCTCTCCTTAAAATCGATTTCTCCGGAGACCCTGAATCGCTCACTTCTTTTTTTTTTAATTTTTTTTTAAATTTTTTTTTTCAACGTTTTTTATTTATTTTTGGGACAGAGAGAGACAGAGCATGAACGGGGGAGGGGCAGAGAGAGAGGGAGACACAGAATCGGAAGCAGGCTCCAGGCTCCGAGCCATCAGCCCAGAGCCCGACGCGGGGCTCGAACTCACGGACCGCGAGATCGTGACCTGGCTGAAGTCGGACGCTTAACCGACTGCGCCACCCAGGCGCCCCTGAATCGCTCACTTCTTAAGGCCCAGGTCTTCAGTGGGGTGTACAGGTGCTCTACCTACTGGATGCTGCTGTCGTCTCTAGCTACTTTGAATCACTTGAATGTCCCTTGCTTTCTGTCTTGCAGGCTGGGAACTCTGTCTCTCCTTTGCCTGATACTGTGTCATCATTGTTTACATGTATGCTCATCCTCGTCTTTCTCCTTAAGGACAGATGATGTGCTGTCCCCTCTATGTGTGATCATCCCTCTCACCCCCTTACTCGCACTATGCCTAACGAGTACTATATACCCAAATGGCTGAATGTATCCGAGTGTTAACCACAGTGCTTCTGAAGTGTCACTGTGCTTTTGGATTTCTTGGGGGCTGTTTTTTTTTTCTTTTAATTTTTTTTAAATGCTTATTTATTACTTTTGAGGGAGAGACAGAGTATGAATTGGGGAGGGGCAGAGAGCGAGGGAGACGCAGAATCTGAAGCAGGCTCCAGGCTCTGAGCTGTCAGCACAGAGCCCAACTTGGGGCTTGAACTCACGGACCCCGAGATGATGACCTGAGCCAAACTCAGTTGCTTAACTGACAGCCACCCAGGTGGCCCTCTTGGGGGCTGTTTAAAATGATTTAATGAGTCCGGGGTGAATCCCAAGATTCTCCCTTTGTAGCGAGTTTCCAAATGGTGTTGATGATGTTGCCTGGACCCTACTGAGTAGCAAGATGCTAAACTGTCCTCTCTAGACCCATGTGTGATTTCAACATACAGTCTGCTTTTAAAAATCCAGTGAAAGTGGTGCCTGGACGGCTCAGTCGGTTCAGCTCAGGTCACGATCTCGCGGTTCATGGGTTCGAGCCCCGCGTCGAACTCTGTGCTGCCAGCTCAGAGCCTGGAGCCTGCTTCGGATTAGTGTCTCCCTCTCTCTCTGCCCCTCTCCCCCACTTGCACTCTGTCTCTCTGCCTCTCTCTCTTTCTCAAGAATAAATAAACATTAAAAAAGTTAAAAAAAATCCAGTTAAAGTCTGATTCTTCATGTCAAATTCAGGTAGACCACAGCTTCAAATAATGAAGATTAAAGAACGCTTTAGACAAAGAAAAAAAAAAGTTAAATGTCTCATTATTGGAATGTTTGCATGATCTTTTAACAGTTTTTTTTTCAATTTTTGAATTTTTTAGTGTTAAAAAATTTAAATGGATGAATTTTTAAAACGATTATATATATTTAAAATGTGTATTTTTCTTCTGTGCAACATTTGGCGTCTGGAGAGGTGATACCGAGTTTTGTCTGGTTTTAAAATACTCACTATCGCAGGTGTTCTCTCGGATATATAGGTACTAAAAAGTGCAATTCTGGTTTCTGTCTCTTGCCAGGGAAATGCCTGGCAGTTATTGGCTTAATGAGTAATTGTACACACGGCCTGCTTGGAGGTAAATTTGGCAAGGGGGACAGATGTTTAATGGATAAAATACTACTTTATCAGGCCATGCAATTACTGTAGTGACATCAGAACTTGGCAGCCTCTTTTATTCCAATAAAAACAAAAATAGCATCGTCAGCTAGGGAGAAGACATTTTTCTTGTCCATTTATTTTGGCTTATTTTCATGGTTTTGGCCTCAGGGTGTGTGTATAGCCAAATAACAACACAGTGAGTAACAGGCAAGAAGAATTAGGGAGTGAACATAGTTTCGGTTGAAACGGCCATGCTGTTTATCATTCACCTCTGTTTTAATAATTTAGACCGTTCCTCTCAGTTTGGTGACTAGGAGAGTAGGAGGGGTGGGTATGAGGAACCCTCATCCATAAAGTGGAGTTAAACTCATTATTTGGCTTGATATTATATAGCTCACGATGTCTTGACAAAACCTGACAATTGGCTTATGAAAATAGTCACGTGAGAGTAAATGTCTGGGTGTGATTACAAATGCGACAGTACAGTTTTGTAGAAAAGGTGCCATTTAATTCTTTTTATAAATAGCATCGTGTTGCCAGTCAATTCAATTTGATTGAATATAGTGTTTCCTCCCGCCCGTTTTCCCCTGTTCACTCTCGTTGTGAAATTAGATTTTTGGATTGTTACCATGACCTAGCGACCCCTCATAGACCAGGATTTCAGTTTTGTGTCCAGGCATCTGAATAGCAGGTCAGTAGATCCTGGGACCACTCGATACTGAGAAGATACTTTTATTGTTCTTGATAGATTGTTAAACTCCTGAACAGAACCATACTAAAGTCTATTCCATTCTGTCCATGATTTACTTTGTGGGTTCGTCTTACTGTGATAGCCTTTTTAAACAAGCTCATTTTATTTCTTTCATCAAATCTTGGATGTTCATCCAAAGTGGAATTACAAGTTTAGTTTTATAGTAAGGACTCTATAGTTCTGATGGGGTAAAGTATATTTCAGACTGTATTCTAAATAGATATTTCTGCTTAAGATGCATTTCCAAGTCCTATTATAATCTGATTAGGATGGTTCTGATCTCTTTATCCGTTTGTTTGATTTCTATTTATTGATGATTAGGCATATTTTCTTTATTTATGGTCAAATCCATTTTGAGATTAAAACACATCAGAACTCTACCTTGAATTTCTAATTTCAATCTCTACTGATCATGTTTTAGATTATTTTGTGTTTGAGTTGGGCTTTGACTGTAGACCTATGTAGGTCTTTCACATAATTTTCTTCTTACACTTCTTACATTTTGGAGCTAAGGTTTTTAAATCCTGTGGCTAACAAAAACCAATTTGAGTCATTATAAGATGGGTTGTTAACTGTGGTCTCCTATTAGGCTAGCAAACACAGTTGTCATTATTTGTTATTTCTCTTTTGTGTTTGAGGATGCATTTTAAAAGAGCTATTGTCGTAGTGGTTAGGTCTTAAAGTAATTTCACATTTGTTACTATGACAGCAGCCACAGTGGGGTTTTTAATCATACAATGCAGCTCGTGCAGAGATTGATATCAGCATTTTGTGGCATCAAATAAATTTTAGCCCAGGGATTTGACTACATACATCTTACTGTTGTCAGTAGGGGTCTTGTAGCCAGCTCCCAAAGTGGGTTTCTAAATGTGAACCTTCCAAGCCCTGGCTGTGTCCCATTCCGCGGGAAAATAACAAATCGTTTTAAAGAGAAATTGTCAGTGTTTTACTTATTTTGGGATTTCTCTTTGAGATAGGAGATTATCAGGGAAAAAAGATGAGGAAATGATTAACCCTGCAGGACAAAGATCAGATTCAGTGTTTTCTTAGCTGACTGCGCATACAGACAGAATACTTAATTAGTTGTGGTCACAGATGTCAGCTGGTCGTGGAATCAAATCAGCAGGCACCCCCTATCGAACTCCCATGGCCCTTCAACAACCAAGAAAGAGAAACTGAGTTTTCGGTTTTATCTTTCTGCAATGCAGGCTTCCTACCACCCCCGCCTCCCGCCCCCTTCATGTGAAATGCGAGTTTTCTGGATAAAAAAAAATTCTTTCGCTTGATATTTGGTACACAAAGGAAGTCCCCGTTTGCTTTGTGGAAGTTCTTTCTAATTCACTGAGAAATGCTAACCTCTTCTGTATCTGATTTACCTGGAGCGGATGTAAACTCTGGCAGTTTAACAACAGGTGACGAAGGAGTGACTGTATTGCTTTTGCAGACCAGGACTCTTGTCTGTCTGGTGTGCTGCAGCCTGGGAAAGGGAAGTGCTGTCCTGTGTGGGGTTGGAGTGGAGAACCACATCACCCGCCTTGCTCGCTTAGCGCCTTGTGAAGTCTTCCAGCGATGACGACTCCTGCCTTGCGGTTCTTTTTATTCCAGACGCAGAATGATCTCCTCTTTCTGATGGCGGTGTGTGTTTGTTTTTCTGCTTAAATGTACGAAACAGTAAAATTGTCATGAGAGTGGAAACCATGAGGACAATACGTGATTGAGCATTAGGATTGTGTTTATGAGAGTTTTCATGTAGTTGAAAGTTAGATCTTTAACATCTCTCTAATGCTGGGAAAGGAGGTTCTTTGAAACTGTAGTCATTCTTCCAAAGCTTAAATTAGATTATAATTGCACATTTGTCTGTGCTTAGGAAGAGAATAAAATACTTCTACGTTTTGTTTTGTTTTGTTTTCTCTTTGACATTTCTTTGACACTTCTAAACCACAGACTCTGCATTCTGGATTCTGTTGACCTCACAGAAGATATGGAAGTGAATTTTGCCTAAGATAAAATTGATTCCCTGGTGTCTTGTAGTTTTGAACTCTTTCCTCTACAGAGGTTACTTTATTTTTATTTCTAGCCACAGGGATCCTTGCTTTCTAGCACATTTCTTTAAAGCAGGCGCTTGGAAATTTCTCTAACAGAATGTCCCAGCTGAAATGAAGTTTGGAAGCCCTTTCCAATTCTATGTAAAATCAGGAAAATAGCAAAGGAGCTTTTTTTTAAAAAAAAATTTTTTTTTTAACGTTTTATTTATTTTTGAGACAGGGAGAGACAGAGCATGAACGGGGGAGGGTCAGAGAGAGGGAGACACAGAATCTGAAACAGGCTCCAGGCTCTGAGCTGTCAGCACAGAGCCCTACGTGGGGCTCGAACTCACGGACCGCGAGATCATGACCTGAGCCGAAGTCGGCCGCTTAACCCACTGAGCCACCCAGGCGCCCCGCAAAGGAGCTTTTTAGAAGTAAATCTCATTTTACATTTGTGTCTTTGTGGAATGAACATCAAATCTACATTGAGATGTTCTTTTCTCTTAATGGTTGTTCCATGATACCCCTGTATCCAAAACATGACGGATGATTATCAAGACATAATTTGGTTTTTCATTTCTTAGATTTGTTAGAAAATGAATTCAGGCTTTGCAGTTTTTAATTTTATTTTTTTAATTTTATTTTTAACGTTTATTTATTATTGAGAGACCGAGCATGAGCAGGGGAAGGGCAGACACAGAATCGGAAGCAGGCTCCAGGCTCTGAGCTGTCAGCACAGAGCCTGACGTGGGCTCGAACTCACAAACTTCAAGATCATGACCTGAGCTGAAGCCGGGACACTCAACCAACTGAACCACCGAGGCACCCCTCAAACTTTGCAGTTTTACGTGATGCTTTTAATGTTGCTTTGACCAGTTGTTAACTTCTCTTTCGTTTTGTGTCGCTGTATAAGGTTGGCTAAAACAAATGCTAACGCTAAAGCATTTAATGACAGCTAATTTGTATTATTTTGGTGAAAATCAAGCCAGTTGTTAACTGTTTAATGAAATAGTTTAAAAATGGTTTTGATGACAAGATCGAGAAGAAAGAAAAATAGACATTCTTAAAGGCAAATTTTGCTCCTTCTTCATTGGAGTGAAGAGTGAGTTGTGATAGCAACAGAGACCAGCTTCCAGTAAGAGGTGTGAGGCTGTTTATTTTCACTCTGGAGATGTATATACTACAGAAGGAAAACTCTGGCCTTGCTTAACCTAAGCAAGTCATTACTTATCTACGATCTGGCAAGCAATTTGATTAAAGCTGACAGAGCTCATATAATACCAGAACCAGGCCCTCTTAATGATTGATGAGGCTTGTCTGTAAGTCTTTTTTTTTTTTTTTTTTTTTGAAAGAAGAAAAACTGAACAAGAATGAATACTTGTTCAGATCTCTAATTGCCCAGTATAAGCCAAGCCTATAATGTTGTTTTGTGTACAGTGATTAATATGTATTAATTTGTATGTTGTTTTAGGTAATGGTTAAATGGCTTTAAAATAATACTTTTATGTCAGCAGGTTAATTTGGCTTTTACATGATTAAATTCTTAAAATATTAGGGTTCCTGCCTGATATTTTTAACATCTTTTAAATAATGGTTTTCTTTGATGTTTCTTTGATATTCTTTAGTATAGTGGAAGTTTTAACCTATAATTTTCTTCTTTGTTCTCTTGTGAAATTGAATTATTTGGAAAGTCTTCAGCTTTAATTTTAATTTTTCAACCCCTTGCTCTCTAAGGGTATGAAAATGATTTGGACAATTGTTAGAGCATATTTGGGCTGTGGGGTGTTGTGACTCATTTCTTTGCTGCATTATTTGTTTCTTTCCCAACAGACTGATACTAGGTGTGACTGGAATGTGCTGAATGTTCTTGCCACGCTTTACATCATTATTCTATGTAGGGTGCTTAGCTCAACTAATGAAGAGAATTTTTTTTTTATCATTCATATGCTGCTTAGTAGATGGTGGGCTACTAAGGACTGGCGGACAGCTCCCCCAACCCCACAACTTGTTTTAGGTAAACTTAGCATGTGGAATTTCCATTAATGGAACAGTTGAATTGAGAATGAATTAGTTTTCTGTAAAATTCTGGGAATTTTTAGGCATCGTATCATAGGGGTTTGGATGAGGGTAAGCTCTAGAGAGTGAGTACCTGGGGTCAAAGCCAGCTTGCACTACAGTCTAGTGACATGACCTCCCTGTGCTTTGGTTTCTTCACCTGTATAATGGGAATGAATGATAGCTCATCAGGCTCTTGGCCATCTCATTTTAGTGTTCATGTGATCAGGTAGATGGTTCTCGAGGGCGAGTGTTGCTGCTCTGATTGTTATGATTGATATCGGTGAGATGGGCTCATATCCACAAAAGGGGGTATTATGGTGACACAGTGAATTAGAAACTGTGGAATCAGAATCAAATGAGTGGGGATTAAACTCTGGGGAGCCACAAATGGGGGAATAAGCTGGAATTGATTATATGTTTTTGGACTGGTTAGAACCCAGTGCATAGCAAAGAGCGCAGTTGGGTGAGTATTGAGCTAATACTCAATTAGCTCAATTAGTAAGAGCTAATGGGGAACTTTTGGGAACATTCCTTTGACTTTCCAAACAAGTGAACACCATTTGACTCTCTTGTTCCACATGTTCAATTTTGTAACTTTGTGATCTCCCCTTCTCCCTTCTTATCTCCCCAAACTCAGTGTAAACATACTTCAGTTTAATACCAAGAAAATAAAATTTATTTTGTGAGAGATGTACTTCATACCTACCTTCACTGACATGTTCTTAGAAGCAAGGACTATTGTTGGTACCCTTGCTAATTTTCTGTTGATAATTTCCCCAACAAATGTTTTTTCTTTTTTAATTTTTTTAATGTTTATTTATTTTTGAAGGGGAGAGAGACAGAGCGTGAGCAGGGGAGGGGCAGAGAGAGAGGGAGACACAGAATCCGAAGCAGGCTCCAGGCTCTGAGCTGTCAGCACAGATCCCGATGTGGGGCTCAAACTCACGAGCTGTGAGATCATGACCTGAGCTGAAGTTGGACGCTTAACCGACTGAGCCACCCAGGCGCCCCATCCCCAGCAAATCTTCTTATCTATGGGAAATCCCGGTTTTCTGGAATTCTTATATGTATACTTAAATAATGAGCTTGACTCTTACGTCCTTTTAAATTTGTTACTTTTCTTTTGGACTTACATATGGTCAGAACAGATGAACACTTAACTGGGATTGGTAGCATTAAAGACCACCAATAAAGTGCCATCCCCAAGTTGTTTCCAAGAGAGAAATAGAATAGATGTGGAATCATCAGATGTAAATATTTGACATGGAGATAGGCCAGTTATGCACACTGTCAGTCCCACCCCAGCCACTCCCCTATTTTGTTTCTAGCTGGCCGGCTTAAGTATGTTGCCCTCAAGTGACTGTTGAAGATCGAAGTTTAGCGGTGGAGGTGCGCATCCAAAAAATTGAAGAGGGGATTGTGGAACCAGAACATGACAGGTGGTGGGCAGTCTTCCCTTTTTGGCTGGCCATTCCCTCTTTATCCGTAGGGTTTTGTTTTTGGTTGTTGTCCACAGTGACAGTAATAATGCTTCAGGAAGGAGGCACTTACGCATTTTGTTGTTGTTGTTGTATTCTTTGAGTTAAGCCCTGAAAACTCCATCTGTTTTCTTCTAGTCCGCTGGTTGGCCTCATTATTGTATTTCTATCACTGGAATCAGGGTTTTCAGGGAAACACGGTAATTTTTGTAGTGATACTGAATGCATTTGCAGGAGAAAACATTGTGCCACAACTCTGCAAATGCACAGACTTTAAGGTATTCCCAGGGGTGCCTGGGTGGCTCAGTCAGTTATAAGCATCCGACTTTGGCTCAGGTCATGATCTCATGGTTCGTGGGTTCGAGCCCTGTGTCAGACTCTGTGTTGACAGCTCAGAGCCTGGAGCCTGCTTCAGATTCTTTGTCTCCCTCTCTCTCTGCCCCTCTCCCGCTCATGCTCTTTCAAAAATAAATAAACGTTAAAAAAAAATTAAAAAAGATATTCCTTCTGGGTCCTATAACATAGAGGATAAAGCTTGGTTGTATTGCATTTATAGAGTTTTCTTAGGGTGGTGGTCTTGGTGGCTTTGGAGGTAGGTGGCATTTATAGGATTCTTTTAACTGTTTTGATTTGGGGGACTGTGAATCTTGTGTTTGAAACTGTAATTCTTGTTCTATCCCCCAACCCCACTCTCAACTCAGATCTGCAGGGATGTGTGTGATCAAGGAAATAGCTGTGTGTTTGATTAGTGAATCTAGTGTCTTAACTGAGATGATAATGTATTTTGCTAAAAAGGGGTCAGCGCTCAAACTTTGTCAAAAGGCAAAATTCTTATAAACTATTACTGATTAAATGATTTTTATTACGAATCTCTTAATCATATACAAAAGAAACTAGATGCAAACTTCTTGTAAAACTAAAATTTACAAAATAAATATATTACCACAAAACCAATATAATTCAAAAATGTAAAATCTTTAAAACATTTTTTAGATTGTCAGTATTGTAGAAAGAAACTTTTGCTTGTTTTATATTTCACTTGCTTATTTCATATGATTGTTTTAAAATTTTAAGCGTGATTAGTACAGTTTTTCTTTTTTTAATAATGACCTTATTTTTAACTACTGGTCCAATATTTTGTGGGCAATCACTTTAAAAGTGCACTGCTGGGGCGCCTGGGTGGCTCAGTCGGTTGGGCGTCCGACTTCAGCTCAGGTCACGATCTCGCGGTCCGCGAGTTCGAGCCCCGCGTCGGGCTCTGGGCTGATGGCTCAGAGCCTGGAGCTTGCTTCCGATTCTGTGTCTCCCTCTCTCTCTGCCCCTCCCCCGTTCATGCTGTGTCTCTCTCTGTCTCAAAAATGAATAAACGTTAAAAAAAAATAAAAAAATAAAAGTGCACTGCTATATATATAGTACCGAGCAATTAAACAACCCATTCAATGAAGTGTTTGTATGTATTAATATTTGCTTATTGCCGATGAGCCAGAGTGATAGGGGATCTTTGTAATTTGTGTGTTCATGATGTCGTATAAGGCTGTGTGCCATGACACATGCTTTTCGAGTTTGTCACACTTATGCCGCCATGAGCTGGAAGATAATTCACATCTGCTTTTCCTCTTACCTGTTTCAGAACTTCCTTTGTACTCTGTATTCTGTAACTTCATGTGACTTTCACATGTCACAGACATGACCCAAAAACACGAATGCAAATTAGGCACTGAAATCTTGTGTCCTGCCTTCATTGTCTGGCTAATGATTCACAGTAAGTTTACAGTAATTGAGTTCCAGAAGCGCAGAAACACAGTGAAATTTATAAAAAATAATTTTTGTCCCTCCGACAATCATTTCGCAGATTAAAATCGAGAAAGAGAGAATAAAAGTTGCTGGAGCTTGAAAAAATTAAAAAAAAAAAAAAAGAGAAAGAAAACTAAAACCTGATAGTTTTGAGAATCCCTCCAGAATGGGAAGTGACCATGGATTCTCATGGACATCAATGGACATAAAACCAGATTTCTACTCAAGGCCTTTCTTTTAATTAGGAAGCTGTAGGTAGAAAGGGGTAAGAGGTAAGCGTAGGCATGGGATTGCCCTGGGTTCAGATGTTACCCCTGCCCTTTACAAGCTCTGGAATCTTGGGGAGGTTACTAGAGTTTTCTTCTTTACTGTTACCTCACTTGTAAAATGGAAACAATACCCATCTTTAGGAACGTTGTGGGGATCAACAATAATGCATGTAAAATCTTTCACCAATAAACTTAATAATTGGTAGTTGTTATCCTTTAGAATAATTAATTTCATAAGACAGCTGTTTGGTAAGATGTACAAGTAGATTTACTTTCACACACAGTAAAGCCAGTTAACTCCCTGCCTAGTGGAAGCAAGAGGCAAGGGTGGGGTAGAGTATCAGAATTATTTGGCAAGGTTTTTCATGCTGCACATAGAGCCCCGCCTCCTTAAATCATTTCCAAGTGACCTACCATCACCACTGGGACTGGATCATCGCTCTTTGGTGCTGGGGGAGAAAGATGACAGGTCTACTGACTGAAGCATTTGAGTCTTTTTCCGGTAACTCGGACGTAGTAAGTGCTTGTACGACCTTTTAAAATCTTAATTTTATAAATACGTATAAAGACAAACATTTGTTTATGCAGATAAATCAGTGAGTTGATTTTGTCCGGTATTGACAGGGAGTGACTAATCCACCTCATGTGTGTGTATAAATTAGCATTGTGGCATTTTGCTTAAAAAATGTGCTTGTTTTCCTTAGGTATTTTTTTGCCAAATTCAGTACTTTAAAAAGTGTTGGCAAGAGGTGAGACAGACTGACTCGATAGTTTTAAGGGAATTTATATAACTCTCTGTGGTTTCACCCAATGAATTTGGCCAGTACTGTCTAAGTATGTTTGAAACACCTCCTTGAGAGTTATCTTCCTAAATTTAATAACAACTTTATGTGGCAGGATTTTATTTACATGGTTTTGACCGCACAGAAATTCATGCCACATTGCAGGAAACATGAGTATGTACAGTAAGAAGCCCTGATGTTTTCGTCTGTAATGCCAATCTCTGTCATAAGTATATGAAGTTTTTTGTTTTAGCTGCAAACCCTTCTAACTGTAGTAAAAGCAGAGAATTGCATTTACCTATTGTTGGCCCTATGCCTGTATGACTTTCAAGTTCATGGTGAATGTTTCTGCGGAGTCTACTGGGTTATTTCTGTGGGTGAGCAAAGTGATAATAGTGCTTCTGATATTGTCGATAGTATCCTTTTCTCTTCAGGTTGAAAAGAACTTTTGATAACATCTTTTATTTACTGTCTTCTCCCTTTTGCCCGTGGCTTTTCTGTAATGCTGCGTCCTGCACTGTGTTAGTCATTTGGCTTAAGTACCTATCACATTATACAGCACATAACTATTAGCTATTGATTTTAAAAAAAATTGACATAATAAAAAATAGGAAAATATGGGTGTTCACTTCCATCAAAGACCAAATAAACTCAGTGAACAGGTCATAAAGCATTAGTGTTGATTGTCTTAAACTGCTATTTAGGAGTGGGACACTATTCTTGTATCTTCTCTTTTGGCTTACTAGAATGTTTTTAAGCATATTAAATTAGTAGTCTGTGAAATAACTTCATAATTCACAGGAAACATTGCTGGGTTTCTCTCAATGTACGTTCATTCATTCATCAACATTTGTTAAGCACTCATTTTGTGCAAGAAACTTCCCAGGTATGGTACATAGTGGTGAGCAAAATAGACCTGGCTCCTTCCCCTCATGGAACTGACAAACTAGTGGTTAATCCAGGTCAGGTAGGAATTTTTCACATTTATGTGACCTGTAAGTATCTAGCCTAGTTCTTTTTTTTTCAGAGTATAAAGAGTCAGATGAAGTCAAATTGTGCACGTTCTCTTCAAGGAATCCTCCTTGGCTATAATTTTGACCCGGGGGAAATCAGGTTAAAATGAAAATCAAAGCCATTACTGAAGAAGGAAAGAAGTTTTAAAGCATGAAGTTTTAGAGCGGTGTGTGGAGAGAGAGTAATGGATTTTTTTTTTCGTTGAATGTAGGGATGTATACATGTAAATTTCCTGCGTCTGAAACACCGCTTTCCTGGCAGGGTCTAAAAGTTTGACCTGTTTTGGAGGGGAATGTTACTAATGAAGAGAAGGGATGACACTCTGGTACCAGAGGTCAACGTTCTTTGAGTGGTAGAAACCTGTCAATACCAAGAAGATTAAAAATGCTGTTTTAGGGACATTTGTTGGTTGAGATTCAGGATGAAAAGCTATGGGCATGTCTGTGTTCAATGCTCCATTAGGGGGTGCGTGATTTAGCCTATATTGTAACCAAAGGTTGGTATTGACTATTATACTATATGTATATTATAATATACTATGTAACAATTGTGTATACTATGCTTGTAATACATGACATATGATAATATATATAATAATATTAAATATACTGAGTTAAGACAATGAAAACTTAGGTCTATTGATTAGTTGTTTCTCAACATCAGTCTTCAAAGCAGCATAGTTTATAATGAAGATTTTATATTTGGAGTAAAATGAGGAGCAGTGGACCAAAAGACGTGTAGTGATTGCTTTCTACAGCTAAATTTATTCTGAAACTATGTTTTGCCTGCCTTTTTGTTCTGTTCCACTGAGACGATAGTGGACGGCAGTTTTTAATTTGTCTAAGAAAGTATTCTTGGCGAATGGTTGGCAGGCTTGCATGGGATCATCCAGGTGTATTGCCTTAGTTTTCAGTATCACTGGTTATTGAAATCCGAATTTCTGGGAACCAGTGCTGTAGATTAAACCTAGTAAGTTGTCAGTATGCAGTCGTCTGTCCTGGGATGTGGCTTCTTTGCCATTTCTCGTGCCAGATGTTTGTCTGTCTGTGAGATACATGTGCCCAAGGGTTGACGATGCATCAGCATCGAGGAGGGTTCCCTTCTTGCCACAACCTTAAGTTGGCTTTTTATCTTTCTCTAAAAGAAATAGAAATGCCTCACTTGGTTTTCAGTGCACCTTCATTGTTCCCTGTACTGAGGTCAGGAGGCAAGCACCTAAAAGTCTCTCTATATAGAGGCTGCTTTTTAGATGTTTTATTGGTACTGCTGTTGGTTATTTTAATTAGTAGTATGTTTTATGTGCGCCCCGAGGCTGTTCAAGCAAAGAATGTAATTCAAATAAACAAAATAATATCTGATGTTTTGGAACACCCACACCTGCCATCTGGGCCTTTCCTCTTAAGATAGACTTACTTAGGTTGGCAGGGAAGCTAGGAAGAGAAAAAGGAGATGATTATGTGGAGTTATGAAATGTTTTAAATGTAAATTCTTGGAAAGCTTGATAACCCAAGTGTTAAAATTGGGAAGGCCATTTTCTTTTTTTTTTTTTTTTTTTTTTTATTTAAAATTTTTTTTTTTTCCAACGTTTTTTATTTATTTTTGGGACAGAGAGACAGAGCATGAACGGGGGAGGGGCAGAGAGAGAGGGAGACACAGAATCGGAAACAGGCTCCAGGCTCCGAGCCATCGGCCCAGAGCCCGACGCGGGGCTCGAACTCACAGACCGCGAGATCGTGACCTGGCTGAAGTCGGACGCTTAACCGACTGCGCCACCCAGGCGCCCCTGGCCATTTTCTTCATAAGCAGTGGTTGAAGATAAATACTGAGTGTTCACAAGAAGACCGATCTTTTCCATTGTTTTACATGTTCCCAACAACTTTTACATGTCTCTCTAACAGTGTTTCCAGAGTTCCGCGAGTACCTTAGAGATAATTTGACTGTAAAACGGTGAAGGACACTTTCACAATGCAAGAGCATTTGCCAGGGAAATTTCTCCAGTTTTTTTAGTTGGATATGAAATAAAGGGGCTACTTCTATAGGTTTTTACAATGAAATCGTAAAATAGTCTCCGACTAAAGTAACATGTAAAAAAATTTTCTTTTCAACTTAGCTTTTTTTTTTTTTTTTGAGTTAACACAAATACTCTTTTTCTGTTTGCAAACTGAAGTGAGCTATATATGCTTTTGACTTAATTTTTAGAGCTGAAAATGTGTTGATTTTGGATACCTTGGCTGGATTCCCCCCCACCCCCACCCCTTTCCCTCTTTCATTAAGTGCAGTCTTTTTTGGAGTTTGCCAGAGATGAGGCAAAACTCGTATAAGAGTTGCACCTGAGCTTTTAAGTGTTTTTTTTTTCCCCCCTCACTTAAACACAGCACTTGTAAAAGGTTTGTCATAGAATCCTAAAGCTGGAAAAACTTACGCGGTTCTTTTCCCCTTTACAGACAGAACCTAAGCCACACTAAATTAGCAAATGTTCTACCTGGCTGACATTCTCTAGGAAAAAGAAATATATCCATTTAGAGCACTAACTTAATTTTTAAAAAATATATTTAAAATATATTTATTAAAATATATTTATTTAAATGCCTTACAGTAGTTTTTAAACATAATATTTTTTAAATGAGGGCTCCTGTCACTTCTTGAAGCTTTTTTATACCTCAAAAACAGTTTTATTTTTTTTTTTAATTTTTTTTTTTCAACGTTTTTTATTTATTTTTGGGACAGAGAGAGACAGAGCATGAACGGGGGAGGGGCAGAGAGAGAGGGAGACACAGAATTGGAAACAGGCTCCAGGCTCCGAGCCGTCGGCCCAGAGCCCGACGCGGGGCTCGAACTCACGGACCGCGAGATCGTGACCTGGCTGAAGTCGGACGCTTAACCGACTGCGCCACCCAGGCGCCACAAAAACAGTTTTAAATGCTATTGTTTATATGTAATCCAAGAGTTAAAGATGTCAGAAATTTAGGAAATGAGATCATGGTAGTCCCTATTGTCTTACTCTACTTTTTGCCCCCCGCCCATCTTTTTTTCCCCAGCTACCTTGAATATAAGCATGCAGTACACTTTTGTTGTGTAAATGAATGGGAAACTACTTTTTTTGTGTTTTTAGGCTACAGATTCCAACTGTACTCACAGTCTGGCTTAGAAAATGGGTCAAGTGAAGAGATTTTAGACTATTAAACCAAGGATCCAACCCACAACACTCTTATAATTCCAAGACCCACATTAATCATGTCATTGTATAAACAGTGAAGCTGTAACTCTCCTGTAAATCTCACCAAAACAAAACAAAACAAAATGAGACAAAACCCCCCTCATGTTGTTCATAGAAGCCAATGATGACAAGTCCTTAAAAGTATAGGGTCTACAGATGTATCAACATATAAATTGTATTCTACACATGTAAGGTGTTGCTATGTTGTGCATATAGGAAACGTTGAATACAGTGTAATATAAAAAAATTTAAGAAATAATACCAGAACTTGTATGTCTAAGTCAGAATCTGTAAGCTGTGTGTTCAGTCTCACGTTGTTATGCCACGAAATTTGGAGTTCCTTTGGAATTATCTTAACTGGTTATAGCACTGTAAAAAAAAATTTGGAGTTCTTGATTTATTGGGAAATAGCCACTAATGAATAAATTTGTCGATAATGTTGGAGTTAGGACACTATAGTGTTAAACATCAGATGTTATCATAACAATGAGAATGGTTTTTACACCTGGTTTACACATTGTCACTGAAAATATTTAACAAAGGATTTTCAGAACAGTTTTACACAGAGGAGTGTCACTGGAATAAGTTGATGTGTATTAGGTCACATGTGACCCAATAAGTTGGGTCAGTCTGCTACTATGGTTTTCCCAGTATTTTATTGTGTGTGTGTGTGTGTGTGTGTGTGTGTGTGTGTGTGTGTGTGTGAGAGAGAGAGAGAGAGAGAGAGAGAGAGAGAGATTTCTGTTTCAGTGTGTCATTGGATCATTTCTTTTGACCATCCTATTTACTGTTGCTTAACTTCATGTCGAAATGTAGCCACTGTTATTTTCTACATAACACTGGTGGCCAGCTTTGCTTCATTTCTGGTAGACAGGCTGGGCCTCAGGCTACATACAGCTACTTCTTTGGCTGCTTCTTTGGACTAAAAGGACATGCCATACTGTGCTGTGTTTACAAAGATACCATGATGTTAATTGATTTTTCTATTTTCTAGTTCATCGGGGCATTGTATCTTGAGCATTTCTTTGACTTTAACTGCCTATCAAAGTTTTCTGGGGCTGCAAGTTTTCTTCATACAGGCCAATGCGTATTTTCACATTTCTATAGACTTAACAGTCCACTTGAGGTAATTAGGTACTGACTGCATAGTAATCTATGATTGGCTTGTATGTCCATTTGTGAATGTGCTTGAAGAGTCCTATTATCAATGCACGGCCAGTCTTCCATGGTACTATGACAGCTTTGATGAAGCTGTGTCTGATCTAATTCCTGTCACTAGTTGAACAAAGCAGGGGCGCCTAAGAAATCCAAACTCCTTCGGTTGTTTTATGCAGCCATGGTTAAAGATGGAATGAAGTCCTTGGAAACCAGTGTCACTATGTTCCAGGTCGCTAGGAAGCTTCCAGCTCAGCAGGTAACATAATATAAAAGTCATTGTGATGGAGATCCCGTGCCCAGCCAGCGTTGATTCAAGTTTATTTACAGCACAGATATTTGTCTTAGATTTCTATTTTTTTCCTTATTTTGCTTTGTCCTAAAGGTTTAATTGTATACAGTAGAATATATTTCATGGAAATGAATTTCTCCTTGAGGTTTTATTTCCTTGTTATTAAAATGAAATCTAAACCAAACCCCTGAGGGCGAGTCTTTTGTAACAGCCAGGGAAAAATTTGTTTCATTTGGTAAGCTCTGAGCAATGCCCTGGACATAATAACAACTATATTAAATTTATTACCCAACACTCCTCTAAAGCCCCCTTTCAAATGCATTCATATTCCTCCTCCTCATCCTTCATCAAAACAAGTTAGCTGAATGTCTGTCTGGACCTTTGTAAGATCAGTCTGTTCAAGTTTAACTAGTTCTTCGCAAACTTAAACATTTTTGCTCTTAGCTAGCTTTTGTTTTGTGGTTACCATAACCCTATTATTTTTTCCCCCGTGAAGCCAATGCCAGTGACAAGCTTGAAAATCTACTGATTTGTGGCAAGTGTTGACTCTTTGGTGCCTGCAAAGCAATCCTTTTGAAACTTGCTGTATTTTGTCTTTTTAATAATCTCTCCCAAGTCTCCTTGGAGAATTTCGCTGTTTGCAGCTGTGTTTTAGAATATTCATAATGCTCCTGTCCAGTTCACGGTGGGTGTCAGAATTAGCCTGTTTCCGTGATTTTTGGTTTCTTGTGTTCTAGAAGCAGGAAGAAATAGGCTCTTTGAAAGACAGTGGAACAGGAACACTTGACTTTTTTAAACACACAAATACTGTGAAGAGACCTGAAATCCACACTCAGACCCCTTCTCTTTTGGAGCGTAATTAGGACCACGCTGACTCCCATTGCCGGCAGCTGCTCACTGTTGCCTTTTTCTGCTGGTGACCTTTGATCTCCGTGACCTTTCCTGGGGTTAGTCCTAGGCCCTTTTCATTGTGTTGGAGCTGAAGTGGCTCATGTGGAGTTGATTATTTCTTTGCTCATTTGGCCTTTTTGGTGCCATAACTCCAAGTCACTTCCATTTTATCCCTCTACTCTTGATGGTCCACAGTGAAAGGAAATGCTTTTGCAGACAGCAGGATCAGTTTGTACGCTTGGCTGACTCGATGGAGGCTCCGGGGACGTGGGGGGAAGGGTTGTGAAGCCTGTAGGTGTCAACAGTTTTCGAGAAGTTTGATCTGAATGATGGTGCGATCATCACCGTGCGCATAAAATGGGCACCGTGAAGAGCTGCGTTTCGTACGGAGGGGTCTGAGTTCTGGTAAGAAGAGATGGCCGCAAGTTACTGATGTGGACCTGGGTGTTTGATGTCCTGCAGCTCTATGTTTGTAAGATTTATATGTTCTTCCTACTGCCTCCGAGCTACTTGGCAGGTCAGAGCATGCATCATCGTCAATTGCACATGACTGCTCTAAGGGATGCTTTCATTTCTAAGAGAAGGAGAGTAACCCCCATAGATTAACATGCTATTAGATGGCGTATTTGCTGCAGCTGGACTGAGGAGAGCACTTTGCTGCTTTTCCTCACCTTCCTCCTGCCCCTACCGGCTCCTCCAGTGAAATCACTGAAAGATGGGTGACAGCTGTTACTCTCATTTTTTGAGGCCCCGTGTGTACAGCGTGAGGACTGTCGCAGATCAAAGGCTGGAGCGATCATGAAGGAGTCAGCAGTTGAGGAATGTGTCTGATCACTCTAAACCGTAGTACCTTTGAAGGGTATATGTGTGTGAAATTCGGTGACATTTTGAAACTCATTTTTAAGAAACTTGAGTGTCCATCCCTATTTCATCCCCATTTTCTTTTTCGTTTTAAAAGTTTGTATTCATGGTATTGATAAGGTGGATTATTTTGAATGAGGAATTGCTACTCCTTCCAATGTAGTGGATTTTTTTTAATAAGGATTAAAAGGGAGCACCTCCTCAAAAGAGAGCACAATCTCGTCTCTCTGTTATTGTCCCCCTCCAATCTCTGAAGCACTTCAGGCTTCTTTCTGTGCCTACTTGGTCTCTTTCTTAGAGTTCCACTTATGCCCAACCCAGCTCATTTTCTCTACGCCTTACGGGATGCACTCTGCATTCACGCTGCCATCAAAACAGCGACAACAAGCCGTGGAAAACCCTGCTGCTTCTCGTGTATTTCCTGTGCTTAAGTGAACACATGTCAAGCACTCACTTGTCCAAGTAGAAATCTGGACAGCAGCCTTGTTCTTTTACTTAAGGTCAAAGCACTGGGGAGGGGAAACAGATGAGCGGACGGTAGTGAATTTCAAAGGTGTCTAAGAGACCGGTTCTTTCCCAGTCCAAATCTTCACTATTAAGTTCTATCAATGCCACCTCTTAATAACATCTGGTAAATATGTCCATGTTGAAAAAATTTTTAAAAATCTTTTAAATCTATCCCCTGGTATTTCTCTAGTACACATCTCCACCCTCATTCGCCAGGGCCTTCTAACTTCTCTTCCGTCCCTCGGCCGTGCTCCACATTGCAGTGTAAATGATTTTTCAAAGGCACAAGTCAGATCTTGTCCCTTGCCTGCTTAGGAGCCATTAGTACTCCCCTCTCATGATAAAAGCTGATACCTTGACCTGATTTCTTTTCTTCTGTATGCTGCAGCTTCTGCTTAACTACGCTGCCTTACCTGCTACCCCATATTTCCTCCTCTTATCTGCAGCCATACTTCCTTACTCTTTTTTTATTATTTATTTTTGAGAGAGAAAGAGACAGAGTGTGAGCAGGGGAGGGGCAGAGAGAGAGGGAGACACAGAATCCGAATAAGACTCCAGGCTCTGAGCTGTCAGCACAGAGCCTGATGCGGGGCTGGAACCCATGAACTGTGAGGTCATGACCTGAGCCGAAGTCCAATGCCCAACCGATTGAGCCATCCAGGTGCCCCTCCTTACTCTTTTGTTAAATGTTTATTAATTTATTTTGAGAGAGAGGGAGAGAGAGCGTGAGAACGGGGGAGTGACAGAGAGAGAGAGAGAGAGAGAGAGAGAGAATCCCAAGCAGGTTCCACACTGTGAGTGCAGAGCCTGACACCGGGCTCTATCTCATGAACCGCAAGATCATGACCTGAGCTGAACAAGAGTTGGATGCTTAACCGATGGAGCCACCCAGGCGCCCCACCTCCTTGCTCTTTCTAATTCTGCACACACATCGCTCTTCATGTTTCAGAGTACCACCTCCCCTTGCTTCTCCTCTCTCCTGCCCCCCAGAGCCCTCTATCAATTCTCCTGATCATTGTTTCTTCTGAGGTGTCTTCTTAAACCGTCTCTAAGTCCAGGTGAAGTGACCCTTCTGTGTTTCCTGCAGTATCTCTGCTTTAGTCTGTGGCTCAGCCACCTCCCCCCCGCCCTCACTTAACTACTTTAATTCTTGAAAACCTCTATTCCCTAAAAGCTTTACCTCTTAGCAAAAACCATTTCCTTGATTTTGATGGGAAAAAATAATCATGACGTATTCCATCCCAATCCAAGATAGCCACGGTTTTCATGGGTGGAAAAAAAAGTCAACTGAGCGATAAAAACAAATTTGTTTTAAAAGAAATTGTACAGGTGATAAACAGTATTTTGAAAGTAAGTAAGTACAGGATGTTCTTAAATACAGTGCAGTGAGTTTACTGTGCTCAACCAAGGAAGAGAAGACTTGAGGCTGGTGGCTGGAGGAGGAGGACCATGAGGAAGTCCTCCTCTCGAGACAGTGGAGGGACAGGAAGTTGACTTTCAGACAATGAGTCTTTTTAAGACTCACAGTGGTCTTCATTTACATTGCACTTAAAAGCTTACGGTACAGAAAAACACTTCATGGCAAAATAAAGGCTAAACATGGGAGTGCTCCCCAACTCTCAGAAATGGTGCTCACAGCACAGAGAGATTAGCAGAAAATGCTCACCAATCTCCCACTCACATGGCATCTGTACACAGAGCACAGTGTTTTGGGTTCCTCCAAACATGGCGGGCCATTCCAATTCTCCTGTTCGATACTTTCCGACTAAACGCTGTGGGGTCATGTAAACTGGTGGGTGTGTCTTTGCCCTAAGCTGTAATACCGAAGTACTCCTTTTTTGCTTCTAATTGAAGAAGTTCTGACGCTGAATAAAAAGCCATCCAAAAAGTGAAATAACCACAGGAGCCCTTGTGGCAAAAATGTTAGTCGTTCTGTTAGGTGAGTCTGTGTTTGGGCGGCTTCTTAGTTGTCCTTTCCCTCACGCGACCATGAACCTTAGGGAGACAGACGTCCTATCTGTCTGTGGCTGAGTTCCCAGCACAGCCTGATGTAGTATTTGTTGAATAAAAGATGGGTTCCTCTGCTTTGAACTCTGAATATATTTCACACGCTCATTGCACTTAATGATACTTTGTTCCAAAGCCAATTATGATTGTGCCCTCTTTTCTCAATTAGGCTGCAGAATCCTTTAGTTCAGGAATGATGCCTGATGCCTGCCTCATCTTCCTTATCTTTGTACCCCTTGTAGGTTCTTGCCCAAAGTAGATTCCCTATGTATGAAATTCTTTGATTGGATGAATGTCTCGTAGAAAAGGTAGGGTTCTTTGAGAAGTCTGTGTAGAAAATGGTATTAGCTGCTTAGGTAAATTATTCAAATATTCAGAATGAAGAAAACTTTTATGGGAGATTTACAATTTGTTGTGATTAAGGTCAGGGTAGCTCAGTGGGCTGGGAAAAAGAAGTGTATGTTTGACTTCCGTAATTGAAATTGTGCTGAATTAATCTTGATTAGCATTCAAAAATTTTTCGGTAAACCTGTTTTGTTTTTTCTTTTGCTTAGTTACTGCAGAAGATCCACTTTTTAAAATCCACAGTTGAGAAATAGCATGTTATGGAAGAGATTATTTGCAAATAAAGACCAATCTTTTATTTTTCAAGAAGGAAATTGTTTTTAAAAAAGGAAACCAACTTAAAGACTTTTCTGTTTTGAAAACCTATCTGGGTCCCAAGTGGAGGTTTTGTTCACAGATTAATCACAGTTATTCCCTGAACCTGAAAGAGAACTATAAGAAAATTTGATATAGGACTCTGGGGAGGGGGATGATTCAGGGAGACAGCTTTGATCATCCTTAGGAAAGCAAAGGCATTGCTTCAAAAACAAAAGAATCAAATCGAGAAATTCAGGAAAGACTTTTCCCAAAGGATTATTCTGGCAGCATGTTGAAAAGAGGTTATAAAAGCATTAAGTTCACAACCTGAACAATAAGTTAAGTAAATGTTAGGGAAGTATTTCCTTTCTTATTCTTTTTTTTTTTTTTTTTTTTTTTTAATTTTTTTTTTTCAACATCTTTTATTTTATTTTTGGGACAGAGAGAGACAGAGCATGAACGGGGGAGGGGCAGAGAGAGAGGGAGACACAGAATCGGAAACAGGCTCCAGGCTCCGAGCCATCAGCCCAGAGCCTGACGCGGGGCTCGAACTCACGGACCGCGAGATCGTGACCTGGCTGAAGTCGGACGCTTAACCGACTGCGCCACCCAGGCGCCCGTCCTTTCTTATTCTAAGACCAGGCATACCTTTAGCTTGCTTTTGCCAACAGAAATGCTGGTAATCCTGGGCCTGGCCTAAAAGTAGTTTGCTATACAAGACAGATTGCCTTCTGTGTAGATGTGAAGGAGAGGCTTAAAGAAAGCTTTATAAGTTAGGAGATACCAGTCATTCTTTGGGAACATCAAGCTAAGACTCCAGGAACAGCACTCATCCCATGCAAAAGTGGAGGGTCCTCCAACGATTTTTATAGCATGAACGAAAGGGTTGTCCCGATTTGTAGGTTTAATGGTGGCACTCCGCCTAGCTGTTCTTTTTTTTTTTTTTTTTTTTTTTTTGTAGCGTATAGTCTTTTCCTTGGAGAGATTGTCCTACCAGGTGCTTTCTTGGGAGGATCTTCTCAGACACTTAATCAGCCACTCAGAACTGCTGTGAAAATAATAGAATTACGTTGGCCGTAACTGAAGTTATGATCAGGGTAGAAGAACTTCCTCATGGTCATGTTAATTTCTTCTGGGACCAGTGAGTTGGATAAGTCTCAAGAGTTCACATTTTCACATAGGGAATTGATCATGTCTTTGTTAAAGCCCTATAGTAAGGCAAGAACAAATCCAGTTTAAAATCCAGTGCCTTGGGGCACCTGGGTCCCTCAAGTGTTTTGAGTATCTCATCTGGGCTCAGGTCATGATCCCAGGATCGTGGGATTGAGCCCTGTGTTGGGCTCGGTGCTTAGCATGGATCTTGCTTGGGATTCTCTGTCTCTCTCCCCTTCTGTCCCTTTTCCCTGCTTGCATTCTGTCTCTCTCCCTCTCTCTTAAAAAAAAAAAAATCCAATGCCTTGAATTATTTTACTGCCTCTAGTAGTTTAGGGACGTAGAGGTGTTTAAATGCTTTTTGGACAAGAAAAGCAGTAGGGAAGGGAGAACAAAGCTTTGAAATGAATGGTAATTTACTATTTTTAATGCCAGCAAATATTGCCAAAAAACGTCTGTCAGCAGTTTTCACACACAAATTTATTTTTAGAGAAATGCATGTTACAAATTAAAATCACCCAGTATAACAACAGTGACCCGTATCCTATTTTACAATAAATTTTGGGTAAAAAGCAGAGATTTTTGTGTCCGTGGTGTTTTTTGTAATTAAAAGTTCAGGGATTAACAAGGTTGATGAATGTGGCCTGCAGCATCCATTCCTTTTATTTTATTTTTTTGTAGTTTTACGTATATTTAGAATATTATTTTTAAAAGTCTCTCATAAGATTAGGCAGTAAATGTTGCTCTATGCCTTCACAGATATTTTAACGAATTGCTCAAATTCATATGTTACATCCAAGCTTTGTTCACCGCAGAGTAGGGATGTAAACCATACTCTGGTGACTGGGAGTCTACCCCCCTACTGTGTTGATGGTGCTTACTGGGGGATAGAGTTATGCATTATTGCCATTTTGGGGGAAAACTACTTGCCAGTATATAAGTTAGGAGTATTAAAAATTTTTATACTCCTTGACTTAGTAATTCCACTTTAAAAAATCTATCCTAAGGACATAAATAGAAGAGTGACTAATGATTTACGGACAAAGATTCATGACAGCATTATCTGTAATAGCAAGGAAATACACATGTGTACGCACACATATCAAAAATGTACCTGGGGTACCTGGGTGGCTCAGTCGGTTAAGCATCTGACTTTGGCTCAGGTCATGATCTTACATGGGTTTGAGCCTGGCGCTATGCTCTGTGCTGACAGCTCGGAGCCTGAAGCCTGCTTTGGATTCTGTGTCTCCCTCTCTCTCTGCCTCTCCCCTACTCATGCTTTGTCTCTCTCTCTCAAAAATAAACAAACATTAAAAAAAATAAATAAAAAGTAGAAAATGTACCTAATTATCCAGAAGAGAGTGACTAAAGTATGTCTATTCAATAAAGTTATCAATCACTGTTATAAATTGTGTTTATGAATTATTTAATAAGTAAAAATGATCATTAGATAAAAAATGGATAAAGCAGGTTTAAAACTGTATTGCACACGTTATGACCGCAATTATGTACATAAACACATATACGAAAAGGATTAGAAGGAAATGCATCAAAATATTGATGTGTTATCTTAAGGTGGTAGAATTGTGTTGACTTGTTTTGGTTCATCATTTATGCATTTCCCAGATTTTCTGTTATGAATGTGTAGGGTTTTTTGGGTTTTTTTGTTTTTTGTTTTGGTCAATGAGCATTTGTAGAAACTTTGTTAACAATTTCCCACTTTGTGAAAGTAACATATTCAATGGAGAATATGTGAAGAAAACTTGAATATTTTGTTTAAAAATATCGTCTGGCATTATGTTAACCACATTGGGTACTTTAAAACATTTTTAAATGAGAAAAACACTGAAGCTGAAAACATGACAGTATGATTTAAATCAGAATTCTGTTTTTAATTTTTTTAAGTTTTATTTATTTATTTATTTATTTATTTATTTATTTATTATTTAGAGAGCATGAGTGGGGGAAGGGCAGAGAGAGTCGGAGAGAGAGAATCCCAAGTAGGCTCTGTGCTGTCATCACAGAGCCTGACATGGAGCTCAAACTCATGAACCTTGAGATCATGACCTGAGCCGAAACCAAGAGTTGGACGCTTAACCAACTGAGCCATCCAGGCGCCCCTGTTTTTAATGTTTGCATGAGAATATTTGAATGTTATACATGCTAGAACAAGAGGTCAGACAGCCTTTGGCAAGTGATGTGGCAAAAATGATGTGTGGAGGACTGGGCTGTTGTGATCCTACCATGGACCTTTTCTCTGTTGCCCACTGTGTCCAGATCAGAAGAGAGGGTAAGAGGAGGATAGGATAAGTATTTCTGTGCAGAGGAAATTAAAGCTGTTGTCTTTTGCCCAGGTAAATTTCTGTAGGTAGGAAAAGTGACATATGTGTTAAAGGCCATAGTTGTTTTCCAGTACCTTCTTAGTTCAAAAACTAGAAGACCAATATTAAACGTTTTCTTTTTTTTAAAACAAAGATAGAACTTTTGAAAGTGACATAGCATTGAGCAGTTTTCCAGTAGTGCTAATGGATAGATTCTGTTTTATACATCATCTCACTTTCTTTGTGAGATTGGACCTACATTACTCTTGGTGGCTGTTAAATGTAATTTTAAGGTACCTGACTCCTATAGCAATGGAATCCAGGTCCGGGTCCTCATTACCATGGTTCTCTAACAGATGGAGCAAGCTTTCTCCTTGGATAAATGTAAACCAAGTCAACAAATATTTACATTATGGTCCTAAGTTCTTTCCAACCTCCAAAGTCAACTGGCAACATGTTGCGAGTAACCTAATAGAAAGACAGAATTAAAAAAAGATGGTCCTGTGGGATAACTATTTAGGTAGTAATGAACTGTGAAGATTTAAAGGACAGCTGTAAAATAACTCAGCAGATCGTGTGCTAGGGTTAAAGTTGACTCTGGAATTTGTTTCACCGCTTTTTAATAAATAAATAGTTGAGGAAAGATTTGGCAAAAGGAAGAACACCCCTCCTTGTCCTCATTCTTTCAGGACAGCGTCTCCTGTTAACAAGTTGTTTGAATGTTTACTTTGCCTTGACTGCTCACCAGTGGTGTGTCAGTCCTTGCCCTTGAACCAAGTGAGAATTCAAATAAACCGAAAAAAGCTTTCACACAGCTGGCCCCTTCCGCCAATGAGTGGTACCAAAATATCCTCTCCCACTTTTTAAAAGAGGTCAGCAAGAAAAAACGTAGAAGGCAATCCATGAACTGATAGTCTGTGATGTAGATACACTTAAGTTTGCAACCTGTAGATTTGGGATTGCATGCCATAGAGAAGTGAGCAGATCCCGGGAGACATTATTTGATTTCTTTTTTATTTTTTTTAATTTTCAATTTTTTGTGACACTTTGATTTGTTTAAAGTCATACTCAAGGTGCCTTTGTATTTCTACCCAGTGTTACCAATGGTTAGAATTAACCTTTGCAGGAGTGAATATGCACATAAAATTCACAGTTCTAAAATGTCATTACTGTAGCTCTTTGGCTACATTGTTGTGTTCCATAGTCACAGAAGCTGTGTCCAACCCTGGCCAAGTAGGAATGTCTGGGAGAATTTGCAGACAGAGTAACCACTCTTTGGATCCCTCATCTAACAAAGTGCCTGGCCTATCTATAGTAGACACTTTATTTTTGATTTAAGAAATCACATATATGCATGAATAAATAAAGGAAAAAATATAGCTAGAATATGCGGAATTCACATGACATGAAAGTTCTCACTAAATACTCTTTAAGGTATTTCTGGGAATTGCATTATATTAAGGTATTACTTACATTAAAAAAAATGTTCTGTGCCTATTTTCTGCTAGGTTTTAGAATTTACAGAGTTAAATGTGAGGCCATTCTTGCCTTCAAGGATGACAAAGTTATGTAACCAGATAAATTATAGAACACAATGATGAGTGCGATGGTAGACATGTGTCCAAGGTGTAGAGGCAGCACGGAGGAGGGAGAATGGATCGTATCTGGAGGATGGCATAGACATTGTTAATTTTAGTAATTTTATTTACCGTGTTTGTTGTCCATCATTCCCACTAGAAGATAAGGTGTACATTCTTGTCTGTGTTACTTGTTCCTACTCATGTATTTTTACATTGTTCTCTCTCTAGCTTCTAGAATACTGCCTGGCATGTAATTAATAAGCATTCCTTAAGTATTTGTTGCACAGATGAATGATTTTTGATAGATATCGCTAAATTCCCTCCAGAAAGAATTTACTGATTATATTTCCACCAACAGTGCATGGTAGTGATTTTTACCCACATCCTTGCCTGTGCTGTTTTGTTTTTGTTTTTTGTTTTTTTTTAGCTTTACCTAAATATGCTATACTGTCTTTATGTTAAAAAACACAAAACCAAACCTTCCCTTGACTGTCATGTGTCTACAGCAATTCTTATTTTTCTGCTGTCCGTTGTTTTTTTTTTTTTTTTTTTTTTGGTATGTATGTATGTATGTTAAGAGAGAGAGTGCATGCATGCATGAGCAGGGAAGGGGCAGAGAGGGAGAGAGAGAGAATCCCAAGCAGGCTCTGCACTGTCAGCACAGAGCCCGACACTTGGGGCTCAATCTCATGAACTGTGAGATCATGACCTGAGTGGAAATCAAGTCAGATGTTTAACTAACTGAGCCACCCAGCACCCCTCTGCTGGCCTTGTATAGCAAGGTCCTTGAAGGAGTTTTCTGTGCTTTTTTCGTTTCCTCCCTTCCCGTTCTGTCCTGAACCCACCATCAGATGTTAGTCTCCCCACCATTGAAACCACTCTTGTCTGTATCACCTGTGCCCCAACGTGTCTTCAAGATGGTGTCTCACTTTTCAGCAGTGTTTGCAACATGCCCTTCTTCTAGAAATATTTTCCATTTTTCTCCATGGACACAACATTCTCCTGTATTTCTTCCTATTTCATTGGCTGTTAGTCTCCCTTGCTGCTTCCTTGTCTATTTGGTTTCTAAAGGTTGAAGTATTCCAAGGCTTCTGCCTGGGCTCTCCTCTCCTCTGTCATACTTTCCTTAGAGCTCATCTAGCACTAAGGCTCTAATAGTTCTGGCATCTGTGTTTCCAGCTCTGACTTCTCTACACAGCTCCAGACTCCTGTCTGCGACTGTGAACTTGACAGTAGTACTTGGATGCCTCATGGATATCTCAGACTTACCTTCCCAAAACGGAAAGGCTGACTAACCTCCTCTTCAGTCTGTCTCCCCCTTTCCTGCCTTCCCCTCTTCAGTAAACAGAACTGTTACTGATTCTGTTACACCAAATAGTAAGTTAGCCTTGACACATCTTTTGAGCATACTCTATATCCGGATCTTCAGCAAATTCTGTTGGTTTTACCTTTAGAATATATTCTGAATCTCGTTACTCTTCACCACCTCCACAGTTGACTCACTGGTCTGCCCCACCGTGTGCTCACCTCCCTCCTGAGTGATTACATTACCTCCTACTTGGTTTCCCTCTTCCCTTCCTGGCTTAGTCCCATCTAGTCTCACCACAGTGGTCTTTGGATGATCTGCAGACATGCCAGGCTTGATCCCCACACAAGTCTGCCCTTAAATCTGTTTGAACAATCCATGAGTCTGAGTCCCCCATCTGAAAAAAAGGGAAGAAACCCAGTAGTACCTATCTCCTGGGGTTGTTGTCTGAAGATTTCATTAGTATACACAAAACATTGAAATGCTGTCTGGCACATACTCAGCACCATGTAAACGTTTGCTGTTATTTTGTTATTACTGTGTCTATTTTAGGACTGTCAAGGGGGTGGTGGGGCATTTTGGTGGGGTTGGGTTTTCGATCCTTGTGAAATGTGCAAACAAATGCACTAAAGGCAGTTGAACGTGTTCATTTGAGATGATTGATTCTGTACAATAAGAGGCATCCTAGTACCTTGGAAGGATGAGCAGAGCTTCCATGTTTATTTAGTGTCTGGAGATTGGTTTGTGAATCGGGGAGATACGGACCATTAAGTGCCTTGTATTTGCTGCACTCTATACAGAGCTTTCAAAATCGACGGCAGCCATCATGCTCACAACCCTGACTACTCAGATACAAGATTTCAGCTGTTTTGGGGTGTTTAGATGATCTTTTCTTTCTCTCTTTCTTTTTCTTCTTCTTTTTTTTTTTTCCTGGATGTCTTTTAGTGAGCCAAAGCCTGGAAGTCTGTCCTGCCTGCTTCTGTAATCTGGCGCTATGCATCCAGATCCTCGGCCCTTACAGACACTGCTGTATGTTGTTACTCTTGCGATTCTGTGTCCTTCCGTGAATTCAGGTAAGAGCTGAAGAATGGTTGTGTTTTTGTTTTTTTCAGGTTTTAAATTTTAATCCCAGTATAGTTACCATGCAGTGTTCTATTAGTTTTCAGAATATAATATAGCGATTCAGCATTTCTCTATATGGCTCAATGCTTGTCATCAGTCCCCAGGAATGGTCATGTCTTTTTGTTGTGGTTGTTGTTGTTTAAGTTTTTACTTAATTTATTTTGAGAGGGACAGAGAGAGAACGAACAAGTGGGGAAAGGGCAGAGAGGAGAGACAGAGCCCCAATCAGGCTTCGTGTTGTCAGTGTGGGGCCTGAACTCACTGCACTGCAAAATCATGCCCCGAGCTGAGATCAAGAGTCGGACACCCAGGGTGCCTGGGTGGCTCAGTCAGTTGAACGTCCGACTTTGGCTCAGGTCACGATCTCACAGTCCGTGAGTTTGAGCCCCGCATCGGGCTCTGTGCTGACAGCTCAGAGCCTAAAGCCTGCTTTGGATTCTGTGTCTCCCTCTCTCTCTGCCCCTTCCCTGCTTGCGCTCTGTGTCTGTCTCTCCCCAAAATAAATAAACAGTAAAAAAAAAAAAGTCAGACATCCAACAGACTGAGCCACCCAGGCACCCCAAGAATGGTCATGTCTTAACTGAAGCTTTTCCTCATCTTAATCCTAATCCTATACAAAACAGACTTCAGCTTCAAATCTTTGCTGATAATAATGATTTCCAAAGACGTTTCTAAGATTTGTTTGACCCCGCCAAATGACTTAAAAACTGATTAATTCAGCAATTTAAGGATCTCTTAGTAGTGCTTCTGGGCACTGGCAGGCCTTCCCATCATTGTCCTTATAAATTCATTCCTCTTGTTGCCTTAAAAACAAATATTGTCCTAGCCTGCTCTTTTCTGTAAGAGGATATGTTACAAATATCTGATTTTGGAAATTATAACAGGAATAAGATGCTGACTACATACGACCGAAGAAATTTTAGAATCAGCACATATCAGTGCTCGTCTTGGAGCAAGAGAACTTGGTTCAAATCCCAGATCTGCCACTTTCTCACACCAATCTCTGAGCTTGTCTGAGATTCTCTCTGCTTCTGGGTCACTGAAAAGCTTGAAAGTGTTTAATGTTAAATGTGTTTGTAAGCCCAAGCCCACATGCATCTCTAGTAATTTTAGTTCTGTGGAGAGATTTCTTTGTAAGTATATAGAAATGCGAGTGATGTTTATTCATTAAGTAATATTTGTTGTCTCTGTTAAGAATATTTTATAACTATATTGGATTTGTAAGCAAAAATCTTGGCTCGCTGGTTTTATTTCTGTTTTTGTTTTGCTAAACAACCACCTCAGATTTAGTCAAGAGAGGCACTTCCATTAATCTTCATATCTAATTAAATATCCTTCGAAAGTAGAGTCAGGAATTTATTGGTCTTTTTTTTTTTTTTTTTTTTGGAAGTACTTTATTCCCCCAGATTAACAGTATTCTTGTCCCCCTCACTCTTTTGGGGGGTGGAGGGGGATTTGTTTTGTATGTTAATGTAAGAATTCACCCTCTCCCCCAAGTTGCTGAGGAAAAGGTCTAACAAATGAAACTATTCTAAACACCAAATAAAAATATTAAGATCGATGCTCCAAAAAAGGGTAGACTGTATTTCAGCCTGGCTTCCTAATGTTCTGCTTCTGCTTTCGTAGAAG
The DNA here is from genome assembly GCF_028018385.1 of Neofelis nebulosa. Taxonomy (NCBI): domain Eukaryota; kingdom Metazoa; phylum Chordata; class Mammalia; order Carnivora; family Felidae; genus Neofelis; species Neofelis nebulosa. The sequence continues at coordinate 22,873,798 of NC_080791.1, read as the reverse complement.
TTGAATGTTATTTTCTATTAAAGTTGAATGTTATTTTCTATTTTCTATTCTTTCTTTCTAGGAAAGAAGACCGTAGCCACTATTTATACAATAATTTACTCTTTAAAATCAAGTGCTTAGTAATGTAGGAGAGAATTCTTTTTACTTTGCAAGTTATCTTCAGTTTTTCATATATATTTTTTTTAATTATTTTTGAGAGAGAGAGAGAGAGAGTGTGAGCAGGGGAGGGGCAGAGAAAGAGGGAGACACAGAATCCGAAGCGGGCTCCAGGCTCTGAGCTATTGGCACAGAGCCCGATGCGGGGCTTGAACTCGTGAACCGCGAGATCATGACCTGAGCCAGAGTTGGACACTTAACTGACTGAGCCGCTCAGGAGCCCCTCAGATTCTTGACTTCCATTTCTCAGAAGTCAGAGAGCTTCATACACAGAGCAGTTTGCTTTTTCTCACTTAAAGAATTGGTATTTTGTCGGATTTACACCATAAGGTTTTTCATCTATTCTACCCTGGTCCTTAAGTCCTAGCTTCACGCGTTGCCCTTTTTTACTTCCAAAAATAGTCATATCAGAATGTTCCTAGAACTTGTACAAGCATTAAGAACTGTAACAGGTATGGATAAAATACGGAATTGCCTCTGGTTCCATAGATTCAGATGAAATGCATTCAATGTACTCTTCTCTCTCCCCTTACCTCCTTTCTCTCCTGTTCTCCCCACCCCTTTGCACGTGGGAACGTTTCCTGGTAGACTTGGCACCATCTTTTATTTCTGAGCCACTGTCCGCTGTCCAGAGACTTGGTGGACCCGTAGTACTCCATTGTTCTGCTAAGCCTGTGACCGCTCGTATCTCATGGTTGCATAATGGAAAAAGACTGGATAGAAACATGGAACAGATTAAGATGCAACAGGGGACTTTGACTATTCTGTCCCTTAATCCCTCCCTTTCGGGTTCCTACCAGTGCGTTGCCAACAATAGCATCGGAGCAATTGTGAGCAGCCCTGCAACAGTATCTACTGCTGGTGAGTTTAATTTTATCCCTCAGATTTATGCTTTTTCCTAGAAACTAGAATGCTGGTACTTGCATGTGTGAATAGAGGGAAGAGCGTGGGCTTTGGAGTGAACACATAGTGTCCTCATCTCAGCCTTGACTCTCACTGTTGAGCTGGGGGAAATGCACTTGAACCTCCATGAGCTTGGCCTCCTGTCTTCCCGTGTAACAGGGGCATGGAAGTAACTCTTACATGGTTAGGAGAGTTTTCTAATGCAAATTCTGAATTTCTTTGCGAATATTTAGAGGTCCTTTAATAGCAGCAGCAACAAAAAAGCTGTTGTCAACTCTGACACTCAGTTGTTTCATGCAGTCCCGTATCTCGCTCACATCTAATTGTTTTATTTGTCTTGATCACTGAGTGATTTTAGTTTATTTAATTGAAACCGGGCTAAAGAAGGAGGAATGAAATCACTGACTGTAGAGAAAGGAATGTCGGGTATTGAACTTATGGAAAATCTGGAACGTGGTGGTTTTCTTAGTAGGTTTGAGCCATCTGCCTTTCAAATGGTGATGGCTTCCAGTAATGGAAGATGTCTTTGTCGGGGCACCCCTATTTACAGAAGAAATCTGGATCCCCCAGGAGTAGTGAGTTTGTCGTAACTGAGAAGAGTAAATGTTTTCGTAGAGCTTTGACCCATGGACAGCTCCAGGACTCACACGGGAAGGCTGAACTCCTAGTGGCAGGCGGCTGGATGCTTTCAGCACTGCAGATCATAAAGAACCCTTCCACGCAGGCTCCATCTGTAGCGAACTCTTAGTAGTGAGAGGAATTGGGTTTGTTCCTGAAAGCCATTTTATTGGAGTGTGAGTAGCGACAAACAGCATAAAGATGCGTAGGGAAAGTGGGTGTTCATGAGGGACTGGATTGGAAAAGGATGTCTCTTGACAGAATGGGAAGGACTATGCTTTATGGTTCTCCTCCATGTTTTAAGGGCCGCTTGCTTGTTTGTCTTGTAGTCTCCTGGAAGCGTTGGCTTCTGGAAAAGGGTGCCGTGACTTAGCTCTAGGCCTCAACCGGGCATCTCTACTCCAGCCGCTTCCTGAGATAAAAAAATCATGCTCCTCTGTGAACTGGGGTTAGCTGCCGCAAACGGCCGCGTTGCAAGATGTGGCTTCTAGTTTTTAAACTTCCTTGGGGAGCGTTCACATTTGCATTGATTAATCAATTTATTTTCTACTTATTTACTTATGTATTTTAGTTCTTGGTGATTTTGGTTCACCAACAAAGCAGGTTATTACAGCGGAAGAAAAGAGTGCCGGTTTCATTGGCTGCAAAGTACCAGATAGTAACCCCAAGGCTGAGGTGCGCTATAAAATCCGGGGAAAGTGGCTGAAACATTCCACAGGTGAGACCTTCAACAAAAAGCCAGTGGTACCCACAGAACAAATGTCACGAAGCAACCTGCTGTTGAACTCCGTGTCCTAAGGACTGTGGCTACAAAAATGCATAAGATATATTGCCTCTACTCTCAGAAGTCGGAAGAAGACCGGCATGAGTGGTTACACTGTAGAAATGATTACAATCCCAGATTCCCTCCATTCATTCAGGGTTCCACTCGGATATTTCTTCCTCTGAGAAGACCTCCCTCATCATGGCTCTGTGTAAAATACCATGCCATGCCCCATTGCTCCGTGTCCCCTTTACTTAGCTGCTTTTTAAAGTTTCCACAGCATTGTAATAGACAGATTTCTGGTTGTTTGTCTGTTATTTATCCCTTTCTTTGCGGCCCCCATTTCCTGCACTGGAATGTTGGCTGCATGAGTGCAGGGCCAACAAAAAGCAGGTCTGCTTTCTTTATTGTATCACTTGTGCCTGGATCAATACAGGCACCCAGTGTGTGTTTGTTGAGAAAAAAATGAACGGGTAGACATGAGTGGACACTGGCGGATCAGTGAGTGCTGTCCGGAGAGGTTTGCTCAAGGTGGGGGCTGTGGGCATTGTATCTCTTTCTACATATGCTTGTGCTTTCAGTGGGCTCAACAAATGGTCTGAGGTCAGATGTTTCTGATGGGTTCGATTTTGTTACTCTAGAACTATTGACTCTCCCCCCCACCCCCCTGCCTTGACTTCCCCTTTCTTTCACTTAATAAATTTTCTCTGATTGTTGCTGCTGTTCTGATGTCTAAATTGAAAGGACGACTGCTAGCCTTTGTTTTCATTGGGGTCTTTCATATAGAGGCCTAACTGTATTCCCTTCTTTCCTCAGAGAAGTACTTAATCCTTCCATCAGGGAATCTTCAGATTCTGAATGTATCTTCAGAGGACAAGGGATCATATAAGTGTGCAGCTTTTAATCCTGTCACTCATGAATTAAAAGTTGAACCCATTGGCCGAAAGCTTCTTGTCAGTCGTAAGTATTTGGGAGAATAACGGTAACCAGAAGCATTCCTCAGGAGAAGCTTCCTCCGAAGCATTCTTTAGAAAGCACTGGAAAATCAGAGTGAATTTTTCTTGCAGATCCTATTTGCTTATCATAAGAAAGTCTTATAAAAAATTAAATACACGAATGCATTATAGTATAGTACTGTACATGTGTTTAAAAGATAATGAATTTTCAATTCATTGATTAATTTTAAAAAATATTTATGTATTTATTTATTTTGAGAGAGAGGGAGAGAGTGTGACCAGGGGAGAGTCGTGGGGCAGGGGGCAGAGGATCCAAAGTGAGCTCTGTGCTAATAGCAGAGAGCCCAATGTGGGGCTTGAACTCGTGAACTGTGAGATCATGACCTGAGCCAAAGTTGGATGCTGAACCAACTGAGCCACCCAGGCGCCTCCTCGGCCCCCCCCACCTCCGCCCCTCCGCCCCCCCCCCCCCCCCGCCCCGATAATGAATTTTTAGAAGAGAATTTTGGTCAGGATGACAGAGTGGAAACCAGACGGAGAACTTGACCCTTTGCTCAAATAAAAAGAAATAGTAGAGACAATATAACTTTATAACAGTGGTAATCAAATTGGTGGCTAACTGAATTATGACAAATGAATGGCTGTTCTCTTTCAGCTGACAGTAGTCATAGCTGATTTTGAGATTACGGTAGCCGAACTCAGCTAGGACCAGTGGTCAAAGCACAACGAAGTGGTAGTTTCTGGACTGGTCAAAAATTCTGCATATCTAAACTGCTAATGCAGAGATAGCCCTAAGGGGCCACAAAGTGTTTTCATTTTAATTCTCCACTAAAAATGGATTAAGCTACCATGTAGGACCTTGTGGCATAAAGAAGAATAAATGGGGAGATGAGAAAGCTTGCAGATTTGGTAAGGAACAGATTGGAAGTGGATGTTTAATAATGACATTTTTTGGTTCCCTTCTTTTTCCAGGCCCTTCTTCCGACGATTTTCACATTCTTCACCCCACCTTTTCACAGGCACTAGCTGTGCTTTCTCATAGCCCCGTCACCCTGGAGTGTGTGGTGAGTGGGGTCCCAGTTTCTCAAGTGCACTGGCTGAAGGACGGTCAGGACGCTGTGCCGGGAAGCAACTGGCGAAGGTTGCATTCCCATCTTGCCACAGACAGCATTGACCCGGTGGACTCTGGAAACTATTCTTGTATAGTGGGAAACAAGTCTGGAGACGTAAAACATGTGACTTACGTGGTTAATGTGCTTGGTAAGACGTTACTTCTTAAATTGCTTTTCGGGTCAGGCTATTTTTCTGGTCTAACTGATGTTTGAATGGAAGATCTATTTGGGAACTATAAATGACACGTAAATGACGTCTTCACATATGATGTCACAAGAAGCTTCGTTTTTTTTTTTTTTTTTTTTTTAAAGGACTGCTGATTTCAGCAGTATTTCTTGGTGGCACAGAACATTTCACTTGGGATGTTTATGGGAACCTCCCCCTCAACCTGGTTATGCAACGCAAAGCTTGTTCTTCCTTCCTAATGATGTGGAAGATTCTAGGCTGTGTCAGTGTGTTGGACCTAGTAGGAGTACCTAACAGTACTGACTAGAAAAGGTCACCTCAAAAAGAAATCTATTTCATTTTATTTTCCCTTAAGGAATGCTTTCACTGTATTATCTGCATTATTTCCACCCACATTGCTGTGTATATACTCTTTATCTCAAAGCTTTTCCTTCCTTTTTTTTCCAGTTCCCTGTCTCACTGTCATGTCTAGCACCAGAAAATGTTTTCCTTTATCAAAACAGATTTTCATGAAAGCCAGAAAAAAATAGGTTGTAAGTGGTTTCATAGTAAATATAGTTGCTGTAAACCTTCTGCATGTGTTTATTTGCAACATAGGTAACCCTGGAATTAAGTAAGTGTATGGCAAATGAGATTTAAAGTGCCGTGATAATCAGGTCTAAGTTAATACGCATAATCATGTAATTTGGGCATATGTTACCAATGTTGCTAAATGATTTACTTGGTCTAGGAAAAAGTGGCTTGATGGATAGTAAAGGAAGTTTCCTGCCCAGTGTAACATCTAGCCTAACGGCAGAATTGACCATAAAAAGAATTTAACCTGTGAATAAACATTCTTCTTTTGGCTCTTGTTTAGTGTGAAATCATGGGAAACTACTTATTTCAAACAAATCACCTGAAACAAATGCTCAGGGAAGCCCAAGATGTATGTGTGTGTGTGTGTGTGTGTGTGTGTGTGTGTGTGTGAGAGAGAGAGAGAGAGAGAAACAGAGAGAGAGAGAGAGAGAGAGAGAGAGAGAAGTGGGTGGGAAGATCTAGAAAAAGAGACTATGAAATATTAGTAACATGGTTTATTTGATTAGAAGGAAGTTCAAATACATTTCTAATTTTGTCTTGATGACCATAGCAGGTAGGAGAATGTGAGTAAACAATGCAATTTGATTTCAACTTGTTATTGGTAGAGAGATTTTATGTGTCTTGTGTGATAATTTAAAAAGTACCTCTTAAGGGCTGGAGTTTAATTTATATGTTTTATTTTTAGAAAATGCTTCAATTTCTAAAGGACTACAGGATCAGACAGTCTCTCTGGGTGCCACAGTACAATTTACTTGTGAGATTCATGGGAACCCAACTCCAAACCGTACCTGGTTTCATAACGCACAACCTGTTCATCCTTCCCCACGACATCTAACTGTAGGAAACAGACTGAAAATCAGTGGTGTTACCATGGAAGATTCTGGGCTGTATCAGTGTGTAGCAGATAATGGGATTGGATTCATACAGTCTACTGGGAGACTTGAAATTGAAAAAGGTAGGCTTTTGGGTCCAGAAATCATAGGAAGTTTTACTTTACAGATAGGCTTTTGTTTTGGTTAAAAATTAAATCATTTTCACTAGAGAACATAATTCCATTACCATAAAGGAACTATGCCTATTTTCCATGTTCCTTTCTAGTTGCAGATGGGCATTTCCATGAAGAGGCAATATTATTTGATTAACTTCATTAAAAAAAATTTTTTTTTAATTATTTTTTTCAAAAGATACTATAGTTTATTTTTTTTTATTTTTTATTTTTTTAAATTTTTTTAACGTTTATTTATTTTTGAGACCGAGAGAGACAGAGCATGAACAGGGGAGGGGCAGAGAGAGAGGAAGACAGAGAATCTGAAACGGGCTCCAGGCTCTGAGCGGTCAGCACAGAGCCCGACGCGGGGCTCGAACTCATGGACTGCGAGATCATGACCTGGGCCAAAGTCGGACGCTCAACCGACTGAGCCACCCAGGCGCCCCAAAAGATACTATAGTTTAAAAGGCATATGGTAAAAGTCTCTCATTTCTATTCCCTGGCCAGCCATATTGCCTTTAGAACTAACCAGTTTTATCAGTGTCTTTAATGTCCTTGTGTGTATATATACAATCACACACAATGTGTCTGTGTGCACTTAATAACATCTTTTTTCCCCCCGTAAATGGAGGTAGTATTCCTCAGAGTTTTTTATTTACCATATCTTTGATATCTTCCCAGATGGTTCATTAAACAGTGTTTTCATTCTTTTTCAAATGACTGCTTATTAAGGAGTTCTATAATGAATGTCCCTCTGCATAGATTATTTTGCACAGGTGTAAATATCTATAGAATAGATTTCTGGAAATGAATTTGCTGAATGAAAGCATCTTTGTTTGGTAATTTTGGTAGATATCACCGAGTTGCTCTGCAAAATTGTTACTGGTTTTTATTCTTACTGACCAGCAATGTGTATCTGCCTGTCTCCTCATATCCTCACCAGGGCAAGGTGTTAAATCTTTGCCCATCTGATAGTTTTAAAAAAAAAATACCTTTTGGTCTGTATTTATATTACTATGAGTGAAGTTGGGCTTCCTATCATATGTTTATGAGTCATTTGAATTTGTTTTCCTATGTACTGACTGTTCATTGTCTTTTGTCCATTTTAAAAATTAGATTGTTGGTCATTTTTCTTGTGGATTGGTAGGAATTCTATATTAGGGATATTAATCTTTTGCCTATGAGTTATAAATATTTCAAGTGTCAAAGAATCAGTGTGATACAGACCAATTCTCTGACCTTGGTGCAATTATTTTAGAAGTTAATAGTAAAAGTCATTTTTAACTGGCATATATTTGGAAATGTAAAATTATGCTTCTCAATAACAGAGAAAAAACTACAGTGCAATGTGAAAATGCCACAGATTGAATTGTGTGGGATATAGTAAAAATGGAATTTACATGGGAATGTATAGCCTTAAATGCTTATAAAAGAAAACTAGTAAGACTGAAAATAAGGAAGCAGAGGAAAAGAGATACTAAAGGGCAGAAATCAATTGAATAGAAAATGAAGATAAAATGGAGAGGATCAGTAAAGAAAAAAGTTGGTTCTTTGCAAATCTAATAAAATGGACCTACCTTTGTGGCAAAATACAAATAAACAGTTTTAGGAATAAAAAGTACAAGTCTTGTAGAGATTAAAAATAATAAATAAAGGTAAAGATAAAATAAAAGATAAAGATATATTGTGATAAACTTTATGTCAACAGTTTACAATGTTCTAGGAAAAATACGACTTAGTAAGGATGACTTAAAAGAAATTAAAAAGCCTATGTAGTCCTGTACTCATGAAGGAAACTGATTAGGGGTTTAAAATCTTCCCACAGAGAAACCACCAGGCCATATAGGTTTTATGGAGAGGTCTACGAAACTTACAAGTAACAGACCATTCCAAATATTACACAAACTCTTCCAGAGAAAAGTAAAAACTGGGAACTCTCCAGTCCTTATGATTTTGATTCTAAAATCACAAAGGAATGGCATAAGAAAGGAAAACCAAAGGCCAATCTCATTTATGAACATAGATACAAAAATCTTATGAAAATATTAGCAAGCCATCAATATTTAAAAAAGGAAATACATCTTAACTAAGGAGTCAGCCCAGGAATCAGTCAGAAAATTTAAAGTGTCATTCATCTGGATTGAATAGAGGCAGGAAAACATTTGACACAATTCAATATCCATGTTAGACACACTTAGAAAAATAGAAATAAAAGGGAATTTTCTTAATCTGATAAAGAGTATTTAACAAAAACTTACAAGAAACATCACTTTTATGGTGAAATGTTGGAAGCATTCTCTTTAAAATCTCTTTTATTGGGGCACCTGGGTGGCTCAGTTGGTTAAGTGTCCAACTTGGGCTCAGGTCATGATCTCACCATTCATCGATTCAGGCCCCACCTCAGGCTCTGTGCTGACAGCTTAGAGCCTGGAGTCTGCTTTGGATTCTGTGTCACCCTCTCTCTCTGCCCCTTCCTGCTCACACTCTGTCTCTCTCTCTCAAGAATAAATAAACAGTAAAAAAAAAAAATAAAATAAAATCTTTTATTTGCCATCATACTGGAGACTCTGATCAGCACAGAATGACACAAAATATGTAAATAAAATAAAATATATAAGGATAGGAAAGAAAAAAATCAAACCCATAACTGCCATGATTGCCAATACAGAGAATTCTCAATTTGCTGGCAAATTATTAGAAATAATAAAGGCACTTAGCAAGGTATCTGGACGAAGACCAACAAAGAAGAATCGGTGTCTTTCTATATACCAGTGCATTAGGCACGCTTCTCCAGAGAAACAAACCCAGTAGGATATATAAGATATAAATAAGAGGTGGTTTATAATAGGAATTGGCTCACATGATTATGGGGGTTGAGAAGTCCCATAGTCTATCCTCTATACACTGGAGAAGGAGGAAAACCAATAGTGTAATTCATTTGTGGGGTGGTGGAGAGCCTGTTGGTTTATGTCTTGACCAAAGTTCAAAAGCTGGAGAACCAGAAGCGCTGATGTCCAGTGTTCGAGGGCAGGAGAAGGTGGATCAGCTTAAGCAGAGAGAAAGAATTCACCTTTCCTCTGCATTTTTGCTCTACAGAGTGCTCAGCAGTTTGGATGTTGCTCACCCGCCTTGGGCAGCGCCATCTGCTATACTCTTCACCAATTCAAATGCTAATCTCTTCTGGAAGCACTCTCGCAGACCCATCCAGTTATGTGGACATCCCTTCGTCCAATCAAGTTGATACATAAAATTAACCACTATAGCCAACAACAGGCAGAAAATATAATTTAAAAGTCACCTTTTAATATTAGCAACATTTAAAAAGACCAAGGTATCCTAGAAAGATATACCAGTTGGTACATACCGAAATTCAGTATTACACAGTTGTCAGGTCTTTCCAGAAACTTTCTGTAACTTCATGCAATTCCAATTAAAATCTTATTTGGATATTTTGAGGACGTTGACAAACTGATTCTGGGATTTATATGCATGACCAAAGGCCCAAGAATAGTTAAGGCATGCTGAAAGAAGAAGAAAAACACAGGGACTTATTTTTACAGGTATTAGAACATATATAAAAATCTGTGGTAACTAAGATATATTGTATTGGTGCAGGAACAGATAGGCTATTGAAAGAAGACAAAGACCCACCAAGAAGACATTTGCACCTAAGGATTTGACTTAGGTGGCATTGCAGATTACCAAGAGGAGGACATCCATTTCAAGTGTGGATGTGGGATAATTGCTCATCAAAATGGAGAAAAAGAAATGAAATCTCTAACTCGTAATGTGTATAAAGACAAATTACCAGTGGATTAAAGACCTATCTGTGCAAGGCAAGATGGCAGAGTTTTTGAAGAAAATGCAGGAGACATCTATCTGATTGGATATAACTTAACATTTTAGGCTAATTTTTTTTAAAAGATTGATATGACTACATTGAAATTAGAACATCCTTATTAATAAAGAATACCATTAAAAATGAAAAGAAAAGGGGCGCCTGGGTGGCTCGGTCGGTTAAGCGCCTGACTTCGGCTCAGGTCATGATCTCGTGGTCCGTGAGTTCGAGCCCCACGTCGGGCTCTGTGCTGACTGCTCAGAGCCTGGAGCCTGTTTCAGATTCTGTGTCTCCCTTTCTCTCTGCCCCTCCCCTGTTCATGCTCTGTCTCTCTCTGTCTCAAAAATAAATAAACGTTAAAAAAAAAAAAATGAAAAAAAAAAATGAAAAGCAGGGGCCCCTGGGTGGCTCAGTTGGTTAAGCGTCCGACTTAAGCTCAGGTCATGATCTCGCGGTCCGTGAGCTCGAGGCCCGCGTCGGGCCCTGTGTTGACAGTTCAGAGCCTGGAGCCTGCTTCTGATTCTGTGTCTCCCACTCTTTCTGCCCCTCCCCCACTCATGCTCTGTCTCTCTCTCAAAAATGAATAATGTTAAAAAATTTTTTTTAAAAAAGCAATAAACTGTGAGAAGATATTAGCAGCATGTATAACGAATAACAGAACACTAGCTGGAATATACAAAGAACTCTGAAACCATTACAAAAAAGATAAATGACCCAACAGAAAAATGGACAAAAAGCATTTCAAAGAGGAGGAAAAATACCAGTGACACATAAACACGTGAAAAGATGTTCAAGCTCATTAGTACTCAGGAGAGTGCAGTTTATGACCAGTGAGACAGCATCTTACACTTTCTAGATTGGCAGAGATTCGGGAATCTAACCATACCGAGTGTTGGTTTTATCAAAGGTAGGAAGTAGGGCTGGAGAAAGAGAAGGATGCACTGGAGAAAATTCCATTTGTAATCGATATTCCATAGTAGGCACACTTAAAAATGGCTCCAGAGAATACCTGGGACCAAAAGGAAAGAGAGTTAGTTTAGAGACAAAAAATGTTGTTTGTGTAACATGATAAGAAATACACTCATCGACCTTCACTCAGAACAGATTTCTCTCCCAGGCTTTTTGTAATCAGAGGTTCCCCCTGGAATGAACTATTTTTGTGAAGGAATGTTATTTTGTTTTATGCTCCTCGACACCTTTTTCATGGCTTCACCTGTTTTATACTTAACAGCAGTCAAATGAGTCTAGGAAACCCTTTTTTTCCCCTAAAGGACAGGAAGTCTGTGTAGGAAATGTCCAGGAGCCCACAATTAAGAATTCTACTTTTTAGGGACAGTTTTACGTGGTGAAAGTTGAGAAGAGAATTAACAAGGAGGGAGTTATCTTTGTTTTAGTTATTACTGTCATATATCCCTGTTTGCCCATGTCTTTGCAAACACTTGTTTCAGTGAATGAATGTGTTCTCCATACTGTTCTGCATGTAAAACATTGTTTAGGGGATGGTAACCAGATTTATTGTGGTGATCATTTGCCAGTGTGTATCCATATGTTAAATCATGATGTTGTGCACCTGAAACTAATGTATGTCGATTATACTTCAATTAAAAAAAAACACCGTTAAGAAATACGTGTACGAAAGATGCTTTTAAGGCTGTTACTTGGGCGCGACATGGATAACATTTATGCAAGAAGATGAGTTTATTTTGCATTGTAGGTACTATAATCTTAATTATGTGTGTGTATTTGTGTGTGAATTACTGTTTTAATAGGCAGTGGACTCAAGCCAGTTATAATTACAGCACCAGCAAGTACAAAGGTGGTAGATGGAGACTTTGTTACTCTGTCCTGCAATGCCACTGGCGTGCCGGTCCCGGTCATGCGTTGGTATGACAGGCACGGGTTGATAACCAGCCATCCGTCTCAAGTGCTCAGATCAAAATCCCGGAAATCACACTTACGACCTGGGGGCTATGACCTGGAGCCTGTCTACTTCATCATGTCCCGAGCTGGCTCAAGCTCTCTGCATATTCAGGCCGTCACTCAGGAGCATGCTGGGAAATACATCTGCGAAGCTGCAAATGAACATGGTGCCACACAGTCGGAGGCAGTCCTCACAGTTGGTGAGTTGCCATTAGTACTCTTTCTCGGGTGATTAGCTTCCTCTGATTGTAGGGGATAAAGTGCTTTGAAGTATGTTTTTTTCATGAGTCCAGCAATCTCTGAATATATATATATATATATATATATATATATATATATATATATATATATTTATATTTTCCCCGGCAATAGTGAAACACAGAACTGTGGTTTTGGGTATTTGGCCTTACCATGAACCGGATGAACCTCGGTTTCCATTTCGGATGTTTTGGTTAAGGTTGTAGTTGTTCTATAGAAAGCTCTCATATGGGAGCAAGCCCGAGTTGTGACCTGTTTTCATGATTAATGCTTTTGGTTGTCTAAGCTACTGAAAGTGATCATTGCTGACATTTTTTAGGTGAGCCTTTGATAAGTACAGTATCCAGAGTCTAAAGGGTTGGCTTTCTTTTTTTTTTTTTTTTTAACTTCTATTTATTTTTGAGACAGAGAGAGACAGAGCATGAACGGGGGAGGGGCAGAGAGAGAGGGAGACACAGAATCGGAACCAGGCTCCAGGCTCCGAGCCATCAGCTCAGAGCCAGACGCGGGGCTCGAACTCACGGACCGCGAGATCGTGACCTGAGCCGAAGTCGGACGCTTAACCGACTGAGCCACCCTGGCGCCCCTAAAGGGTTGGCTTTCACTGAGAAAGTAGAATCATGGTACTACCAAACAGTACCTCCTATTCAAAGTTATTTTTCTAATGGGATGTATAACATTAATTCTTGATATTTTATTGATTTTTGGTGAGGATGACTTAAAAGCTTCATACAGTTTTTGAAGTACTTAGTGTATAGAATATCGATATTGTTAAAATTAATTCAAATTTGACTTAATTCAAATTCAAGCCTTACATCGGTATTTAGAGCAGCAATGCGCCAGCAGGTAGTCAGTTGAGTGGAGACTGTCACCTTATTTGTCATGCAAGAAGCAGAGTGTCAAAAACAGTACTGCCCTTAGTCTTGGCAACTGAGTTCCCTGCCTTGGGCCAGTGCGTTAGAGGGCTCCTTGCAGCTTTCTTCTGCCTGGGTCCTCAGCTCCCACTGGTCACATAGTCCATGTGGTTAAGGGGTTAAGTTATAGTCCCTGGAGCCTGGAGCCCGTGTTCCTCCTTGTGTATAGCAGGTCTGGGGCTCTGGAAGTCCTTGCTTTAATTAGTTCACAGTCTGGTTCCACACAGGTCCCGTTCCCTGACCCATCCTCCAGAGTGTAGACCACACCACCAGTGTGCAGGCACCCTTAAGCCAGAGGAGCGGCCAAGGGGTGGTCTTTTGCAGAGGAAGGAAGGTAAAGTAGACAGAAATTGGGTGTGCACACAGGTATTTCCATTCACAGGCACACAAGGCCCCTGGAGCTCCAGAGGAAGCTGGAGGTAGAAAGAGAAGTGGGGAAGGCCAAGGACATCCATTTGTATTAGATTATAATTATTACTGTCTGATTATTGGTAAATTAGGATTATTCCCTATAGCAGTTAGGGAAGGAAGAAATAGCTACTTACTTCAGACATGTTAAGAATCCTCCAATGAAGAGGGTAGTTGGGTGTTGTATAAATTTATACACATGTAAATATGAATATGTATACGTGTGTGTGTTTATATATCTGCTCTGCCAAGCGAAAATCAGAGTGGCTCTGCTCAAATTGTTAGCTGTAGGACAGGTGTAACACAGGTGATGCTTGGTTAGCTTTTGGCTAAAGTGATTGTTTTCTATAAATATAGGATAGCAAGAGGCGTAGATGTGATAGGCACAGTTGATGGAACTGGATCTTTTGTCTCACTGCCTCACTTTAAATATCAAAGATCTGGAGCCTTTAGAAAATACATAGGCTAACTTGTTTAGGTTAGAATTTTTTAGATCTTTAAGGTCTTCCCCACCCCTTCCAGGATTTTATGTCTTGATAAATACCATTTTCATGTATAGTAACCCCATCACCGACCTCCTTCCGAAATGTTCTTATATTTTCTCTTTTGCGCGCCCTATAATTATTAAGATCCAGCCAGGTTTACTAAAGCTCACAATACATAACAACCCACCTCTTTCTACAGGAATCTGAGCCTTATTAAATTCTAGCATACTGAGAGCCATTTACTTGTTTTTTGGGGGGTAAGCAAGGGCAAAGAGAGAGATGACTGCCCCCTCCTCCTTTTTCTTTCCAGAGACCTTGGGTTTTGAGGTCTTAGATGTACAAATATTTGTAGAGTGGGTTGTAACTCTTCAAAACTATAATGGGAGTTGGTTTGGGGTAGTCGGGGTAGGGGATGCTGGTGTGAGTGGTCACAGTGGGAACGGCTTTGACACGTTTGGTTATATTCCTTGTTTAGTTTCAGCTCTGAGTCATTAAATTCACTGCCATAGTTATAGTACTTAGAAAAGCAGAATTTTATCAGCCTCTTCTAATTCAAAAAGCATTCTACGTTTAAAAATACTTGGTCTAGGGGCGCCTGGGTGGCGCAGTCGGTTAAGCGTCCGACTTCAGCCAGGTCACGATCTTGCGGTCTGTGAGTTCGAGCCCCGCGTCGGGCTCTGTGCTGACAACTCAGAGCCTGGAGCCTGTTTCCGATTCTGTGTCTCCCTCTCTCTCTGCCCCTCCCCCGCTCATGCTCTGTCTCTCTCTGTCCCAAAAATAAATAAAAAACGTTGAAAAAAAAAAAAATAAAAAAAAAATAAAATAAAAATAAAAATACTTGGTCTATTTTTTTTTCTTTTTTTTTTTTTTAAATTTTTATTTATTTTTTTGAGACAGAGAGAGACAGAGCATGAACAGGGGAGGGTCAGAGAGAGAGGGAGACACAGAATCCGAAACAGGCTCCGGGCTCTGAGCTGTCGGCACAGAGCCCGACGCGGGGCTCGAACTCACAGGCTGTGAGATCATGACCTGAGCCGAAGTCGGACGCTCAACCGACTGAGCCATCCAGGTGCCCCAATACTTGATGTCTAAACTGATCATTTCACACTTGATCTTAGCCAAAAGGCCAAGAAGTGATCTCGTCTGACCATTTCACAGAGTTGTTTTGAAGACAAGTTGAGATAATGTATGTGAAAAAACTTTTGAAAGTGGTGTTCAGGCCTTATAAATTATATCGTGTGAGTACTCAAATTATATTACTGGAAATAGCAGAGAGAAAAGAATTGAATCTTCCTCCTCTTCCCCTCTTCTCGAATCCCCTTTTTAATAAACGTGGCAGAAAAGTCTCATCGCATCCAGAATAGCAGGAGCAGAATTGTGACACTGATACCGTTAGACACAGGCTGCGGCATAAGTTTGTCTCCTGCCTCTGCATAAATTGAGGCCTGTGGTCTTTCAACTCTTGTACGGCCAGATACCACTTCCCAGTGGTAAGCAGCCCAAAGGCTCCGTGAAACTCCTAATGATGAAAAGGTCATTCTCCGCTACCCTAAGCCACAGCTAATTACCTCCACTTGCTAGAGCCCATCTCTCGCCCCAGTGGGCACCAGCCGCACACCCTTACCAGCCAGCCCACGTCCTGACTCACTAGATAAACACGGCTGCTCCAGAAGCAATATTGTGAAGTTGTCTCAGTGAACTTAATTAGTTTTCTCCTGGATTATTTTCTCACTAGCTTCTTTAATGGAGGACGCGTCGGAGACACCTTTTCTCCTCTAAACAGAAAACCGACCTTACGCCGTTAGCCGTGGTTTGTGTCGGTTCCCTCCTGAACTGCAGGGCTTCTCAAAACACACCCACCTTTTACCAGGAATCCGACTTCACTGTGCAAAAGAAACTCTTTCACATCGTTTCCTCTGCTCCCTTCCTCCACAAAAGTGGTCAAAAAGAGGAGACCTTTTTGTTGCCAGCCTGAATAGCACTTGAGAGAAACCAAGCTGTCAGCACTTGGGTTTCATGGTGCTCGGAGTGTATTTGTTTTCATCAACTGCTTTCTCTGGAGCAGGATCACCGGAGTTCTGCTGGCTATTGTCACTTAATCTCCCAGAACCCTAATTTCCTCAGCTGTGAAGTAGGAATATTACTGTCCACCTAAGAATGTTGTTTTGAGAGTTTGAGGAGATTATATTTATTAAATGTCTAACACAATGCGTGGCCCATAATATGTGCTCAGTAAATTTGGGGGATGGGATGTGCAACCTATTTCTTTTTTCAGCGCAAATATTTTTCCCTTCTCTTGTGTTCTGTATGCTTTTAGTAGCATTAAGACTATTTGCTTGTTTCATTTTTCTTTAGATTGGCAATTTTTTTTGACGTTTCTTTATTTTTGAGAAAGCGCGAGCAAGGGAGGGGCACAGAGAGGGGGACAAAGGATCCAAAGCGGGCTCTGCATTGAGAGCAGCAGGCCCGATGGGGGGCTTGAACTCATGAACTGTGGGATCATGACCTGAGGTGAAGTCAGGCGCTCAACCGGCTGAGACACCCAGGTGCTCCTAGATTGGCGATTTCTTAAGCCAGTCTTCAGTTCTATCCAGAAAGAGGGCTTGCTTGGAAATAGGTAAACCCTTCTTTTACCTTGTTTCCTCTTGTCGAATGTAAATTGCTCTGCTTGTGTAGGGTATTTTCATTATCTGTTGCTGCATAACTACCCCCAAAGATTACTGAAACAGTAGCCCCTTTATGATCTCTTACCGTTCCTAGGGTTAACTGGACGCAGCTGGGCAATTCTGCCGGCCTTGCTTGGGGTCTCTTACGCCATTGCAGTCAGATGTACCTGGGGCTGGAACAGCCAAAGTGGCTTTACCCACATGTGTGACACTTTCGTGAAGGCTGGAATAACCGGCCACCTCCCCTTCCTTCCCTTTCTCTCCCCGCCTCCCCCCGCCACTCCACACGGCTAGCTTGGATGTCTGTATGGGGTGACACAGAAGTAGAAGTGCCAGGCCTTGTGAAGACTCAAGCCTGGAAGAGCACAGTCTCACTTTGGTTGAAGCCAGCCATAGGGCCAGCCTGATTCGGCAGGGAGGGGACCGTCCAAGGGTGTGGATACTGAGGGGTATCATTGGAGACTGGCTCCCCAGCAGGTAACAGCCTAGCTCTTGGTTGTTTCCTTACTATTGAGTTCACCTTGCCGCTAAGGGAATGCATCGCTTCGTGTGTTTCACTTACCAACTGGAATTACCACTCGGTGTTTTCCAGCTTAAAATCTTTCAAGGTTAAACTAGCAAACTGTTGTTGTAAAAGAGGGAATACTAGCGTAGAGCAAGGAAAAATAACATCCTCAAAATCACTTCACTACCGCAGCTTTTTCAATAAGAGATTACTATTGGAGGTTGGAGGTTTCCATGAATTACAAACTGAGCTGTTAACCTGCTTTCACTTCTGGGGCTCAGATTGTCTGTATCCTTGTGGGCAGTTGGATCACTGTGAAGAAGGCACTGAAATAATGAATTTCCTCAAGCTGTCTCTTCTCTCTCTCTCTCTTTCTCTCTCTTTCTTCCATTCCCTGCAGTTCCTTTTGAAACAAATACAAAAGCAGAAACAGTTACACCTTCCAATCCCACTCAGAATGATAAAAGAGATGGTTCAGAAGCTGGATTATTGAGCTCATTTCCAGGGAAGAGACACTCCAGCGCAGTGGAATCATCGCCAGAGAAAAACACTAGTGGTGCCTCTGTCCCTGATGCCCCCATCATTCTGAGCCCTCCGCAGACCTACACATCTGATACGTACAACCTGGTCTGGAGGGCGGGGAAGGATGGCGGGCTGCCCATCAATGCCTATTTTGTGAAGTATCGAAAGGTAATGTCTTCTCATTTATCAGCTTTCTCTTCTCTCACCTTAACGTTGTGTGTATATAACACATGCTTATTATCTTCGACATTTATAGAGCAGCAGGAAACAGGAGTGTTCTAGGATTATGAGTTTGGGAGAGCTATCCCAACAGCCATGCTGGTTTTACCAGTAAGCAGTAAGAATGAAAGATACACAGTATCCCCCAAAATGGCAATGCCAAGAACCCAGTGACTTCTTGACATTTTTTTGGACATTTTTTTATCAAACACTTTAACCCCTTGAGTGTAAACCTCTAGAAACCACTTTTTAAAAAGTCACCCCTTCCCTTTGTGAGATAGTAAAACACAGTTTATTTAACAAATAAAGCAGTTTCTTATTAGAAACATCAAAGTCCTCTGGTATAATCTCTGACAATTATTTTTATTTCAAGTTGTCTTCTTAATTGTATCGGAATCTTATGTTGTTTGGTGACTTATTTGAGTGAACCTTGATCCTCTCAGTTGATTTTCCAATGTTTCTTCCAGAGGCTTGTATTAAAGCAAAATGAAAAAAAGTGTTTCTTTGTTTATGAGACTAATAAATGAACAAAAGACACCCTCGTATTTAAAATACCTTTCTTTGTCCAAGACATTTTGGTGCCCATCGTTTAATAGTATATATTTTTAATATCTGGAACAATTAACATGGTGATATTTGAAAGTTTATTCACTGTTTCTAACCTGATGATGCAAGATGTAGAAACTTTGAATGATTCAAGATGAAGAAACTTTCACTGGGATTCTTACCCACACAAAAACTTCTGTGTGATGTCGTTTCCTAGTTCTGTTAACTAAGACACAACGGATTGGATCTTTTTTTTTCTTTTTTTTTTTTTTTAGTTTATTTATTTTTGAGAGAGCAAGAGAGAATACGCACAAGTAGGGGAGGGGCAGAGAGAGAGGGAGAGAGAATCCCAAACACACTCTGAGCTGAGTATGAAGCCTGACACGGGACTCCAACCCACAAACCGTGAGATCATGACCTGAGCTGAAATCAAGAGTTGGACGCTTAACTGACTGAGCCACCCAGGCGCCCCAGATCTTTTTAACATTTATTTCCTCCAGTACATGTGGAAGTGGTGAGACATGAAGAATGCTGGAAATATAAAATGCATAATTATGTAACTCATATATGCATATGTATTCTAACTTAACATATATTTATTATGTATATTATATATTATCATTAGTCCAGATTATTATGTACTTATTTTATGCTCCCATTAGCCCACTAAGAAAGGAGTATTGTTTCCTTTACAAGTAAAGGAAGCAAACTCTGGGAGATAAGTAACTTGCTTGAGGCCACAAATGAGCGGTAAGTAGGAGAGCCAGGAAGGAGTCTTTTCATTCCTGAGAATTCCTAAGTTCATGTTACGGGTCTCCTTACATTTCTTAATGTGAAGAAATATCGTGTCTCTTTCTTCCAACAGTATATTCCTTACCAACATTCATCTGGAATGGAAGATTTTCTCAAATTGGAATGGAAGGTTTTTCTGCCCTTTATCTCCTTTTCTTTAATGACTTATTTTCTCTTGAGCAGCTAGATGACGGCGTTGGCCTGGTGGGAAGCTGGCACACAGTTCGAGTCCCGGGAAGTGAGAATGAGCTCCATCTGACAGAACTGGAGCCATCTAGTCTCTATGAAGTTTTGATGGTGGCAAGAAACGCAGCAGGTGAAGGGCAGCCCGCCATGCTTACCTTCCGAACCAGCAAAGGTGAGTATAATCTTCCTCAGGAGGAGCGAGCTGGCCGTGTTGATGTCTCTTTATTACTGAGTGTCCTTTGGGGTCATAGAGATTCTTTTTTATTTATTTTTTTTTTTTTTGAGAGAGAGAGAGAGAGAGAGAGAGAGAGAGAGAGAGAGAGAGTGCAAGCAAATCCAAAGCAGGCTCCAGGCTCCAGGCTCTGAGCTGTCAGTAACAGTGCTTGACAAGGGGCTTGAACCCACAAACCGTGAGATCATGACCTGAGCCAAAGTTGGACGCTTAACCGACTCTAGGTGCCCCTAGAGATTCTTATATATAAATCCATTAAATAATTTTAGTATAGTACCTTTGTTGGCCATGCTTGGATGGTTGTATTATTCCATCCCATCCAATGTTCTACGAGTATTTCTGAGAGTTTATGATATGTAAGGCGTTGGGGTAGGTGATACAGGGAAAACAAAGATGATCAAGATAAGATTCATCCTAATGGTACCTCTACTTTGCCAGTAGGCTAAGACACATAAATACCAACTGCAAGGCAGGATTTCAGTTCAGTTAATATTTACTGAATGCCTTCTGTGTGTCAGGCAATAAACAAAAGGGACAAACTCCTTGCCCTCATGGAGCTTACAGTCTAGTTGGGAGATGTTTCCACCTGAGTTATAAGTACATTAGAAAGTGGTGAATGCTAATAAGAGAACTAAATTAGGGGGTGGCTATAGGAAGTGCGTGGGGTAGCACTTGTCACAATGTAAGCAGGTGGCCAGAGAAGTCCTCAGTGAGCAGTCGACAGCAGAGCAGAACGTTGAGGTTTAAAATGGAAAGCCACGTGGATGTCTGGGAAAAGAACACCCCGGCTGAGAGGATAGCAAGTGCAGAGACTCTGGGGTGGGGTGTGCGGGGTGTACCCCAGGAACACTGAGGGCACCACTGTGATGGTAGCCAAGGGACTGTGACCGTGGGGGAGGGCGGTCAGGAAGATGACAGAGCGGCCACCCCACACAGTGCCTTGTCCATCCTGCAAGGACTTTGACTGACTCTGAGAAAGTGGAAACGTTGGAGGGTTTGAGCTGAGTTGTGCGACACAATCTGTTGTGTGTTTCAATGGGGGTAGGGTAAGGATAGACCGCAGAAGGGCGAGGGTGTGAGCGAAGTACGACAAGTACTGGGAAGGACTGAGAGAGTACAAAGAAAGGATGTTCTTTCAAGTGGGGTAGCTCGTTGAGGGTAGGCTTGATTGAAAAGATGCCATTACAGCTTGGCCATCAATGAACAAAAAGATTTCAGTGAGGAGAGAGGGGAACTGGGTAGCAGAGTATTTTAGTACAGCACAAAAATAAAAAGGTATGATTGAGAAGAAATTATTTATTGGCTTTTGGAAAAGACCCTTTCATACTGATTACTGAGTGTAGCTAGAAAAATGAGTATTTCTTGTTTGAACTGCACTTTGAGTTAATGTTCATCATCAGTCCACAGTTGTTTATAGAATCTGACCTATAAATACTGAATAAGAAGAACATAGTTCAGTTTTAAGATAATCACCCATTTTCACTTTTTGCCTCTTGGAATTTTTAAGCTTAACATGATAATTTTCTCACGAAGAAACAGAAGCTCTTTAAGAATGAGTTTTATGTTTTAGAATGAAGAAATAGGTACAGTAAGAAGAAAAAGGGATGAATAGTTTGAAAGCTTTTTTGCATTTGGCTTTTTTACTTGTGGTGTTTATTCTGTGTGTAAATTTAAATTAGCCTGATGAAGAAAGACACATTTTAGTTTTCCCTTAAAGCTACTAGAAAAAGACAAAGTAATTTTTAAAAACAATATTTATTTATTTTGATAGAGAAAGAGAGAGAAGTGGAGGGAGGGGCAGAGAGGGAAAGGGAGGAGAATCCCAAGCAGGCTCCACGCATGACGCAGGGCTCGATCTCACAAATTGAGATCATGACCTGAGCCAAAATCAGGGGTCTGCTGCTTAACTGACTGAGCCACCCAGGTGCCCTGACAAAGTAATTTGTTTTTTTAAGTCAATTCCTCAGATTAGCTGACTATGACAATGTAGGTCTTAAACTCAGACCCCGTAACAGACAAGTTCATGTATTTATATTGATACACCAGTTGAGTTTAGTATCTTTCCTTAACTCTACATCTACACAGAAGCTTATGTTACAGTATGTGATTATGTGTTTTCTAACTTTTCTAGAGAAAACAACCTCATCAAAAAACACCCAGGCGTCCTCTCCACCCATGGGCATCCCTAGGCGTCCTGTTGTTTCGGAGGCTGTGGACAACTTTGGGGTGGTACTTACAGATTCCTCTAGGCATAGTGGAGGTAAAGTAGAAACCTTCATTTTTATTGATTTTCTTGTTTGCACATGTAACTGGCATGTTTCAAATTATTTAGGGGGTGGAGTGGGAGAGAGTGTTTGTTTATTGTTCAGATTATAGCCTACCATAAAGCTCTTTCGGGTCCTATTTCAACCATGTTTTAAAAAAAAAATTTTTTTTTTTAATGTTTATTTTTGAGAGAGAGAGAGCACGAGTGGGGGAGGGTCAGAGAGAGAGAGGGAGACACAGAATCCGAAGCAGGCTCCAGGCTCCGAGCTGTCAGCACAGAGCCCGATGCGGGGCTTGAACCCACGAACCATGAGATCATGACCTGAGCCGAAGTCAGATGCTTAACCGACTGAGCCACCCAGGCACCCCCATTACCATTTTTTTAATGCCCTGTGCTCCGATCTTGGTAACTCAGTGTCATGATTGCTTTTTGAGGTAATAAACTCAGACCCAAAACGTTCTGGTACTAAGATTTTATAGCTCATAAAAAGGATTTTTCTCTCTCCTCTCTGGCAAAGAAACTAAATTTATGTTTTGAACTCTGAAAGTCTGACTTTTTTTTTTTTTTTCGGTGATTTATCAAAACGTGTGGTGGTGCCTACGGTAGGGTTTAGTGTTTTGAATGATTACATGCCATATTCCATTTTATTGCTATATGTTGCCACTTGTATGGTTTTTAGATGTCATAGCCGTACAGTTTTCAAAAGATTCTTTTTAGTATTTAAATTTCACACGTACTAATTCTACAATTACAACATAACGTGCTCTTTGTGGCTGTGTTAATATGTGTTAGCAGGATGTCTAGGGAGGGCTTAAAATTTCATTGCTGAGCTCTAACAGTGTTCAAGCCCCTTTTCCCTATTTGTATAGTCTTTCACGAATTGGCCTCAGACAAAAGCAGGTCATAACATTTGAACACCCTTCTGGAACCCCTCTGCTTCTTCAATATCATGAGCCTCTTCTGCTTGAGTACTTTAGCCTCTGAGGAGCAGTTCAGCTCCCTTAATAGAGTACTTACACGAGTATCAACTTTATATAATTTTTTTAATGTTTATTTATATTTGAGAGAGAGACAGATAGAGCATGAGTGGGGGAGGGGAAGAGAGAGAGGGAGACACAGAATCCAAAGCAGGCTCCAGGCTCTGAGCTGTCAGCACAGAGCCCAACGGGGGGCTTGAATTCACAAACCGCGAGATCATGACCTGAGCCGAAGTCAGCCGCTCGGATGACTGAGCCCCCCAGGCGCCCCGAGTATCAACTATATATGAATAAAGTTGACATCTGAAAAACAAAAACCTTATGACTTATTTAACATCCTGTGGACCAAATACTGGACCAAATACTGTTGCAGCAGAGGCAAAATAAATCTTGCCTTCAAGGAGTTTACAGCATCGTGAATGATCTAGACAATAAGTCCGCAACAATATAGTGGGTAATATATACACATTAACCCATAACAATGATTTGGATTCATTGTGCTGAGAGTCTACCCTTGGCGTTCTGGGATCGCGAGAGAAATATGCAGAGGAGGCAGGTGGTGGTAAGAGAGGCTCCCTCTGCTGAGCTTCAAAGACAAGAATGCTATAAAGACAAGAATGGAGGAAGGAACAAGAAATGCAAGACAGCTCCTGTGCAAAGAGATGCAAAATTGACATGTTGGATTTCGTGTCGAGGTTTAGAGGTTAGGGTTTTAATTTGGTGTGATTGGTTACTGTTGGGAGTGACACCAGAGTAGGGGGGGAGGCAGGTGGGCACCTTGTATGATGTACTTAAAATTTTAATCTTTCCTAAAAAAAAATAATAATAATTTTTCCTGGAAAGCTGTGAAGAACCATAGAAGACTTTAAAGAGGGGGAAAGGAGAAATGGCCAAAGATGAGGCTAGAGAAATAACAAAAATAGTGAGAGTGTGGATGGAGAGGGACACAGCTGTCAGACAAAGGAGATTGAGTCCACGTTGAAGGAGAGGCAAAAGTGTGGGGCCTCGGGCTTGGGCAACCAGGGCCCATTTACCGAGATAGGTAATAAGGATAGTTAGGTGTAGCTTAAGGGTTCAGTTCTGGAAGTCATGAGTTTGGAATCACCCAGGCAGAGATAGCCATAGGAAGGGATCTCTTGAATCTTCGCAATAACCCTGGGGGAAGGATTAGCATATTTTACAAATCAGTTAACTGAGACTCAAGAAGGCCATGCAGCTTTGCCTGAGCTCTCCAGAACTGCTATTCAAAATTCAGATTTTTGAACTCCCAACTACAGTCTTTCTTTTATCCCATAACTGCCACATGCTCTCTCTTTTACATATTGAAGATTCTTTTCTGTAACGATTCTTTTCCCTAATAACCTTCTCTTTCTGTTTGATCTTCGGTGTTCTTTGATGAGTTTTAACCTCCTATGCATCAATATAAGGAAGTGGTTGGTTATCTAGGACCAAAAGAGAGATTCACTAACAGTACTGTTCATTCTGTTTCCATTGCTTTCTAACTTGAAAGGAATACAGTAAGTATCACTCAAAAGTTGCCTGCTTTGAGTATTTTCCTCTTTTTAATCCATCAAGCGCTTTGTTTTTAAAATGCCACCATTTTCTCCATACAAGTACCATCTGCAACATTATTATGTTCTTTCTTATGTGTTTGTTCGGGCTAAAGGGGTGTCGAGTTGAGACAGAGTGGTGTTGCTTAAGGAATGTGGCACGGGCCAGACAGACAGGGTTCGCTTAGTGACTTCACCCAGGTAACATCACCATGGCCTGGAGCTGGACCTCCTCCTTCAGCTCTGGGCACCTGATTGTTAGCATGCCAAATGACAGTCAGTCTCTTGAGACCCAGCTCCCCTTTGCAGAATTCATAGGTGATCAGCGTAAACCAGAATGGCGACTTACTAATTTGCACTGAAACCGTCCCACAGACCAGATTGTCTCTGTCGGCATTCTTCCCTGGTAGGAACCAAGTGGGAAGACAGTTACAACCACAAGCGTGTGGTCTTCTTGGTCAGCAAGAAGAGTTAGGTACGTGGTTTAAATGGCTGGTGGACTTAATCCTGATGTTTCTACCTGCCACGGGAATCTAGACTGTCCAGGTTGTGGGCCAGGACCTCCCCTCCCCTTGGCCGTGTCACCTGTAACTGCTAGACATTTGTTCTCTGACTCCTTTTTCTAAAGTTTGTGTGGATGACTAGGTGGCTCATCTCGTTACTGAGAGCCGTTTTCTTGATTTTTTTTTTTTTAATTTTTTTAATGTTTATTCGTTTTTGAGAGAGAGAGCAGAGACAGAGCATGAGTGGCGGAGGGGCAGAGAGCAAGGGACACACAGAAAGTGAAGCCAGCTCCAGGCTCTGAGCTGTCAGCACAGAGCCCGACGCGGGGCTGGAACTCATGGACCACGAGATCATGACCTGAGCCGAAGTCGGATGCTCAACCGACTGAGCCACCCAGGCGCCCCACCCCCTTTTCTTTATTTAACTACATATCCTGTCTTCCTGCTTCCATCCCACATAGCATTCTCTTTGCCCATTAATATCACTGTTGATTTATTAATCAAATTTTATCTCTTTACTGCCTGCAGTCTGTGTTTTTGGAGTAGCGTTCCTATAGCCTTGAGGTGTGTTAAGATAGGATATGATAGTAATCGCTAATAATCTGTATGTGTGTTATGTAGCTTGGATGGGTAAAGAAAAACATTTAAATAACACCTAATTTTGAAAACTTACTATAAATTATAAGCACCAGGTAATAATTACTTATACACTATTTAGCCATGAATCTAAAGTAGCATGGTCACTATTATCATGCCCATTAACTTTCCATTTTCTAGAGCTAATTATCAAGTTTATAGATGACTTTGTTTTTCCTTTATTTCCTGTATCTGGTCATTTCATTGCCCCTTAGCTTTTAAAAGATAACAGGAAGATAGTCTTAATATTATTAACTCTGGCAGTTAGTTTGGTGACAAATCTTTAATAAAATGACCCTTTTAGTTTGAGTTATTCTTGTCTCTGACACCAGGGGTTATTGGAATAAATGTTTCCGTGTTTAGTTCCAGAGGCACCTGATCGGCCTACCATCTCTACGGCATCAGAGACGTCCGTCTATGTCACTTGGATTCCTCGGGCCAATGGGGGTTCTCCAATCACTGCCTTCAAGGTCGAGTACAAACGGATGAGGACTAGTGATTGGCTGGTGGCAGCTGAAGATATCCCTCCTTCCAAACTTTCTGTGGAAGTTCGTAGCTTAGAGCCAGGTAGTAATTCAAACATTTCCTTTTTTGCCATCCACTGCTGACTTGAGATGCATATTTATAGTGGTCTCGTACTCTTCTGATTGTTAAAGTAATACAAGCCTGTTGTGTGAAAACGGAAGAGAAACTATGAAGAAAAGAATAAGTCACCTGAAACCCATCCAGCCAGAGATAAGCATTGTTTACAGTTTGGTGTATTTTTGTAGCCTTTTTTTTTTTTAATACAAACCAGGATCGTGCCATAAATACTGTTTTGTGATCCCATTTTCCCTCTATCACATGCCTTTTCCAATATCATTAGAAATTCTTCAAAAACTCCAGTTTTTAAGAACTGTATATCTGCTGTATAAGTGTAGTGTGATTTACTTAACACATTCTTTTCTTCTGGGTCTTGGATTCTTTCTAACTGCTAATCAGTAGAAACAGTGCTGTGTGACATCTTTGTGTGTGTGTGTGTAAGGTGTTTTGCTATAATTACATATTTTAAAAGGAAAATTGCTGGTTGTTTGACAAAAATTGTTGGCTCTAATGATGAATCTCTCAACGGAAATGGGAGAACACTCATGCTTTGCTCAGCAGAACACCCGACTTCCCTGCTGCCACCCCAGCATCTTGAAGGCTGTATGTGAGACGTTAAACCACACAAGGAAAAAGCAGTAATCACAAATCCACTTTGGTTGCTTTTATTTATGTTCCATGACCATTTTTGTTTATGGCCTTTTTAAATGTACTTTAGTGACAGATGTCGGTGTTTGTCTAGACAGGTAACATGAGCCTCAGAACCTGCAGGTAGAGTTGGGAGACGGTGACAGTTTTAAATGTGGGCGAAGCTGGGTAGCATTTTACAGACAGAAAACACCGTCTTCAGAAGCCCCGTGGTTATTTATGAGCCATCAGGAAACGTGCTGGGGGAGTCTAATTTATTCTTCAGATCTAGATCGTCAGAAACTCACAATCCTTAGAGGTTTTTGTGTTGTTTTTTTTTAAGTTCTTAATATGTAATACAAATAAATACCTTCTGTTGTGGCTTAAATCTGTCCGCTCTTATCCCATTATTGGTGAAATCAAGTGACATCTGCTGTCACCCACACAGCGCCCCTTCCTAAGTGTATTCACTGTGTTAAACTTCGCTTCGGTTGTTTCTTTCAAAGGGGAAAGAACCTCGTTTTGAACACAGATACTTCAACCAATACTGCATTTGATGGTTATGATTTTAGAACGTGATGGTAAAAAAAAGTAAATGCTCTCTTTCCTGTTCTCTACCTGCCCCTACCATGACAGACATCATTAATCTTTCATGGCCTTGTCTCCCAGTGGCTCCTAATAAGCTCTTGGACCCGGGAACACAACATCTTGAACATCCGCTGCCAGTTGACAGAAGCTGGCAAGTGGATTGAAATCTGTTTACCGTGGAGACTTCAGAGTGTGTTTTCGTGACTGTAGATAGATACTTAGGCACAGTTGTCATATCTTGTATAATGATATGACGTTCGGTTGTTTGCAGATTTTTAAAAACTCTGTTTTTTCCCTTTTTTTTTTTTCCCCTCCCTCAAAAGGTTCAACATACAAATTTAGGGTTATTGCCATCAACCATTATGGTGAGAGTTTTCGGAGTTCGGCATCTCGTCCTTATCAGGTGGCTGGGTTCCCCAATCGTTTCTCTAACCGTCCAATAACTGGACCCCACATTGCATACACTGAAGCTGTCAGTGATACGCAGATCATGCTGAAGTGGACGGTAAGTGGGACAGCTTTTCTAATGAGACGGTTGTCTAGTTTGGCCATGGTAATGATTGATTTGATATCCTCATGACACGATATTACGAATAGCAAATGTTTTTAACTTCTAAGTGAGGGAAAGTTGAAGGGCATAGAATATTTATCTAAAAGCACCTGTGATGAGTGGGACAGTCTTCTCAGCTCTCAGCCAAGTGTTAACTTAATTGCCATTTCAAGATTGAGTGATAGATTTTTTTATCATGTTTATTTATTTATTTTGAGGGGGAGGGAGGGTGAGAGGGAGAGGGAGGGAGAATCCCAAGCAGGCTCCATGCTGTCAGTGCAGAGCCCGGCATAGGGCTTGATCTCACAAACCACGAGATCATGACCTGAGCCGAAATCGAGAGTTGGACATTCGACCAACTGAGCCACCCAGGCACCCCCAAGATTTATTTATTTTGAACCAAACGTACTTTTATGCCTTAGAACCTGGTGAAATATAGTACATTATTTTTGCCCAGCCCTCCAGTAAATTAAATGCTCGCAATACCTTTGAATTAAATTTAAAATGGCCATCAAGGATGTTTACAAAATGAAGCTGGAAAAGTATTGCCACACAGATATTTCACATTATGGATGTTGAAAGTTACACTCATTTTTGTCTTTGACCAGTCTTTGCTTCTATTTTTTAGTACATTCCATCAAGTAACAATAATACTCCCATTCAAGGATTTTATATCTACTACCGGCCAACAGATAGTGACAATGACAGTGATTACAAGAGGGATGTTGTAGAAGGTAAGTCCCACCGGCAAGCTGGCGTAAAGAGCTTTGGGTGGAGAAAGTTTATAAATATTATGAAAAACATCATCCCAGGTTAAAGATAGGTAAAATATGAAATGTCATAGACACTATTACTTTGATTTTTTTTCCCAAAGAGAGACCCATCTTTCCAAGGTAATATAGATAGTATCTTCCATTTTGGTTATAGAAACAGTTACAAAAGCCTGGGGGAGATCTGACTTGTCAGTAGTTCATCTGAAAAAAATTCTTGTTTTCTGTTTTATTTAAATGAATAGTAACGTGAGTATAAAAATCACTTGCAGCTTCTAGCTGTATGTAAAACAATGTCTCCGTCTCAGTTCCATTAACGTCTCTACTGGAATGATTGCATCTTAAGCATGTTCTCCACTTTGAGAGATGCTGAGGAATTGGAATATAGAGAGAAAAAAAACCAGCCAAGATAGGGAAGGGTGTTGAAACTACCTTTCCCTTGCAGTTAAAATACAATCTAGAACTTTGCATGTGGTCTGAAGGCCCCACATGACCTGGCTGGCCCCTGCCTGCACCTTCCTCCAGTCTCACACACGTCTCCCCTCTCACTGTGTCTTCCGTGACACGCCGGCCCCCTTTGAGTTTCCTTGTGTGCACCAGGATCTCTCTTGCCTCAGTACTATGACACATGGCAGTTCCTACTCCCTACTGTGTTCCTCTTCTGGTGTTTTATTTAGTTTTTCCTCTTGTGGGTCGAAATGTTACTTCCTCAGGTAACCTCTGCCGGTTCATGTGAGTTACCCTTGGTGTAATTTCTAACTGTGCCCTTTGTGGTTATGCCCTAGAATTCACCACAGTTGGTATGTAAGGAGAATGTGTGCATGTGTGCGTGTGTGTATGAAATTATTTACTTCGTTTGTCCCCACCGCTAAACGTTAGCCTCTTTGTAGGCAAGGAGTCTTTTCTCTAGTGTCGTATCCCCAGCCCCTCCAGTGGTGAGGTGTTCAGTATTTAATGAATGAATGGAGTCGAAAAGAACAGTGGAATATCTGAGGATGATCAGGCTGGAAAAAGGACGACTAACAAGCAATGTGACAGCTGCCTTCAAATACTGAAAGACTGTTACGTGGAGGAAGAACTCAGCCAGTGGGGAGGGGCAGCTAAAAGGAAGTAGCATAAAGAAGAAACCTCCAACACGGCTTTTTTAACAAACTCAGAAACTCCTTAATTTTGGAGGTGTTCAGTAGAAGCTGGATGCTTCTTTCTCAGTGATCTCTGAGAAGGGATTCTTGCTTTGGGAGGAAGCCTTCCTCCAAGGGCTATTTTCTCCTCCCAAGATTCTGATCCTTTGAACTATTAACATCACGATGGATCATGTCAAAAAATGGCCCTGGGCCAAGGTTGTTTTCATACGACTTCTTGATGTCAAATGCTGCATATAAATTTTGTTGTAAGTAGTCTTATAATAAATTCATTTAAATACGCTAAATTAAGTTTCTTTAAATAGTGTAATTTAAATAATGTTTTTCCAGCAGATTGCTTTTGTAATATAGTAAAACATTATCATCTGAGTTTTAATACCTGGTGCGTAGCAGGTGCTCAGTAAATATTTTTTGAATGAAAGAGTGATTATTTCTCTTAATGTGGAAAAGTAGGAAACAAATTAGTTTCTAAATCCACTTTAAACATGAAGCACTGGGGGAATGAGGTAAGATACTTGTTAGTGGCCAGACTATTCTGTGAAGTTAAGACGGTAGCTGTCTTGAGGGAGATATGACTGGAAGAAGCATGGGGGGTACTTTTGGGGTGCCGGTAATATTTTCTTTCTTGACCTAGGTATTGGTACCATGGGTATGTTCAATTCATGAACATTCAGCGAGCTGTTCCGTTATGGGTACTTTTCCCTGTGCACATTTCACTTTCTGAAAAAGCTATGCAAAAAGAAGAAATGATAAGAGTTATTAGTAACTGTTCTATATTTGAGTTCTAGCTAGGTCGTCATTTTAGTTTAGCTGGGTTAGGAGAGTGACGCTGTCACTTTTATTTCTAAAATCTTTTGACAGAGATTAACATTTGCTATGAAATAGTTCTAAACAAGGTAAATGTAAACAAAGTGAACACCTCTCTTTGTCTCGCTCTGTGCCATTCTTTTCCCGACCTCCCCTGGTTCTCTACTCTCTAGAAATATCCACCGGTGAACAGTTTTTAAAATATATTCCCTAGTTCAATCTTTGAAATTTTTGCAAGCTTTTGTGATGTGAATATGGTGTGTGGAACTGGGAAATTAACTTTTGTATCCAGTAGTCGTGTCTGCAGATGTGAGTTTTGCCTTACGGTTCACAGAGAACTTGTTTATAAACTTCGTAGACGGAGCAGTTAGATGTTTAAGTGGGCTTCACTGTGCTGTGTAATTTGCTTATTCCTTATTTTCAAGTTTATGCATTTGAAATTCTTTTTGTGGCAGTTGGAAACTATTGGCCTGTTCTCCCAAACCAAGGAACAAAAGTATTTACCCTTTGCCCATGAAGTTTTCTTTAAGGCAAAGTTTTAGATTACTTATGTATATTGACTCAGAATTGTTTAAGCTTTTGGAAAAAATATGCAACTCAATTACAGTGTTAAAGAAT
This sequence comes from Neofelis nebulosa, assembly GCF_028018385.1. NCBI lineage: Eukaryota > Metazoa > Chordata > Mammalia > Carnivora > Felidae > Neofelis > Neofelis nebulosa. The sequence goes on along the minus strand of NC_080791.1, from coordinate 22,842,432 downwards.
ACACCAAGAGCAATTACATCAAGTTATCCTGTCTTCTGAATTAAGTTCCACATTGGAGTAAACCGTAAATTTTTCCAGCATACCAGTGCTTTTGTGGTGAATATTTTTGTCTTATAAAGTTGAGTTTCCAAAAAATTAAAGTATCAGGCATCCTAATCATTAAGCCTGTGCTTTGGCTTTTCATCTTTTCTAAAATATTCTTTGAGAAAAAAAGAAAAAAAAATGACCCGTTTAAGAAAAGGGTATGCTGGTTGGTTGACTTTCAACCTAATAATGTACTTTGTTGTCTTACTCATCAGTGATCAGGAAAACTCTCTCTGCTAGTGCTTCCTGTCATTTTAGCCATTTGAATAATTACCGTAACAGTGGAGTATTATTCTAACAAGGTATGTGTTCTTTTACCTGTTTTTCTCTTATTAGTTAACATATTGGAAGCGCAGTTTAATTACGTTTTGACTAGGACTCTGAAAGGAAAACTTCCAATCTAGTGTGGTCATTATTCAGGAGAATATAGTTTATAGTTAGGTGAGTGTAGGGCTGAGCTAGGAAAGACCCAAGGACAGAGAAAAAATAGAAGTCTTTGAGAAAGTGTTTGGAACTTAGAAATAGATCTATTCCAGTCTTTGAATCAAGATTGTGAGTCAAGTTTATTTTAGGGTCCTCTTTACACTTACAAAGGGGGCATAGAATTCCTTACTTCTTGAGCCTTTCAGAGTCCCTTGATCCTAAAACAAGCAGATTCTCTTCTGGGTAAACTATGGGTCTTTATGAATGAGGGGTTTGTAGTGGTGACCTGGAAAAGGGGCTGTGTTTCCGGTCTGAAATATTTTTGTCTGTGTTGAATTAGAAAGGAACCCAGTGCTGTTGGACCTGTCAGCCGAGTAGATTTGACTTGCTTGTGTGGTTTGGTTTTGTTTTTCATCCCCCTTCAATTAATTCTTAAATCAGTAGGTGGTATAGTTGAGCTTCTAAGGAACTGTGGAAACAGTTTGAAGAGGTATGTTCTAAGAGGGATTAAAGGTGCAGGAAGAGTTCATTAAATCTGCCAGAAGTGTCCCTGTTTATTAAAGTTCATCACATGTCCGTGGAAGTAAAAATGGAGAGTGGTTCGCATGAGAGTTGGTTCAGTTTGGGGAGTGTTTCTAAATGAAACGTTGGCTGCGTGCCATGGATAACAGAAATCATTCTATTAGAGATACTTGTGTGGTTTGGAGACCCTGACTCAAAAGAAAAGAAATAGTGGAGCAGGAACCAAGAGTTTCCGCTAGTAGATTTTGCTTTTTGATTATTCTCAACCATTTGTTCAGGCATTCACTTAGACGTCTGTTCACGTCACATCCAGTCCAGCAGAACTGAGAGTTTCTCTGAGGCCTGTCTTGTAAATAAATGGTCGCTTATTCTGGGTCGGGCGCCATTTGCTGGTCTCATTTATAGTACTGCTTTCTGGAGGGTGGATGGACTGGATTGACTTGCTAGGTTAAAATAGACCATCAGAGGACTTGAGGGGTTTTTCTCCCTTAACTTATGCATAAAATTAACATGGATTTTACGAAAGGCCTACTACTAATTCTTGGTAACGAAACAAAATATTACTGCCAGTGCACGGGTATAGCTTTAATTCCATGTACCTCTTGTCATTTGTTTCATGGCATGTCACAGAAATGCTGTTTATCTTGCTGCATTACTGAAGTGCTTCGCTGAAGGACATTTTCATCACGCAAACAGACGCTATGGCGATAGGATGCTGTTCCAACCGCGTTTCGAAATTACCTTTGGGTCGTGCGATACGTAAAGCTTGTCTTTTCCTTTTCCTTTCTAGGTTCAAAGCAGTGGCACATGATTGGCCATCTGCAGCCAGAAACCTCCTACGATATTAAAATGCAGTGCTTCAACGAAGGGGGAGAAAGCGAGTTTAGTAACGTGATGATCTGTGAAACTAAAGGTAAGAGAGGAATGAGAACTCATGCTTTTTTTTCCTGGCGTGAAGACTGTCCCAACGGAAAACATAATACGTTGACTAGAGCACTTGTCTAAAACCTAGTTTACGGAAACATTGATCATACTCATTAATTTCTGTGTGGCTCCAAGCAACTCACTCCTCTTCTTTTTTTCTTTTTCTCCACAAAGAGATCAGAAATATTTGCTGAGTAATTGCTGAGATTGCTGTGAAAATTAGAATACTTTTTTAAAAAAAGCATAATTTTAGGGAAAAGTGCTTTATACCCTTCAAGTGGTTTCTTGAATGACAGTTATGTGTAACTCTATCTACTTAAGTGTGGTGGTTAACTTCAGAATTAGCAGTGCGCTATGCTAAATTGAAATTCCCAACTCTGCCTCCATATGTAGATTGACTATAAAATATCTTCTAGTTGTTTTGTTTAATGTTTATTTATTTATTTTGAGAGAGAGAGAGACAGAGACAGAGAGAGAGCTGGAGAGGGGCAGAGGGAGGGAGAGAGAGAATCCCACACAGGCACCTCACTGTCAGTGCAGAGCCTGATGCAGGGCTCGAACTCAGGAACTGTGAGATCATGACCTGAGCCGAAATCAAGAGTTGAACGCTTAACCCACTGAGCCACCCAGGTACTCCTATTATCTGTTTTTAAAGGTGATAATACTACACGTAATAGAAACAGCTAATGTGGCTATTTACAAACTCCTGTCCAGTCTCAGTTAATCTAATAGAAAAAGAGACTGTTTTTAACTTGTGTCTGTTTTTAAGAACAAGAGAAAATTTCCCATATTCCTCCCCTGTCCCCCACCCCCGCTGGTCTCAGTGATCAGGACTCAGTCATATGCTCCCCAAACCATTCCCGGGAGGGAAATGATTGATCAGGACCTACTTTAGTTGTTTGGGTTTGAGTGGACAGCTCAACAAAATTGGGGCTTTGCAAGTATGGGAGGAAAAGGCTGCTGACTGGGCTGGGCAGCCTTCAGTGTGTCTGCTAGGGTGATTTTATGATACCAATTCAAAAATGAAACTGGGGTGCCTGGGTGGCTCAGTCAGTTGAGCGTCCAACTCTTGATTTCAGCTCAGGTCATGATCCCAGGGTCTTGGGATTGAACCCATGTTGGGGTCCACGCTGAGTGTGGAGACTGCTTAAGATTGTCTCTCTCTCCCCCTGTCCCTCTCCCCTGCTTGCTGTCTCAAATAAAATTTAAAAAAAAAAATTTTTTTTAATGAAGAAACTGAGGCTCAGATAAATTGAATTATAAATTTTTTTAAATGTTTTATTTATTTTTGAGACAGAGAGAGACAGAATGTGAGCAGGGGAAGGGCAGAGAGAGAGGGAGACACAGAATCCAAAGCAGGCTCCAGGCTCTGAGCTGTCAGCACAGAGCCCGACACGGGGCTCGAACTCACAAACCGTGAGATCATGACCTGAGCCAAAGTCGGACGCTTGACTGACTGAGCCACCCAGATGCCCCACATAAACTGAATTATAAAGACAAGACATTGTTCCATCTTTTAATGCTAAGTTAGTCATATGACTTTCTGCTGCAAAACCCACATATTAAATCCACATTAAACATGTGTATATAAATATACAGACATTTAAATTTACCTTGGATTTAATTTGGGTAGTATATATTTGAGGCGCTTTTTGTATTAGTCACTATGATACGTTAACGGACATTTGTTACTTGCCTCTAGAGTGTTGTAATATGTAGGGCAAAATTAAATAAGAATGGAATTTATCATCTCTGTCCCCAAGACATTTAAGAATCTAGCCAGGCAAAACATAATAGACAACAGTGTAATAACTGTATTATTTAAGCATAGATGTGTCTATAATAGTATATGCCTCATTAATTGACTTTGCTGGGGAATAAAAGGTTCTACCTACAGACTTCCAGGTCACTAAAAAATGAAAAAAGCTCTTTAAAACATTAACTGTTCATATTGAATAACTTTCTGAAATGTATTACACAATTCCCAGCCTGTTTAAATAGAATGTATAATACACAATCTCAGTTTTTAAAGAAATGACTCAAGGGGTGCCTGGATGGCTCAGTCAGTTAAACGTCCAACTTTGGCTCAGGTCATGATCTCAGGATTTGTGAGTCCAAGCCCCACACTGGGCTCTCTGCTGTCGGCACAGAGCCTGCTTTGGTGGATCCTTCTACAGATCCTCTGTCCCACCTCCCACCCCTCCCCCACTCGTACTCCTCTCTCTTGTCAAAAATTATAAAAACATTAAAATAAAAAAAAATAAATGACTCAAGGTTCTTGTTTTTTTTTTTTTTTTTTAATTTTTAAAAAAAAATCTTTATTGATTTTGAGAGAGAGACAGAGTGTGAGCAGGGGAAGAGCTGAGGAGAGGGAGACACAGAATCTGAAGCAGGCTCCAGGCCCTGAGCTGTCAGCACAGAGCCCGACGCGGGGCTTGAACTCACAAACTATGAGATCATGATCTGAGCCGAAGTCGGATGCTTAACCAGGCGCCCCTCAGGGTTCTTGTTAACGGTGATTGTCTTATCTTTAGTGATTTAGTAAGGTTTTTCAGGAATGGTGTTGAAGCCAGCCCATTTCCCCCTACTCTTAAATATCAGAGACTATCATAATTTTTCTTAGTTCTTTGTTTTCTCTTTATGTTTTCCATCTCACTTTTCTTGTTCCATGCTCTTAGCCTCTTCTTCTTCCTCATCCTCATTCTCCTTCTTCCTCTTCTTTTTTTTTTGTTTTAAAGTTTATTTGTTTATTTTGGGGGGGAGGAGCCAGCAGAGAGAAAGAGAAAGAGAAAGAGAAAGAGAAAGAGAAAGAGAAAGAGAAAGAGAAAGAGAAAGAGAAAGAGAAAGAGAATCCCAAGCAGGCTCCACACTGCCAGCACAGAGCCTGATGCAGAGCTGGAACCCATGAACAATGAGATAATGACCTGAGCCAAAATCAAGAGCCAGAGCCGAGGCTTAACCAATTGAGCCACCCAGGCACTCCTCTTTTTTTCTTTTTCTGCTTCCCCCTTCCTCCTTCCCCTCCTCCTCCTCCCCCCTTCCTCCTCTTCCTCCCCCTTCCTCCTCCTCATCCCTTCTTTTTCTTCCTTCCTTCTTCTCTTCCCTTCCTTCTTCTCCTCCCTTCCTCCTCCCCGTCCTCCTATTTCTTCTTACTGATGTTGATGAGTCTGTGTCACCTCCACCACAGAATTTATTAACTTTAGCAGCAGTTGGCAAAATCATCAAGCTTGGTAGAATTGTGAATAAATAAAAACTAAAGGAAGAGTAGATAAATCTGACGGACTTCCCCATGGGTAATCATGATCTTTAATGTATGATCTGTAACGTCTATTTTGCCTCAGAAACTCATTTGTTTCCTTTAGAGTTGGCAGGGACCTTCAAATTGTCTAAGCCAACATACTACCTAAAGTAGGAGTTTCTTTTAGAGTCTCTGCCGAGTATTCATCTAGTTTTCACTGTTGGAGACCTCTTTCCTTTGGAAGGTGGCCTCTTTTTTATGGATTCCCAGCTCTGTGCTGTGTAAAGTTGCTAGAAAGTTGAACCCCACTGTACTACTTATTCACTCAGATTGTTTTTAAAGACCACTCTGCCCCAGTACAAGCCGTAACAGGAAGTATAATAACTAATAATAACAAAAGTGATCGAACACTGCTATGTGCCAGTCTCTGTTCTAAGTGCTTTACATGATTAACTCATTTACCCTTCATTACAACCTTCTGATAGAGCAGTTGTTATCTCCAGTTTCCACCTACAGACCCTGGTCCGTGGACGTTAAAGTCCTACAGCTAAGGATAAATGGTAGAACTGAGAATATAAAGCTGGGCCGTGTGGTTCCAGAGGCCGGGCTGTCAGCCACTATGCTCTGTTGCTACTCTATGACATTTAAAACATTAAGAACATGTTTTCTGAGGACAGAGAAAATGGGATTTGAGTCCACCTGTTACTAGCTTCTGTTGTCACTCTTACTCAGAATATCAATGCATTAGGTAAAAAGACTGCATGTACGTGGACTCCAAAGGGTATTGGTTTTGAAATGCTTGTCTTCGGAATTGCAGATGATTGTTCGAATAGTCCGAAGCCGTATCTTGTAATAGTAATCACATGAAAGAGACGTAAAATATGTACTTTTGAGTCTTCTTCAGCTCAGAGTATATCACAGAGAAATATTTGTTCCATCCGTAAGTTGGAATATTTGTATTTCAACTCTTTGATAGTCTTCTACAAGGATGATTGGGCAGATAATCGTATAGGAGCTTGGGTTCAAGTAGGTACATTTGTTTCCCTGATTTTATGATTTCTCTAGAATTTGTGGACTAAGACTTTGGCACATCCGATTTTTCAACTTTTGAGCCCTCTTTGTGACTCATTGGTGGTCACATCATCTCAGTAACAAGTGTAAACACATTGGTTTGCATTCCTAACCAGACCTCCTTCAGAGAGTAAACCATTTCATGGAGTCTGTGTTTGCTCTGACATCATGTTTTCCTTTATATTTCAACTAGTGAAACGTGTTCCTGGAGCTTCTGAGTATCCTGTCAAAGACTTGAGTACCCCTCCAAATTCCCCAGGAGGTGGACGAAACGTTGGGCCTGCAACCAGCCCCACCAGAAGCAGCGATATGTTGTATCTGATAGTTGGCTGCGTGCTGGGTGTCATGGTCCTCATTCTCATGGCTTTCATCGCCATGTGCCTGTGGAAGAACCGCCAGCAAAGCACCATACAGAGTAAGCCATTCAGAAATATTTCCTTGTCCTTTTATAAAGATGGGTGGGAAAATATTGTCAGAATACATGTTGATCCCTAATACTTTTGTGCATGAGTGTCATGGCATAAAACATGTTAGATACTCTTCATTCAGGGAGGGGACTTTAAAACTGTTCTAGCTGTCAGCCAGAATAAGTGGAGCATCACATTAAATTGCCCAGTAGAAATAAACAGCAAAGCCAAAACCAGGCAGGTCTCTAAGTAAATAGCTGACTTAGTGCTGGGAAACCCTGGCTTTGTCGGACCACCAAAGAGCAAAGAGTTTTTGAAGCGTGAGCTCTGGGATTGCTGCAGGAATGCCTTCTTACTGGTACAAGACCTGTCAGCAGGAATAGAAGAGGCTGGAAAGTCTGGAAAGAAATACTTTTCTAAGTTGCTTTTACTGAATGACACAAATTAAGGTAACATGGTCCTGTTTCAGTACCTGGTGTACCCAAACAGCTCAAGACTGCTATCTCTTCCCCCTAAGTGTATCTTGTAATGAGAGTGTTTACACGGTCAGTGATGATGGTATATGAAAACAGCTAGCCCAGAACCCCTCTTCCTTTCTCTTTCCCGACCTCTCTCCCTTCCCCTCTCCTTTGCCCCTTTCTTGTTCTCCCAACCGTTATAATCAGGGGAATCAGATCCAGCAGAGACTTTAGTCTTTGGTGGGAGGAGGTTTATTGGTTTTCTCACTGGCCCCAGAATAAGAGAATTAAAGCTAATAGCTCAGGGGGAGAAAAGATGATTTGTTTTTATCGAATTGGTGCCCTCCAGGAGACAGTAGGGAGAGAATTGGTAGTGGTGGTGGTACCAGGCTGAAAGGGTTGGAGATCATTTGATTGGCTCTTTTTCTAAATGGTTTCAGTATCATCGACTTTAGTTGTGTGAGCTGAATCATTAAAGGAAAAGTACTGCTTTGGTTGTCTGGGCGAGATTAATCTGGTTAAGGTCATTTCCCTTTCTGACTTGGTAATATGTTCAAAGAGAGAAGCTTATGATAGTGATGTTCATTCAGTCATTTATTCAGAAGATACTCATTAACTATCTTTGAGGCGCCTGGCACTGTTTTAAGCAATGAACGCTGGTAAAAAAGTAAACATGGCCCCTGCCCTGTCAACTTACAGTTGTAGTGGAAAAGATAATCAGATATACTGATAATAACTCACCTGTGCAAAAAGTTCAGTAATAGGAAGAACACCTAATCCAATCTTGGGATGTTCTTCTTCAAAGAATTTATCCGAACTCTGCCAATAAGTACTGTAGAGTTTAGGTACCATATTCTCTAAGGACTATTTCACTTTTTCTAGATATGTCTAGTAAGTGTACCCCTGGAAATCAGAATTGAGGCAACTATTTAATGCTTTTAGTATAAGGAAATGGAATAATTAGCCTTTAGTAAACCACAACTTCCACATGGACTGTATTAACCAAGGAACTGTATGGATAGTCAGTGAATGTATACATAACTCCATCCTTTCATTTAAAAGTGTTATTACTATTTAAAATATCCTACCTAGGGGCGCCTGGGTGGCTCAGTTCGTTGGGCATCCAACTTCAGCTCAGGTCATGATCTCGTGGTTTGTGAGTTCGAGTCCCGCGTCGGGCTCTGTGCTAACAGCTCAGAGCCTGGAGCCTGCTTCAGATTCTGTGTCTCCCTCTCTCTGTGTCCCTCCCCCATTCATGCTCTTTCTTTCTCTCTCTTTCTCAAAAATAAACAAACATTTAACAAATTCAAAACAATAATAAAATATCCTACCTAAAGGTTGCCTTTTGTTTAAAAAAAACCCTTTTTTTAGTGTTTTATTTATTCTTGAGAGAGAGAGAGAGAGAGAGAATAAGCAGGGGAGGGGCATAGAGAGGGGGGGACACAGAATCCAAAGCAGGCTCTAGGCTCTCAGCACAGAGCCCAACGTGGGGCTCGAACTCACGAACCGTGAGATCATGACCTGAGCCGAAGTTGGACGCTTAACTGACTGAGCCACCCAGGCGCCCTGTCTTTTGTTGTTTTTTTATACGGTTTCTCTCGGCACTTTGAAGCGTGCGGGAGTTTTAACACTTTTTCTTAGTGTTGCCAGGACTTTGATAGTTTCAACTTACATAATTTATTAATTCTTTTGAGTAATTTCTTTCTGGTTAATTTCTTTTCCCATTAACAGAGTCTTAATTAACTCAAAGTTCCTAGCTATCTCCTTACAAGGAAATAGCAATAACTTTCTCAAAGCATATCTCATAATTAGGTGTTAAGTGAACACAGTGAACATATTTAGGGCATTTTATTTTCTTGTATTTATAGTTTCTTAGGGGTTTGTTTCATTAATCAAACTGCCTACCCAAGAAGATTGTCTTTTTTAGTGTCTTACTGTTGTGTGTTTTTGGTTTTTTTGTTTGTTTCATTTGTTTTGTTTCTTCTCTTTTAACAGAATATGACCCTCCAGGATATCTCTACCAAGGATCAGATATTAATGGACAGATGGTGGAATACACTACTCTGCCTGGCACAAATCGGATAAATGGGAATGTTCATGGAAGCTTCATAAGTAATGGAGGTCTCAGCAATGGCTGCTCCCATGTTCACCATAAGATCTCTAATGGAGTCAATGGAGTCATGAATGGGAACTTGAATGGAGGGCTTTACGCGGGACACACAAGCTCACTAACCAGGACACATGTGGATTTTGAACATCCTCGTCACCTAGTAAATGTAAGAGACCTAATTATAAATAAAACCTCCCTGGGCATCTGGATGGCTCAGTCGGTTAAGCATCTGAGTTTGGCTCAGGTCATGATCTCGCAGTTCGTGTTTCGAGCCCCACGTCAGACTCTGTGCTGACAGCTCAGAGCCTAGAGCCTGCTTCAGATTCTGTTTCTCCCTTTCTCTCTCTGCCCCTCCCCTGCTCGCTCAGTCTCTCTCTCTCTCTCTCTCTCTCTCTCTCTCTCAAAAATAAACATTTAAAATTTTTTAAATAAATAAACAAACAAACAGACAAATAAATAAATCCTCCCTGGGCCCCACGGTACCAGGGTGCAATAACATGGTTGGCCTACTTGGCCTTTGTGACCATAGAAACCTTACAGGCTCACTGGACTGGAAATAGTATGTATCAGTGGCAACCCCTTAATCCAGAGTAATCTGTGTAAACTTTCTGTTGTCAGGTGATAGTTATGTTCATCAGTTTGGTTTATATTTTAAAATTCTTTCATGGTGAAAGTGGAATACCAGTAACGAACTTGCCGGAAGTTATTCTTGAGAGCTGGAAATACCACAGGGCATAGATTGGACCTGAGACTTTAAATTTGCTTCATTTAGAGCAAAATCTGAAAACTCGCAGGCCCAGGGGAGTCAGGCAGATCGTGAAACTGCGTGAAGCAAGCTGGGAAAGAGAGCAGTTGGAGGCGGGAGCAATCTGGAGAACACCAGCTGCAGTTCACTCCTGTTGTTGGCACAGACAGAGGGCCTGGGGTTACCGGTTTTCTGATTTTTCCAAAACATCTTGTAAATCCAGGTGAAATGGCGAGAGTTTTTACACGTTGGCAACTAATTCCAATTTTTGAAAGCAGTGCATAGGCCACGTGGAACATGTCTGTAGGCCACCAGATTGTGACTTCTGACCTATAATGAGTTTCTTTTGTCTCTTGTGCCTGATGTGTGGTAGAGCTGTTACCTGTAAGATTTTTGCCTTTTATAATATTACCATCCTTTAGCCACAAGGAGTGATGGACCTTTAAAAGTACTTTATTTCAGGGATAACTTAGTGATCTAGTTTAATTTTTTGAAACGGGACTAGAGTAACTGGCTTATTTTGCATTTATGCTGGTTAAAGAGGTTCTCTGCATTAGGAAGTTTGATTTATGATGTCATTAGGATGTCTGTGCATCCACATTATTTTTCAAATAGATAATATGTTTAGTTGATCAAATTAAGCACCCACTGACATTTTTGTCATTGTTCTGATTACAGATAAACTTGCCATAACCCACAATGTGCTAAAATTTGAAGGGAGTTTAGAGGTATTTTTTCACCCTCAACTCAACAAAGACTTATTAAAATATTACATTTGGAGAATAAAACTGTAATATATATTCGTATCTTAAAGCTGGACATCTGCTGGGTTTTCGTGTGATCTAGTTTTAATGTGTTGTAGAAAAATACCTCGTTTGTCTGAGTGCATCTCATTATCAAAAGAGAATAATGATTTCATTATTTTGTGGGGAAAGACATGGCTTATATTCAGACTTTCTAAACTTTTTTTGGTCTCCACTCCTAGTCCAAGCTAGTAACATTGTCCAGGAAACTAAAGGAGAGAGCATTAAAGTTTGAATAGCATATGCTGTTTCCATACGCAGAAAAGAATAAGTCTGATGTTTGGTTTAGGATTCGGACGCAGGAGTTTGGGTTTTTCTGAACGGCGAAATTCTGTTTAAATAATAGTTGCTCCTTTAGGTGTACAGTTTTAGAGGCTGACATCTGTGGTTTTCACGTATTAGTTTTCTTACACCTCTTTTCTGGGTGGGAGGAAATAGGGAAATTTTTAAAAATGCTGGTGACCATAAAAATCATTGAATTAACTTTGATGTGTTTAGTGACTCAAATAAGCACATTACCCCGTAGGTGAACTTGATCTTGTGAAGCTTTGGAGCTTATGCTCATGATCTGAATGTGGCAGAGGATATTCTTTCTCTCAATGTTTTCCCAAAAATTCCTGTTGCTAGTTGGATCAGGAATGTGGAGAGACATTTTCAGTACTTTTGGTTTGCTTAGATTCTGGCCGTTGTTATGAGATGAATGGAAATGGAAAGTATTCTGGGAAAAACAATGGCCTGAACTTTCCTTAACCTTGCAGAACTGCCCTGGGTTTGGGTGCAGTGTGACAGCCTCTCCCACCCTTATCAAATTCGGTTCTGCTGTTTTTCGTCTGAAAGCAGAATTTTTACTCTGACCGTAAGCCTGCTTCAGTTCCCAACACCCAGTTTGGAAGAACTCTTGCCATTGTATATGTCAAGCAAGTGTTTTACAATGAGGTATGTGTTAATCTGGGCATTTTTCTTAATTGCCAGGCAGTTTCCGCCAAAAGCAACATCAAAATATTAATCCTCCCCTCCAAGTCATTGCTGGCTGAGAATCTACTCCATCTGGAAAAATATAACATGTTTGAAAACTTAGTGTAGTCAAGTGAACAGACCTAATCGAAATAATTACAGGAAAATGAAGATGGGTTTGTCTTGTGACATCATTCAAACAGATTTCCACCCTGTTTCTCCAACTGGCATCACGTAAAATTCTTCCATGACTGCTAGAAAAGTAAAAATGAATAGGAGGTTGTAATGTACAGTGTATTTTGGGCCCAGTAGATTTGAAACCCTGAAGGGGAAGTGACTAAATGTCTCCATTTCTTTGGCTCCTTCCAGTACAGAAAGACTTGGGAAAAACATGGCGATTAGCTTGTAGGGTATAGTCTTAATATTGTACAGAATTCATTGGTGAATATTGGTAACTAACGATCAGCATAACATTTTGCTCAGAGGTTGGTTAAAATATAGTGTATAACTATTTCTTATTGGGCCGGCTTTTACATTTAAGGCTGTTTGATTATTGGTCTGTGACACCTTCACGCTTTTCTCTTTTTCTTTTTCCCTGCACTTCCTTCCTGACCAGGGTGGTGGGAGGTACACAGCAGTACCTCAGACGGACCCGCTGGAGCGCGTTAGCTGTCGAAATTGTCGGAACAACAATAGGTAAGTGGCTCTGTATTTGCATAGGTTGTTGTGACTATGGTATAGGAAGGACTCTTCTTTTTCTCCCCTTTGGCAAAGGAAGTTCTTGAAATTTTATGTGAGATATAAATCTCAGAATATGGAGACTTAAGTTTAAGGCCATTACTAATTTTTTGGCCCTGCTTTACAGTTTTTACTTTTCTGGCCTTTGGTTATTTAGCTATATGGACAATATTCAAGACGTTATTTCTCACTGAGATGTTATTAAAAGGTTTGATGTTTTTGAAATCTTTAAAGTAGAGGCATTCTCTGCATATAGACTTTGTCTTTTCTCATCTGTTTTTTTCCGTCTGTGTCATGAATGAGAGCATGTTTGAATGTTAGACGAAAAACCCTGTGTATATAGTAATGTGTTTTCATAGTAATTTTACTGAAATTTTCTTACCAGATTATTCAGCGCTTCTTAAAATTATTATTCTTAAAACCTCAAGATAAGTAGCAAAATCTCACTTTCTTTTAATTTTCTGAGTTTCAAAAACCTCTTAAGAGGTATATACACTCAGTATTTCAAACAAGATAGAAATATGTAGGGTAACATGTTCATTTAAATTTTGACAAGATTCAGGAAGCTTTCGGGCTACCTCTGTATATAGTAACTCCAAAGGATTGTCAGACTTTTCGTTGTATTAAAGTTCTGTCTGGCAAAAACCTTAGTTCTTTTTTTTTTTTTCCGTAACGATGGTATTGGATTACATGGTCTCAGAAGCCCATCCCAGGTCTAAAATTCTGCAGTGTAAAAGTTGTATTATAGTTACTACATAAGATAACTGGAGTATGGACTGGATTTTGGATATTTCATTATTGAAATGGGATGGGACCTATATTTTTCAAATCAACGACAAGGTTAAGAGTTGTGTCTGGGAGTTACCAAAACCAGAGCTTGGAAGGAAACGGTCAGCTATAGAACTAACAGTCCATTTCTCAGCATGTGTTTTGAGTTGCAGAGCAAAAAGCAACGAAAACTTCCTCGAGACTTTTCTTTATCTTTTACTTAACCCATCTTAGGGTGTGTATGTGAACAAGAGTCAGCTGCCTATTTTGTGTACGAAGATTTCTTGTTACATTTTTTTCATGTTTATTTTTGAGAGAGAGGGAGAGAGAGTGTAAGTAAGCACACGTGTGTGCTCACACAGCGCATGTGCAAGTGGGGGAGGGGCAGAGAGAGAGAGGGAGAAAGAGAATCCCTAGATAGTGCAGAGCCCAGCAGAGGGCTCAAACTCACGAACTGTGAGATCATGACCTGAGCCGAAATCCAGAGTCAGACACATAATCGACTGAGCCACCCAGGAGCCCCTGCTTGTTACATTTTTCAATAAAATCTATATGACCCAGCTAAATTTTAAGATGTTTTATAACACTGAAGCCCTATTTTTTGTCCTGAACTGGCTGTAGGCTTTATCACAATTTGTTAGGAACATGCTCAAGATGCTTCATACACCTGGTAAGTAATCTAATAGATTTAATGAAAACGAATGGTATTGCCTGAAAATGTAATGTATTGTCCTTTGTGTTTCTCTTCAGCAGGTCTCAGTTCAACTGTAGGCATCAGAGTAATGTTGTAAGAGAACCTCTGGTCTAAGAATAAGTAGACAGAGGCTTTCCCACTGCCCAAATCTATGATCTTGGGAAAGTTATATAATCTCTCTATAGCTATGTCCTTGGCTGAAAAATGAAAAATTGTCCTAGGAAATGTAAAATCAGCCCAGCATACTCTGATTATAGATTTTGGTAATTTGCTGCTAATCATGTCTTCATGGTGATGTTATCATCCTGGTACCAACATGCATCCCATTTATAGGAATATGACCAGTATGTACCGTCTTGCACTCACTCATAGCCATTTTTATGTGTGTGTGAGTGAGTGTATGTGTATAGTATTGGGGGTTTTGTTATACATGTTTGGGTTTTTTTTCCCTTTAAGACAGTGGACAGTTAATAGTTCCATTAACTTTTCAAGTTGATAACTTCTTGAATTTCATGTTTGGGGGTTTTCCTTTTACCTGGGAATATGGATGGGTACATTCTTTTTAGCCTGAGAAAACCAGCTTCTGTTTCACCCCAGCTTAAATTTACTTCTTCCTACATAAGAGTCTACCTGTTCAGGGCAAATCTTGGCTTGTCTGCATTGCCTTCAAGGTTAGCCAAATGTCTCACCTGGCTCCCAGGAGCCATTATGTGATTTTGATACTTAATGATTGGCCAGATAAGTATCAGTAAGTACCTACCTTCAACTCTGGAAAATTGGAATCATTAAATGTAAAGCTTCTCTTTTCACTTTGAAACTGAAAAGAGACATCTTTTCTCAAGATCCCCCAAGATGGCAAAGTTTGTAATAAGCTTCTGATGCTGAGACGTAGATGATATATGATTTACTCCCCCAAATATGCACAATTTTAGTTAATTTACACCTTTAGGATATTGACATTACTAAGAATACATTTGCATTTCCTAACACCAGTTGAACTAGTGTGTATGCAAAACGAGGCAAAATTTCAGTTCAGTTATATGAACATTTATCTGAGGGTGGATACAGGCATACCTCATTTTGTTGTGCTTTATTTCATTGCACTCTTCAGATACTGTGTTTTGTCCAAGTTAAAGGTTTGTGGTAACCCTACATCAGGCATGTCCCTCAGTGCCCATTTTCCAACGGCATTTGCTTACTTCGCGACTCTGTCACATTTTGGTAATTCTCACAATATTTCACGCTTTTTCATTATTATAATTCTTATAATATTATAAGTCTTATAATATCATATCATAGTTCTCTTTCATTATTATAGTTTCATTGTTATAGTGATCTGATCAGTGATTATGACTCACTGAAAGCTCAGATGATGGTTAAAGTTTTTAGCAATAACGTATTTTTTTAATTAAGCTGTGCATATGTTTCTGTAGGCATAATGCTATTGCACACTTTATAGTATAGTGTCAACAGAACTTTTATATGCACTGGGAAACCAACAGATTCATTTGACTTGCTCCATTGTGACATTTGCTTTATTGCCGTCGTCTGGAACCAAACCTCATTATCGCAAAGGTATGCCAATAGTGCAGTTCAGTGATTATCACACTTTAGCATACGTTAGAATCACTTGGAGCACTGTGAAAACACAAGTGAGGAGGCTCTACCCTTAGAGTTGGTGATTCAGTAGCTAGAGAGTGGGGCCTGAGAATTTGCATTCCTCATGAATCCCTACTGGGACAGATGCTACTGGTCCTGGGACCATGCTTTAAGAACCACTGGAGAATCTGGCTGGTGAAGTGCAAGTAGAGGGTAGCAGGATATAAAATGGAAAAGTGGATTGAATTTATATCTTGAATGACCCTGAATGTCACGATGTAGTAGTTTACTTAAGAAACATTTATTGAGTGCCTACCATGTACTGGGTACTGGCCCACGTCCTACCTCTGGAGAGCCTACGGTCTGATCATAGTGATTTACAACAGAGCTCGAAATATAGTGAGCAGAGTTTGAAGAAGCATGTTGAATCTCGTAGTTCTACATTTAAGGAATGGAAGAAGTCCCTGTTGTTTCAGTAATAACAGTGCAGGAGGGATAGGAGATTTTTATGTTAATCAGAAGTGGGGGACATTGGCCGCCTGGGTGGCTCAGTCAGTTAAGCATCCGACTTTGGCTGAAGTCATGATCTCATGGTTTGTGAGTTCAAGCCCCACAGCAGGTAAGCTCGGGCCCCACTTCGGGCTCCACACTTTATCCCTCTCTCTCTCTGCCTTTCATGGGATTCTCTCTCTCTCTCTCTCTTTCTCTCTGCCCCTCACTCACTTGAGCGCGCTCTCTCTCTCTCTCTCTCTCTCAAAAAGAAATAAATTAATTAATTAAGACACACACAAAGAAGTGGGGGATATTGGTTAAATGTTGAAAATCAATGGGCTAGTCGCATCATAATTATCTCTGAAAGGTTTTTGAGAAGGGGAGCAGTGTATTCAAGAGATGCGTTTAGGCTATGATTAGTGGTTGCAGTACACAGGTGGGATTGCAGGGAGGAGACCAGTTTGTTTCCATAACGAAGACTTGGCTTTCATGTAAGGAGTGAAGGTAGAAAGGAAGAGATGAGGAAGGTTCTAGAGTGGGAATCTTTAGGACTTGGCCACTGACTGATACGGATCTAGAAAAAAAGGAAGATGCATAATGAAGAGAAAGTTTCCAGCATGGATGGCATGGTAATTGCCACAGTAATAGTCATAGAAATAAGGAACTTAAATAAAGTGACATTGAGAAATGGTGATGGATTTGGTTTTGGGCATTTAGAGTTCCAAGTTCCAGCTGGATATCTAAGCCAAGATGACAAATGAAAATGTTGACGTTGGGTTCAGGGGGTAGATCAGGGCTGTGCTACATATCTAAGAGTCATTTGCATCAAAGTGATAGAACTTAGGGCGCCTGGATGGCTCAGTTAAGCTTCCAACTTTGCCTCAGGTCATGATCTCATGGTTTGTGAGTTTGAGCCCTGCATTGGGTTCTGTGCTGACAGCTCAGAGCCTGGAGCCTGCTTCGGATTCTGTGTCTCCCTCTCTCTCTGCCCACCCCCTCCCCATTCATTCTCTCTCTCTCTCTCTCTCTCATAATAAACATTAAAGAATTTTTTGAAAAGTGATAAAACTTAAATATGGATGGGGTCACCAAGGGAGACGGTAGCTTTGGCTAATTGATTATTTTTATATTTTTAATTATTTAAGGTACCGTTGTTGCCTTATTTCCTAGGCATTTAAAGTGATTAGACATCCTTTTTATAAGACTTTCTTCTCTCTTTCATTATTTTTGCTTATAGCCTTGAAATGTCTTCAAGGAGCTGATGAAAGGGATGTGATAAAATAAGGAGAGTGAAAGGAAAAAGCAGTTATTCATTCATTCAGCAAACATTTGTTGAAGGTCTGTAGTGGGCCAAACACCAAGCTAGGTCCTGGGGGATATGTCGTGAGCACACCAGGCATTGTCCTTGCCTTCACTGAGCTTACAGTTTGATGGGGAGACATACCTTTCCCAAAATGATATAAATGAAACATGAAAATGACCATGCACTCAAAACTGCATGCTTTAAAGGAAAAGTGAAGAATGGCTTTGAAAGGACTGATCTCCCTAAGCAAGTGACATTTTGCTCTAAAGCTCTGAAGAATTTGTAAAACTAGGGAAAAGAGAAGGGGATAGGTTTAAAACTTTCCAGGCAAACAAGAGGTACCATTTATGCAGGGCCACAAAGCAGAATGCTAGGATCCTTACCAAGCTTCAGGAAGATTAACGTGGCAGGAACCTGGCAAGCAAAGGGGTTAGAGGTCAAAGGTAAGTGAAAGCAGGTCATAAGAGCCATGGCGAGTCAGTGAGAGATTTTAAGTAGGACAGCCTTGTGCTAGAACATTCTGGATGGAGTTTGGCGAATAAATTGGAGGGGGCAAAAGAGGATACGAGGGACCAGTTAAATGGCTATTGCAGTAGCCCAGATGAGAAGCAGTGCCCTTGGATGGTTGCAGTAGATATGGAGAGAAGTAGATGAGTTTGAGAGATTTAGGAGGTGCCAATTAAAAAAAATAGACACCCGGGGCCCCTGGGTAGCTCAGTTGGTTAAGCGTCCGACTTTGGCTCAGGTCATGATTTTGCAGTTCGTGTGTTGGAGCCCCGCGTCGGGCTTTGTGCTGACAGCTCAGAGCCTGGAGCCTGCTTCGGATTCTGTGTCTCCCTCTCTCTCTGCCCCTCCCCTGCTTGTGCTCTCTCTCTCTCTCTCTCTCTCTCTCTCTCTCTCTCTCTCTCTCAAAAATAAACATTAAAAAAATTTTTTTAAGACACCAGTGATCAGTTGAGGGAAGAGGAAGGCAGGGGGGTATCTAGGTAAGTGGTGCAACCTACTAAGTAGGAATCACTGCAGGAGATGAGGAGAAACGGTTTACCCCTTAGCACACCCTTGGGAGTCATCCTTTTAGACTCCTTTTCAAACTCTCCTTTACCCAGGGTGGCTCTCGTATCCCACAGATGCCTACTGGATGAAGTCTTGTGTGGGACCTGTCCCCGGTGGAATCTTACCCATGCGGTGTCCTGCCGTACTTTCTTGGGTTTAAACTTAAACACGTTTTGTAGAGTGGGCACTTAAGAAACAAATCAGTGCCAGCCTTAGACCCCTTTTACCATCCGTCTGTTTTGGTCATAACTATCTGGAGAGAAAACGTTGCCTTTATTGTCTAAATTGGAGTACTGATGTGAAAATTTGAGAACAGGTAAGAGGGGAATGTGCACTCCAGCAGTCTGTAGAGTTTTGTTTGATGTGCTAGTGCTTTTGTGGCATGTTGTAAATGACTGCCTGCTTCATCATGTTCAGCTAATTTGAACCCTTTTCGGGTTTTAAGAGCGATATGTAATAGCTCACGATGGACAGCTAGAAAGAAGCGTATTTAATGCACCTTTGTGGGGAGCCAATCCCCTGCACTGAAGACTTAATTGAGAAATCCTTGTGCATTTCAAAAATGTAACAGATTTTAGTCAAATAAATCAAAAGCTTTCTGTCTTTCCCCTTCTCTTCTCAATTTAAAAGGCAGTGGAGAAGTTCTGGATATGTAATCAAGTGGGGTTTGTCAGTTGCTTGGCTAGTTTAATGGGAAAGGATTGAGGTTAAATCCTGCCTGTTTATCATCAGTCTTGATAATGTGTAGAAAAAGAGTAGAGAGGACACTGATGGAATTCACAGATGAATGAATTGAGAGGTCCCATCAGGAAAAAACAAGAAATTAAGGGTCCTAGAGAGATTAGAAGTGGGCAGGAAGTAGTCAAGTAAAAACCAGCTTGGAGAAATGTATATAATCCACCTGGGAAGAAAAAGTGCAAGCTATACGTGGCTGATGGTCAAAGGAGAAATAACTTGACTGGGACTGGTGCCTTAGGAAGCACAGATCGTATGAATGATCTCCAAGCCCTTGCAGGAGGACAACCTTGAAAGTCTGTGTGTTGTTGCCGCGCCTGGGTGGCTCAGTCGGTCGGGCGTCCGACTTCGGCTCAGGTCACGATCTCGCGGTCCGTGAGTTCGAGCCCCGCGTCGGGCTCTGGGCGGACGCCTCGGAGCCTGGAGCCTGCTTCGGATTCTGTGTCTCCCTCTCTCTCTGCCCCTCCCCCGTTCATGCTCTGTCTCTCTCTGTCTCAAAAATAAATAAAAAAAAACCAAAACGTTAAAAAAATTTAAAAAAGGAAGTCTGTGTGTTGCTGAGCTTGGGGACACTTTTTAACCAATTTGGAACCTTTCACTGATAATCAGATAGACGCAGATAAAAATAATGTGTCAAGATGAGTATGTAAACATTGCATTATAGCACTAGCTCTTTCTGGCCTACGATGAGAGCTACCCAGCTGGTTTGTGAAGTCTGAAAGTGACTGCTTGTTGAGTACATCTAAATTCTTTGCTCCAGCAAGTGAATTTGTTATGACTCCATCTATCTATTGCTGATCATGTAGCTACTTCAGAACTAGCCATAAAAACCAAAGGCAGCAAACACATAAAACCTAAGGTTTGGTTTCTCTTCCAGCTGTGGTAATCTGCCCAATTCCCTAAGAAAAAAAAACTCAAAACATTGTGTCTAGTTTTTTTGTTGTTGTTGTTATTTAAAATTTTTTATTATTGAAGTATAGTTGACATACAATGTTACGTTAGTTTTACATGTACAAGATAGTGATTCAATAATTAATACATTATGTAATGCTCACAACAGTGTCACCATCTGTCACTGGATGTTATTATATTATTATTATATTATTATTGACTATCACTGGCTGTTATTATATATTATGTTAATATATTATTATTGGCTGTACTTTTCATCCCCTTGACCTATTTTATTTATTTATTTATTTATTTATTTAAATTTTATTTTTAAAAATTTACATCCAAAGTAGTAGTTAGCATATAGTGCAATAATGATTTCAGGAGTAGATTCCTTAGTGCCCCTTATCCATTTAGCCCGTCCCCCCTCCCACAACCTCTCCCATAACCCTCAGTTCTCCATATTTATGAGTCTCATCTGTTTTGTCCCCCTCCCTGTTTTTTTATATTATTTTTGTTTCCCTTCCCTTATGAGTCTCATCTGTTTTGTCTCTTAAAGTCCTCATATGAGAGAAGTCATATGATTTTTGTCTTTCTCTGACTGACTAATCTCACTTAGCACCATACCCTCCAGTTCCATCCACATAGTTGCAAATGGCAAGATTTCATTCTTTCTGATTCCCGGGTAATACTCCATTGTATATATATTCCACATCTTCTTTATCCATCCGTCCATCGATGGACATTTGGGCTCTTTCCATCCTTTGGCTATTGTGGATAGTGCTGCTATAAACATGGGGTGCATATGTCCCTTCAAACCAGCACACCTGTATCCCGTGGATAAATGCCTAGTAGTGCAATTGCTGGGTCGTAGGGTAGTTCTATGTTTAGTTTTTTGAGGAACCTCTATGCTGTTTTCCAGAGTGGCTGCACCAGCTTGCATTCCCACATTGTGTCCGGTTTTTAAAATTGATCAGTACCATCCTTCTGAGGAAGTTCTATATTTCCTACTTATAATATGGAGAACAGTGGCCTGTCGTCTGGGAGTCAGGTGGTTAGGATAGTGTTTTTGGTCTTTTATTTGTAAGACAATGTGTGTGTGAGCTTGCCATGTTCAGTAATTTACTCAGTCGTTTATTGTCATCTATTTTGTGACAGTCACAGTAAAGTAATTCCCAAAGGGCAACTTCTACTCCGACACTGGGGTCGTTGCATCCAACAAAGAATGTACAATGAGAGTGGAGGACAGCCGTGGCCCTGGAGGAATGTCATCAGGCTTCTGTTGCATAGTAACTGATGAGCCTCCAAAAATAAGGGCTGGGTCAGCAATGTGACAGAGACACTGAGGCAAGAGGAAACAGAAGTAAGCTGAGTATTTACTTTAAGTTTATTTATTTATTTTGAGAGGGAGAGAGCCTGTGTGCAGGGGAGGGACAGACGGAGGGGGAAAGCGAGAATCCCAAGCGGCCTCTGTGTTTTTACCATGGAGTCTGACTCAAGGTGCAGACTCATGAACTGGAGATCATGACCTAAAGCCGGAGTCAAGAGTCAGATGCTTAACCGACGGAGCCACCCAGGCACCCAGTAAGCTGAGTATTAACACAAACCACCACCAAGAGGTGAGTGTTTCAGAAGTTTCAAGAACATACTCACGAAAATGAGTATCACACATCCAAGAGATCCATGGATAGTCAGTCTTTGCCCTTCAGGGATCATCAAAAGAGGAAACTTAAGGGGCGCCTGGGTGGCTCAGTCGGTTGGGTGGCCGACTGCGGCTCAGGTCATGATCTCGCAGTCTGTGGGTTCGAGCCCCGCGTCGGGCTCTGTGCTAACAGCTCGGAGCCTGGAGCCTGCTTCCAATTCTGTGCCTGCCTCTCTCTCTGCCCCTTCCCTGCTTGGTCTCTGTCTCTCTCTCTCTCTCAAAATAAAAATAAACATTCAAAAAAAATTTAGAAAAAAAAAGAGGAAAACTTAATGCAAAATTTATACAATTACCTGATCAGAGCCATTCTGTACATAATCAGTCACACTTAACAAATATTTAACTGTGTAAACAGAAATGGGCCACTTCTCTAGAAAATATTTCAGAGGTCCCATATAGTTTTTTGGAATGTCCAAAATATATTTAGTCAAATACTAAACAACATACTCGTCGAAGCACAGTCCTGTGCCACTGTTCCAATCTTCTATTTCCTAGTGTGTGCTATCCAGATTGTTGGTTAAAGACTATTTCGTTACTTTTATGACACTGTAACTGTCCTTTTTCTATCTTACCAATTTGTCAGGTCTTTCCTGTTAACCGAAAGAGATCTTAGTAAACTAACAGGCCCCAGACCACCTGAATTAATTTTAGCACACATTTTTGTACGTGGCAAGATGCCCAGGGCTCTATTTACCCAGTGTTTTTACATTGAAAATTAAGCAAAGTAGTTTCATTGAGTCAGAGACAGCTCAGTGAAAACTTTCACTCTACCTTAAGCCAATAATAACTGCAATTGAAGGATTATTTGAGAAGCCTAAGGTAGTGAAATTACAAACTCTTTGTGCCTGTATAAACTGTAAAATGTGCATTGTAAGAGCAGCTTGATAAATGTCCTATATTTGTAGACATACTCATTTGACATGTTCTCTCATTCACTGCCTATAGATTTGGGTCTTTGAAGTTTACATGTATATACATAACTATTTTTGTGATTACCCGATTGCTTTAGCGATTTTAATTCAAGTGTTAATCAGCAAAAGTGTTTCCACATGTTATCTTCTTAATTCTATTCAGAACAGGTATTATAGTCCTTTTTCATTTATTCATTTATTTTTTATTTATTTAATTTATTTTTATTTTCTGAGGGAGAGAGAGGGTGCAAGTAAGCGAGGAGCAGAGAGGGAATCCCAGGAGGGACAGAGGGAAAAAGGGAGAAAGAGAGGAAGGCATAGAATGAGAGAAGCGGGGTTCACCTGAAGTGGGGCTGGTGCTCACCTGACGTGGGACTTGAACTCACAAACCATGAGATGATGACCTGAGACAAAGTTAGAGGGATTAATGACTGAGCCACCCATTTGCCCCTATGATATTCTTTTTTCATATGCTTTGTCATCTATGCTTGTGTCTTAGCACATAACCCCCAAGTTAAAGCCATTTTTATGTTGATACATGTAGATACCTGGAACAGAAAAATGATTTCCATGTAGTATCCAAATGATAAATTCCTGGGGTGCTTGGGTGGCTCAGTCGGTTAAGCGTCCGACTTAGGCTCGGGTCATGATCTCATGGTTTGTGAGTTCGAGCCCGGCATCAGGCTCTCCTCTGTCAGCACGGAGCCTGGAGCCTGCTTTAGATCTTCTGTCCCCTTCTCTCTCTGCCCCTCCCACACTCACGCTCTGTCAAAAATAAACATTAAAAAAGAAAAAAGGTTAATTCCTGATGATTAGGGGTTAGGATTTGGTGTACTAGAAAATTTTATCAGTGTGGTTTAGCATGTTGAAAAGTGGGTAATCTAACGCAATATGATCAACGTCAACACTGTTCTGTTGAGAGTCACAATTCAGAACAAAGTAAACTGCTGTCCTCTTCTGTTTCACTTATTTGAAAAATAGATACCAAAGAATAGGGAACGGTTAAATTGTACTTCTTTTTTTTCTTGCTAAATATGCGTCACTTCTTGTAAAACAGCTGAATATTTCATCTATGTGTTTTCTCCGGCACAGAAAAGCAGGTTATCATCCGTCACAGTTGGCCATGGCCCCTCTGTCTTGGCCATCCCCTTAGTCCGGCCCCACCCATGTAGTTCACCTCCACTGCCTCCCAGCAAATCGCCCTTGCTCTTCATCAAAAAAGCTCATCCTTTGGGGCACCTGGGTCACTCAGTCGGTTGAGCAGCTGACTCTTGATCTCAGCTCAGGTCTTGATCTCAGGGTCATGAGATCAAGCCTCGTGTGCGGGTCCTTGCTGGGCATGGAGCCAAACAAACAAACAAACAAACATGTCATCCTTTGCTTTAAATTGAAGAAGTGAGCAGAAAAAAAGAAACTAAAAGGAAAGCAACAGAAGAATTTAAGGCCTCTGACTATCTGGTGAGTCTTCATTATTTTGTGTTAACATTATTTTACGTTAACATTAATTCCTCTTAGAGCTACCTCAACAAATTATTAATTTATACTATTTTGTTTTTAGGGAGGTGCCCTGGTTTTTCTAATTCTGGCAAGTATTTTTTTTTTTTTTTTTTAACTACAGTTTAACTTTGCTTTTTTTAAGTGAAAACTTCTTTCTGCCCTGATGATACTTTGTGGTCTTTTAGGTTTCTAGGACCTCTGTGTTACTTCCAGATTCTTGCAGACACATGGGGCCTCAAGCCAGAAGCTTATTAGTTAGTTTGTTTTACAACATCACCATCGGGGGTTGTTTTTAAGGGTCTGCCTATGCTGTGCGTCTCACTGTTTTAAGAGGTTACTCTAACACTGAGACAGTTATCTCCTGTCCTCAAGGAGATTGAAGTTTAAGTCAGATATCTTTGGAACCAGCAGATGAGAGAAAACCCAGACAACAGAGCCAGTATGGAACAAGGACAGACATAACTACTGTTGTCCTACAAAAAATCCTAAGGCGTAAGTATATCCATTCATTCTCGCTAAAGTGGACATGTCTTATCTTAGTGCTGAGCATGGTCTGTTATAAGATGTTTTCCAGTTAGTTTAATCGTTGCCCGCCCCCTCTGACGATGAATTTACTTACTTAAGAAAAAGGATATAAAAAATGGCTGATGTTTTAATGTTTATTATTTATTAGTTCAACATTTTTGAGGTCCTACTAATGTGCCACAAACTATGTGCGTGGTGCTAGACATTATGACTTTAATTGGAGTCCCGTATACATCAGTACTTTGACCACTTCTTAGGCAATAAAACACTTTAGAGCATTTTCACTCATTTCCTTCTTCAGGGTTTTGTGTTATTTTTGTCACGTTTTCATTCTACAGATACATAAAATTCTCTAAGACATTACAGCTACTGTTTTTTGAAGTCAGTATTTATTCAGAATTCCTGACACTACATTTTTTTGTTACTGTTCGTTCTTTTCAGTATTTCCTTTCTTCTCTGTGCTGGTAGTCATTTCCTTCAACTTGGAAAAACTCCCTTTGGGATTTCTTATAATACAGGTCTGAGGGTGACAGATTGTCCCAGCGTTTTGGTCTGAAAATGTCTTCAGTTCATCTTCCTTTCTGACGGATCCTTTCTACTGTTTATTGAACTCTAGGCTGGCAGTTACTTTCTTTTTGTACTTGCACGATGTTGCATTATGGCTTCTGTCGTTTCCGGTGAAGAATCATCTGTGCAACTGTCATTGTTCCCTTCCAAAGTAATAATGTCTGTTTCTTTTGACCGCTTTTATGATTTTCACATTGTATTTTGCCTTCGGCAGTTTAATTATTCGCATTAAACTCTGTGGTTAATTATTCACATTCGAAAGTGTGAATATGTATTCTGCTTGGGGTTCATAGGACTTCTTGAATCTGCGGCTTGGGCTTTCGTCAGTTTTAGCAAATTCTTAGCCCTCTGTCTCCAGATATGGCTCTGTCTTGTTCTCTTTTCACGATGCTTCATATGTCTTTAAAACTTCTCTCTATATTTCCCATCCTTTTGTCTCTGCCCTTCAGTCTGAATAGTATGCAGTGCCTGCTTCTAATTATTACTAGACTCTAAGTGTCTATTAAAACTCTTCATCTTGTCATCTTTTTTCTTAAATATATGCATCCAAGTCTTTTAAAGTCTTTGTCTCCTAATTCAGTATCTGCATCACTTATTTTTCTCTCGTTCTTTTCTCTTGATATGCCTGATAATTTTTAATTGAATTCTGGGCACTGCGTATGAAAACTCACAGAGGCTCTGGAAGAAGTTTTCTTCTTCCAGACGGGACTGCTTTTGGCAGGCAGTTTGGCAAGGGGCAGATCGCTTTAACCCGATCAGGGACTGAGCTGATTATTTACTGCTGAGTTTCAACGTCTGTAAAAGTGTTGTCTGTTTCTGCTTCACCGTTATTTTTACAGCATAAGCCTTCAAGGGTCCTAATTAAAAAGTCTTTTCTCTTTGGGAGGCTCTGAACTCCAATTTCTGTTTTCTCAGCCCCATGAAAGTGCCAGGAGTCCTACTTAGCTTCTTAGCTTTGTAGCCAGCACTTTCTGCTTCATGCCTCAGCCTTTTCTTTTTGCACTGAATTGGGGAAATGCCTCAAGAGGAAAAGGGGATGCTGAAACTCGGGTTCACATTTACCTTCTCTCTGAAATCTCAGCCGCTCAGGTGCTTGCTTGGGTAGTAGCCCTCTGATGACTTCAACAGATTTAAAATAAAAATTTCTTGGGGCGCCTGGGTGGCTCAGTCAGTTAAGCATCCGACTGCCACTCAGGTCATGATCTCGCCGTCCATGAGTTTGAGCCCCACATTGGGCTCTGTGCTGACAGCTCAGAGCCTGGAGCCTGCTTCAGATTCAGATCTACCTTATTTATTTCTCCCTCTCTCTCTGCCCCTTTCGCATGTGCATGCGCTCTCTCTCTCTCTCTCTCTCTTTCTCTCAAAAATAAATAAACATTAAAAAAGTTTTAAAATAAAAATTTCTCCATCCTTTGTAGTTGTCCTTGGCAGGAGAATTGTTCTGATACAAACTAATCAGTCATAGCCAGAAACCAGCAGTTTAATTTTTTAAAAGTTATTTCCAACAAATCGTGGAAACCATGTAGATTCCCCCAACTAGAGATATTTCCAATTTGGGGAAACCAGAATCCTTCTTACTCTCTAATTCTGTAATTGTGACCTAATGTAATTTCTTCGATTATAAAACAATTGGGTCTGAGCCAGTAGGAAAGAATAGACACTAGTCTCTGGCTGGGCACATGGGACGTGCCCTGTTCTCATCAAGCACACATCTATTACCGTCTCACAGACAGTGTCTTTTACGTCTTCTTGTGTAACTTACTGCATCACGCTGGAACCATTTGTTTGCTTGTCCATCTCTGCTTGACTGGAAGCTGGAAATCTGCCTTATTTACCTTTATATTTTCAGTCTCTTACCACAGTGTCTGACATTTAGAAGGTGTTCAGCAAATGCTTTTAGAATAAAGGGTTCTTCTAGGTAAGGTTATTTATATAAATGGAGAATACCCGTTAAATTTTCATTAGTAGTATTTGAATTCAGAAAGGCTATTTTTGTCTGTGTTTTGGTTTTGCCTCTGACCATGCCCCACATTTTGGGTGAATACCCTACTTAACAGTCTGTATTCGATTTGACGAATTGAATATGTTCAGAGGGATTCTCAGGTTCCCTGGGTATTGGGACAGAGGAAGAGACCTGACAAAATCCAAGAAGGAAAGAGGGCGATGACATGGACATTATTAAATGGCTGTCAGGAGATTAGTGCTCACTTTTGCCAGCATCCCAGAAAAGTTTTTAAAATTCAGAGTTGAGGGGCGCCTGGGTGGCGCAGTCGGTTAAGCGTCCGACTTCAGCCAGGTCACGATCTCGCGGTCCGTGAGTTCGAGCCCCGCGTCAGGCTCTGGGCCGATGGCTCGGAGCCTGGAGCCTGTTTCCGATTCTGTGTCTCCCTCTCTCTCTGCCCCTCCCCCATTCATGCTCTGTCTCTCTCTGTCTCAAAAATAAATTAAAAAAAAATGTTGAAAAAAAAAATAAAATTCAGAGTTGAATAAAATGTAGAACGGGACAAATAAGGAATGCCATACTCTCCTGGAGTCATGATCTGTCTAGTCCAGTGCTCTGATTCTGCCTCCAGCAAACTTTCTTCTTACTAGTGCTTCCTTCATTTTTTATTGGCTTAAGACATGCATGGGAACACTTAGGTTTTATTTGAATCAGGTATGTATTTCTTGCTATATATTATTAAAACTTAAAATAGAGTCCTATTAGCTAATCCTGTACTCAAACTGTTCTGTACAAATGAATACCTCACATACTTGGCTTTCCATTCCAGGTGACTAGTATCCAGATTCCACTAAATTTATAGTAAGTATACTTCTCTATTTGAAATTAATGTTGGACTTACTTAAATGAAGGATCTGGTTAACTGACAGATATCTTCGTGTCTTGCAGGTTCAGATCTTTCTTCCTGCTTAGCAGTTAGTATTTCCAATAACCTGAACCAACAGAGATGCTCGTAACAGTTGCATGGACTTCTTTTACTCATTTGCATATGCCCCAGAAATGTACCATCCCATGGTAAAAAAGTGGAAATCCAAAAGATTCTTATTTTTATTCCCCAACATCGCCTAGCTCCATCACACTGCTGGTCAGTTCTGTGTGTTTCCTACCTAACATGCCCAAATCAAAGCCAAATGAAATGTGTTCCTAAGACTTGCTTACAATTATTGAAATAAAAAATATATTTCTGTTATTCCAGTTTCTGTTTATGATGGAATAGCTTGATCATCTATAGGTAATAATAGTGATGAAATCTGGACAGTTTGAAATTATTGGAGAATAGCCTGAAGCAGGCAGGAACTGAATAAATCTAAACTTGAAAGACAATGGCTGACATTTATTTGTGAATTTTTGCTGGAGGGCATTCTCCAGTCTTGGGTCAGGGACCCAAACAGAGGTGTCAGAGGATAGAGTTCAAGACCAATAGAAAACCAGCAAAAATAAAAAAAAATAAAAAAAATAAAGGAAAATGTGATACTTAAAGGAAAAAAGACAACAGAAACAGACCCTGAGGTGACACAGATGTCACAATGAGCAGACAGTGACTTTTGAGGCAGCTGTTATAAATAGGTTCAAGCACCTAAAGGACGATAAAAACATTGAATTCACACTTGAGGAATTGCAGCAGAGAAATAGAAACTATAGAAAAGACCACAAGGAAATTCCAAAGCTGAAAAGTACAATTAACAGGAATGGAAAATTTACTGAATGGCGTTAACAGCAGACTGGAAATGACAGAAGACAGAATCCGTGAACTAGAAGATCAATAGAAATGATCTAATCTGAAGAACCGAAAGAAAAAAAGAAAACGTGTATCTTAGGTGAGGGCAGGAATAAAAGTAAGTCAGGATCGAAGTGAATGCTCCTTGCTAATAAATTCTAGCAATCAGTTCTTCAAAGAAAAAAATTTAAAAATATACAAAACCTGGATTTCGAACATCTGATCCTTGTAGTGTCCCCCGCCCTGCAAGGGGGAAGAGGGAACATATTACCTGACTTCAAAGCCGTGTGTTTTTGTTGGCTTTCATAAGATTCGTCCTCTCACGTGGCCATAGGTTTCTTAGCTTTCTGTTCTCTTCTTCCTCTCTGTTCTCTTCCATCCTTCCAGTGGCTAATGGCCTTTTTCTTCTGTGTGCTGTATTCGGGAACCAGTTAATTATGAAATGGAAGACAACTTCTGACAGAGGACCAAGGCAAAGGAAGCCTGTGAGATTGGTCATCCTATATGGCTTTATTCTTAAGTGGTGCAGTCTCCTGCTGTGTTCCACTTTAACTGCAATTTCTGAGTTCTTGATCTTGCAAATCAGAGTGAATCATTGCATTATTTGTAAGCGCTGATCTTTCTTAATGAGAGTCTGTGATTACAAAACACCAAATGGTATTTCAAAGTAAGTGTATTTTAACGATTGATCCCTGAAGGCACAATTCTGTTTCTTTTGGTTGTATTTTGTAGGTGTTTCACCAAAACCAGCAGCACTTTCAGCAGCAGCCCCCTTCCTGTGGTCCCAGTGGTAGCACCTTATCCTCACGATGGCTTGGAAATGAAGCCCCTCAGTCACATGAAGGTGCCCGTATGTCTGGCTTCCACAGCCCCCGACTGTAGCCAGTCACCTGAGGAGAGCTTCAAAGATGGCACGGCACCAAGACCTGCTCAGCATACTTGCTGTCAGGACAAGAGAAATGACATCGACATTGAGTGCACAGAAGATACAGCAGAGTTCAGCAGAGGTACCGGGAGCCATTAGCAATCTCAAGTTTCATGTGCAAATACTGTTCACGTAATCTAAAACAATCCCCTCACATGGTTGTTTTTAGAATGCACAGAATAAGCTGTTCCCAGATCTGTCTTCTATAGTTTACAAAAATACAAGAGCTCACATAAGTCATTTGCAAGAAGAATGGAAATGGGGGGAAAGGGATCGTTTCTGCGTCTTTCCATTTTTGTGAAAATTGGAGTGCTCTATCCCACTGGTGTGTGTTGGGGGGAAAATCCCATCATAATTTCAGAGTACATAACGGGCTCACTCCTTTTCTCACACGTGTAAAATATAGTTACAGCAATTTCTCTGTCTAGTTAGACAACATATTATCTGGTAGCAGAATTGTGTATGTTAATATAATGCATTTCCCCATACATTTCCCAGGGTATAGTCAGAAACCGTTCTATCCCTACTAGAAAAGGTTCTTAGTAATGCCATTGATCCAGTCATATTTGATAGCTTAGGAACAGAATCACTGTGTGTGAAGATGCTTTTAATAATTCCAAACCATCTGTGATACAAACATAAAAATGATAAACATGTGAAAAATGTTTTCCAAGTTCCATTAAACTATGTGCTTTAAAAAAAAAAAAGAAAGAAAAAAGAAATCTTAAGTTTCAAGCTAGTCTTCAGTTACTTAAGACCTATATGAAGGAAGTTGCTTTTTTCTGTGATCAACTCACATATTTCTTAAATAGTAGGTGGGGTTAGTGGGTACTTCAAAAAAGTTGACAATACAGGGAATTCTGTGAAATTCTGTTATCCACATCCTTCAGCTCAGGCTGTTAATCCCATTACATTTTGGAGAATAAATCCAAATAGGCTTTGATTCAGTTTGTACCTGAACAGTAGACTTGTGGGCCAATGCATTTTGTGATCATGGGCCTCTTTTACATTTGCATTAATTCTGGAGTTGTAGCCTTTCTTTTCTTCCTTTCTTCCTTTCTTTCTTTCTTTCTTTCTTTCTATCTTTCTTTTTAAATGTTTATATATTTTATTTATTTAGTTTTGAGGTGGAGGGGATTGAGAGAGAGAGAGAGAAAATATCTCAAAAAGGCTCCACGCTATCAGTGTGGGGCCCTATGTGGGGCTCAAACCCACAAACTGTAGATCATGATCTGAGCTGAAATCAAGAGTCAGACGCTTAACTGATGGAGCCACCAGGCACCCCTGTAGCCTTTCTTTATTATTTTTTTTTTTTGTAGCCTTCCTTTAAAAAGAATTTTTTTTTTGAATGTTTGTTTATTTTTGAGAGAGACCCCATGCAAGCAGGGGAGGGGCAGAGAGAGAGGGAGACACAGAATCTGAAGCAGGCTCCAGGCTCTGAGCTGTCAGCACAGAGCCCAACGTGGGGCTCGAACTCAGGAACCATGAGATCTCAGGTCACACCTGAGCCGAAGTCGGATGCTTAACCTACGGAGTCACCCAGGCACCCCTGTAGCCTTTCTTTAAAGTGGTTATTTGCAGGGTTTTAAGGGGTTTTTGCTTTTAGCCCTCAGATGAATTGTACAACTGTCCATGAGAGCTCAGCTTTATTTTAGATCTTTGAAACCTACTTCCTCTCTCAAAGTCAAACTCAACACAACTGGCTCTACTCTTGCTCATGATTCTTTCTTTATTGATCAAAGTAATATTTTTAGACTGTTTTGTGAAAATCAGCTTTATGATTTCCTAATGCTCCCAAACCTTTGTGTTTTTCAGGAGACAGCTGTGTCCATTCAGAAACAGAGAACAAAATTTTAAGTTGGAATCCTCTTATTTTGCCACATGGGTCAAAGGACTGTACTGAAAAGACAGCGTGGTCTCCTCCCGGCATTCCTCTAGACAGCCCTTCAGGGGTCCTTCAGCAACCCCAAGAAACCTGAGGATGTGCATACGACTGGTCATGCTCCCACTTCAAGCCATCACCTGCACAAAACAGGCCTGGGGATGGACTGCGTGAAGGACATTCATTCAAATCAGAGAAAATCGTTATTTATTTTTTGTAGTAGTAAGGTCACATGAATGTATCTTAAATTGTGTGCCCTTTTTTATTATTTATGCCTTAACAATTCCTATTCCTCCCTCCCCCTCAGTAGGAAACCTAGTTTTGCGTAGTTTTCAATCATCTGAGAGCAGTGGTATCATTCCATGTTTCCGAGAACCTCAGTGACCAGAAGAGCTCCTCCTGCAAGGATCCAGCCTCTTGGCCGATACGGCTCGAGAGGGAACTGATCTGGCTGTTCGAAGTTTTCAGATGGAAAGCTGGCTTTTGATACTATGTTTATTATTATTGAGAACATTTGGAATCACCCTCAGCTGTCACCTAGTGTTTATAATAGCAGGTCTCTTTTGAATTTTAGGAGTGCCTTCCACAGAAGTGATAGGGGACCTGTTGACTGTCTGCACATGGGCACAAGTTATGTTCCGTTTTCTAGACACTAGTCACAAAGTGTCATGAACATGGTTTGAGGTTAAGGTCTGTGGGGTTATTGCATTTTGCAGAGAGGGAACCAGGGCCAGAGAGAAGAATGAATGTCCTCAGGTCCCACTACCTTAAAATTGGATTGGTTTATAAAATCATCACTGTGGGGCTCTTTTTGACTGTTCTGAGAGTAGGAACAACATAAGTTTAAAGTGGCGACTTGAAAAGAAAGACCCACATTGTGCTCCCGGTGTCATGCCACCCGAAAATTATTATTTTCCAGCTTCCAACATGGGCAATGCTTGGAAGACTTGAATGTCAGAAAAGATTTAATTTGGAGGGAAAGGGGTATGGTCTGAAATTTCCTGACTTTTTTCAGAATGTCGTCATTGTAAACAGGCACCTGAAGCTTCGGTTAGCAGAGCTCATAAATCACAGTTACTGCTCCCTCTGAGTGACGAGGACATTTGCAGCTGCCTTTGGAAGGCTTTTCTTCTCCACATCTAAAAAAAAGAAAGAAAAGCTCACAAAAAAACACTACTACTATTTAATAGCTATTTTAATAGCTTTTGAGTCAAGCTTTAATGGATCACTGCTTATTTTTGGATTGTGCATCCCTTGGGGGGAAAAAAAAACAAAATGATTCTCTTTATGTAGAGTCAAACAGTTTCAGCATAAATGAAAAAAGCTTCTTTCCCAAAAATTGCAGTGAAATAGACTAGAATACTATGTTAATCAACTGTTTATGTAAATGCATCAATATTCCCTTACATATGTCTATATATTTTATAAATAGAGCTGTTAGCGAAATACGCTGTTTGAGCTGGGTCACTATGCGAGAATGTCTTCGAGTGGAATGTAGTGAATATAATTTCAGGGTCCGGTATTAGGGGTGCTGTGTAGAATCAAATTCTGCATTCCAGATGTCCATACCTATAGTATGCTGGATTTATGCTTCATGTGGTGTAGATACACTTGGCGTTGGAGGGGGATATCTGCATCCCTTCTGTGATTAGCAAAGGACGGAGTCCTAGTGCACAGAATATGAAAACATGCCCTGTGTTTGCCAACCAACTCACAGCCATGCGGTCACAAAGGGAGTTTGAGAAAACTGGGAGTAAATGTTCGTAGGCAGTCATTTTGATTCAGGAAACAGAGGTATATTAGCATGAGCCTTAGGTCATAAACTGCTTTTAAAGATTGAGTTTGAATATGGGATTTGTCCACCCGGTAGAGGAGACAACTTTTACCTTTAGGGCAAACTCATTGTGGACTGCTTTATTTATATTATTAGTAACGCTGTTTTAAGTGTTATCCCTTTTATTGTATTTTATTTATAAAAAAATGCCTTTATATATTGAGACATAAATATAAATATAAATATATAAATATATATATATATATACATATATATATACACAGTTGCCTTACTGTTCAGGAGTTCTGCATTCTCCCTGACCTTGAGTTATTCTGAACTTGTATGACCTGCACAGTCAACCAGCAACCGTCCTGCCTGCTGTCGCTTCCCCGGAGAGTCCGAGGACATAGCACAGGGTGGGAGATGGCCCTAGCATTTGTGGAGTAGCTGCGGTGGACCAGGCACCGTGCTCAATGCTGGCCTCTGCTGTCTCGGTAACCCTCACAGCAAATCTGCAACATAGCCAGTCACCCACCACAGAGCCTGAACTTTAGCCCAGTTTATCTGGAGCCGTAATCTGGGCTCCTTCCATTTTTTTCCATACTGCTTTCCAAAAGCATGTGGTTCCCTCTTTCAATGGAACCGGTCCAGTTCTGTATGCTCTCCTCCCCTGCCGCATGGTGCCTCCGATGCCCTGACCCCACAGCCAGAGAAGCTGTGCTCGGTCCTGCAGGGGCAGAGCTGTGTGCTCTGGGTCTTTCCAGAGTCCCCGTTTCTCCCCAGGACACCCCTCACCTCTTCCTACCCCCCCTCCCCCCCCCCCCCCCCCCCCCCGCCCCGCCAGGGAATGTGATCTTCCCTCGGCTTAGTGAACATGTCACTGGTCAGGCCTCTTCATGTGCCTTCTCCTCTTAGAATTCTCTGTGGTTCTTTGTTTTAGCATAAAACATCCCCACTCCTGTCGTATCGATTCATTATCTCCTTTTTTTCCATCACGTACCAATAGTCTGGTGATGGGTGCCGTACAGGATGTAAGCGAAATTGCAATGTTTTCAGCCTTTTGAAGTGGTCTTTTAGGAAAGCATTTCTGGGTTGTGTTTATGTTGAGTGAGTCTGTGAACACCAATACGTCTGTATCAGGCCGACTGTGTCGCAACGATCATTCCAGATACAGTACTGCAAAGAGCTTAATTTCAGAATTGAATTCCACCTGTGTTGCCCTTTTACAGCAATGACTTTGAGATGCATGTCTTTGTATCATATTGAAAAGTGTGTTTTTATTTTCCTTCAGGTTGTAATATTCTGTGTGGAACTGTACATATTTTAAGTGATGTAGCTTTGACAGGTTTTATCTGGTTGATACGACTTTATATTAAAAGGGAATGCTGCTTTCCTGTAGAGTAGCACGTGAAAATGGGGATCCTGAGATACGATCCTGAGATACTCCCTGTTTGTATAAAGCTGCTTATAGCTTCTGATGGGGGTGGGTGGGTGTATGTCTTACTCTGAAATTCTTTGGAACCTCCATCCCTGTCCTCCCCTGAAAATCCCTATGTGCGCCCCAGAGCCAAGCGAGTTAATCCCTCCTGTTCTGACCGAAGAGATACAGGCCCTGAAGGAACAGGATCTAGGACAACAAGAGTTTTATGGGGAGGCTGGGAAAATGCCTGAGCCAAAGAGCTGTGTGGAAGGAGGCAGACCGCCTGCGGGGGTTGGGGGGGAACTCAGCATCTCTTTGGAAGGAAGACAGGAGGGAGGGAGAGGAACGCGGGGAGGAGAGTGGTCTGTGTTTACCATTAACTTGGAGCTACATCGGTGTGAACTCCTGGGTAGACAGCTCGCCTCCTCAAGGCGCAGCCCTAACAAGTCAAAGTGTCTGGGCTGTGGTGACCAGAGAGCCAGCAGGGTCTTTGGCATGGGGTGGGGCCTTGTTCTAGTTTATTCCCCATGTTGAAATAAGCCTTCTTTAAACCTTAGCTCCAGTCCTGAGAGCCTTGAGAGAACCTGAAATCCCTTTTCTAATAAAGTCTAAGTCTGTGAGAACCTGAGAAGCAACTTAAGTTTCTGTCCGTCTCCTGTCTCCTTCCAGGCGCCACTTTCCTTATTCCTGGCAAGATCATCCCTTGGCTCTCTTGCTGTTTCTTCTCATCCGAGTCCCCTGCGGAGGCAGCTCTGACTCCTGACTCTTGTAGCCCAGTTGAACAAGCATTCGTTTGTGTTTCCCCCAGATTTCAGACACATGCACACGCACGCTGGAGCCAGTGAGTCATGCTGGCAGCTGACAGGGTACGACTCTGGAAGGTCCCCTGTCAGCCAGCATCCCCCGGGCCTGGTGGCAAGAAGCCGCATCTGGAATACCTCTGCTCTGTCGTGTCGGCACAGACTCCCGGAGTCTAGCGACTGTGTGTCCCTGTGACCACTGCAGACTCCGCGACACTCCTGCACCAAAGGTCGGAGACGGACAAAGACCCTGGCATTGGCACGTGGCTCCACTACCCCTCTGATTAAGCTGGTCCCATAACCGAAGTTTGCATTCCTGGGGGAGGAATTCGAGATCTGGAAAGTAAGGAACTCCCAGAAGGGCACCTTCCTTGCTACAGTTGAATGACGGCAGCACACGCCTGCCTACAGGTCTTGCTTCCCATCTCCTAGCTTCCCGCCAGTAGGAGAACCCGGCTGAAGCTGGGGCCGGCCTCTCCCTGTGGGAGTTGCAACTGAAACAAGCCTCCACTGGTGAGAGCATCACGTACGATTTATTTAGCAGTTTCTCGGTTCACAGGCTTCGTGCGCCAGCAGCTGGCTTGCTCGGCAGAGCGCCAGGCACCGTCCCCAGAACCATCCTTCTCCCCGGCCCTCGGACACCCGCCTGGTCTCTTCTCCAGTTGTGGGTCTTCCTCATCCTTCCACCTCGGGGTTACACAAGCTGGGCCAGGACTCCTCTTGGAAGCAAGTCCTCCAGAGGCACGGCAGCCTTGTCCTGGTTGTGAAGGCTGGGTGTTGAAGGGGGTGGGGCAGCTGGGGTCTTCGCTTTCTTGGCTCTAGGGCCGACTACACGGAGGGATCTTTCCACTCCCACCTGTCCCCGTGCGTATTTGCACCTAACCCTTGGGGCCTCCTGGGGTTGCGGTCACAGTGATGGTGACGTTAACTGGAGCATCCGTGGCTTCTTGCACAGGCTCCACACCTGGGGTGGCGGGTGGGGGTTCAATGCCTACCAAGGACAGACACAAGCAGAGGAGACCGATGCCTCGGGAACATCCCCGCCTGTTCGCAGGACAAGAGACTGAGCCTCATGCATGAAAATCAGGACTGCTGTCCTTACACATGAGTGGTCCTTGGGACGGAAGCATGCTTACCTGCCTGTTCCTCAAGGCCTTCCCTCGACTCCCTATATTGATGATTTTGCTCCCTGAGGGTGAAGTGCGAGAGTGAAGTCAGTGACAGCCTCGGTTCCCCAGCCTTCCTTTCCAATTAGAGGAAAATCCCAACACACAACCGCCCTTCCCCGCCCCGCCCCGCCCCGCCCAGAAGGACGAGGGTTCTACACTCACATGGGGACAAGCAACCGACCAAGGCCTGTAGGAAGAAAAGAAGGGGTGTTAACTTGAGCAATCCACCACAGGTCCCTGGAGAGTAGCCCTCCCTTCCTTCGTAGGCCCTGTATTAGAGACTCGGGAGCATAAATGGGGATGGCCTCAGATGGCTGGGGTTGGGGTTTGGAGCCCGGATGAACCGCTAACATTGAGGAGAAGTTACAGTTAAGGAAGAGCCTAGACTCTTTGCCCAGGGGAGGTCTGTGTCTCCTTGGATAGGTCTAGACCTGGCCACCTATGGACTCAAGCAACCCCGCCCTTCAGCTTTCCACTCACAGGGGACGGTCCCCGGGTGCCGGGCAGCATACTGGAACACCAGTAGAGAGGCCACCGTTGCCACCACCACTCCTGTGCCCGCTGCACCCAGCACTGCTGGATAGGCGCTGAAGGGTGGATCCGCTGGGAGGGGAGAGCGCTGGTTACATGGCTTTGGTGCCACTACTGAAACGTGACAATGGCTTAGGGGGCGGCATGCAGGCAATGCCCTGCGGTGAGCAATCAAGAGCAAGACTTGACCCAGACAATCTGTAAGTCAGGCCTTTCCCAAGGAAAGAGGTGCTCTGCATGCTTTCAAGTCCCCAGCCAAGTCCCCCATTTGTGGCACTGAAGGCCACAGGCCAGTTATCTCAGAGCTTTGGGCCGAAGAGAAGGACACCAGGAAATAAGGGAGTTCCCGGGATGGAGACAGAGCAGCAGGAAGCTGAGAGCCCACCTGTGCCCCGGGAGGTGAGACTGAGGCACAGAGTTGGGCCCCTACCCTTCTCAAATCACTGGCATCCTGTGTCTCCCCCTTGCCTATTTCTCCGGATTCAAGCAGAACTGTGGCTCCTACCCCTAGGCCCGGGGCCTCCGGAGCCTCCCAGGGAGGGACGGGAAAGACAGCCGTGACTACCGCAGGGGAGGGAGGAGAAGAGGAAAGAGACCAGGAGAGAGGACTTCAAGTGGGAGGGAGGCGGAGGAAAGGAGCAGGGGAGGCCCCGTGAGGAGGAAAATGAAGCGGGGCTCGGTTTGGTGGAGAAAAGGTGAGTCCCTCCATGGCCCTAGCCCCGGCACCTGGTATCTTCACCTCAGAGGGATGTCCAGCCGTGTGGTGATTCAGAGCCAGGACGCGGAAGGCGTAACGGACACCTGGGTCCAGGCCCCCCAGCCTCCGGCCCCTACTCTCTGGCTCAATGTCACTGGCTGCTGTCTCCCAAGCCCCAGCTCCTGGGCTCGGGACACTGGCCCTCCGCTGCACCAGGAAGCCCGTCAGGTTCCCAGGGCCTCGGACGGCCCACTGCAGCTGCACCTCCCTCCGGTGTCTCCCGTACGTCAGGCGGCTGATGGTGACGTTGGGAGGAGCTGGGTATCCTGGGGGTGAGGGCGGGGACACATACGGCACCTGCACACCAATAGCCACATATGTCGGTGTGCTTGCGCCCCCAAATTGATTCCAATGTTGTTGAGAGAGAGCCAGGAGTGCGGCACCACACTGAGGTCTGTAGGCCTGATCAGTCCTGTGTAGTTTCAGTCTATGGTGCCCTAGTGTCGTCACCTACAAACTGAGGACATTATTCTGACAGCATGGAGTGCTGCTGGCCTTTATTCAAGAGTGCATCAGGTTCATCAGGTTCACGTTCACATAAGCCCTGCGCTTTTGAGGGCCTGTCTGTGCCTGAGGAGTTAACGGGTCTAAATTTTGGAGCCGAGGGGGCCCCTGGGTGGCTCAGTCGGTTGGGCTTCTGACGTCGGCTCAGGTCAGGATCTCGCGATTCGTGAGTTCAAGCCCCACGTCAGGCTCTGTGCTGACAGCTCAGAGCCTAGAGCCTCCTTCAGATTCTGTCTCCCTCTCTCTCTGCCCCTCCCCTGCTCACACTCTCTCTCTCTAAAATGAACATAAATTTTTTTTTTTTTTTTTTTTTTTTTTTTAAATTTTGGAGCAGAGGATTCCTGCGTCTTTCCACCTACAGGGTTACGGCTGGAGGTTTCCCCGTGCCCCTTGCCACGCAAATACCCACTACCCCTCACTCACTCAGGACCTCCAACAGGACGCTCCGACTGCTGTTCCCTAAGGCGTTGCGAGCCACGCACTGGTAGGCGCCCCTGTGGCGTGCTAGGTCAGCGTCCCGGATGCTAAGGTGGAGCTGGGCCCCCTCAGGGTGCAGCATGAATCCAGAAGGGCCAGCTTCCACTTGCTGTCGCTGGGGTCCCAGCCAGAGGAGCTGGACAGGTGGCGTGCCCCCCAGGAGGGCACACCCCAGCCAGGCCTCTCCCCCTTCCAGCACGGACACCTGGGGCTTAGCCACTGCCACCTGTGGGGCTTCTGCAGGGACAGAGAGGGTAAGGCTGGATGGAAGGTGTCCCCCGTGCCTGGCTAGTGGGAAGGCTTGGGGGTAAGGTGCTGGCCAGCAGTGGAGGGGATAGGGAGGGGAAACAGAGGAGAGATGGGGCCAGTGGAGTTGGCAGTGAAGCTTGTCTTGGGCCAGTCTGCTGCCTCTTCCAGGATCCCGTTCTATGCCAGAGTCCTACCACAATCTGCTTCCAGATTTCTTGATAATAGCAGTGTGCCTTCAGGCCCCAACTCTAGTCTCAGCTCCTATAGGTGGGGCCCCTGCCTTATTCACCCCTGTGTTAACCAGCTCCCTCCTAGTACCTGGCATGGGGCCTCCTAATACCTCCCTAATAGCCCACCAGCTCCCACCCCCAGGGCATTGGGCTGGGCCCAGAGCAGATGCTTTTTATGGACTGAGTCCTAAAGACCCAGAGTTTCAGGTGTCAGTGAATCTCCTAGGATAGAATTTCCAACCCCAAGACTGAATAATAAGGGAGGGAAATATTCCCAGATGAGGGCCTTCTGAGAGCCCAGGGAGGCTGTCACCAAGCCCCTGGAGACCAAGATGTAAATCATTTTGTGCGAACTGCTATATGTGACTGTGTGTTTTCTCACATTTTTCACTTCAGTATTTAACTTTTTTTCACCGAGTTGGCAATAAAAAGGACTGGCAGGGCCAGATGAGGACAGAGAAGGAAACCAGACCGAAACAAATAGAAGCAGTGAGAGAGGAAGAGAGAGACCTCTGACACCTGAAACACTAATGCAAGGCAGGAATATAATCAGGCACCTCTCATGCAAATTGATGCAAATGAGGGAGGCAGAATCCCTCAGGCAAATGAAGGAGACAGACTCCCTCATGCAAATTAATGCAAATGAGGGAGACAGAATTCCCTCACCGGCTAGACAGGGTGCTGCCCAATAGCGGTAGCCCCTGGTCACACGGGACTGTTGCACACTTGAAAGGTGGCCAGATCACACTGAGATGGGTTGTAAGTAAATACACTGGATTTTGAGGACAGTAGAATAAGATACCTCATTCATAATTGTTTATTATTAAACATCGAAGTAGTATGTTGGATATATTGAGTTCCATAAAATGTTTCTATTTCTTTGTACTTTTTTTTAAATGTAAAATTTTAAATTATATATACGGCTCACCTATTTTTATTGGGCAACACAGACCCAGACCAAACCCCCTGACTTTATGGATCGAAACAACTTGAGTTCTGGGAGGTGAGGTGACTCAGTCTCCTGACTCACTTTGCATTGCAGTGCAGACACCCCCCCAGAGGCCCTCATCACGATTCCAAAGGGCTGCTCTCCCACCTCAGCCCCAGAACCAAGCCACCAGCCCCTACTCACCCAGCAGGAGCCGGCAGTGGGGGTCAGGGACCCTGAGTGGGTGACTGCCCCTGCAGGTGAACTCTCGGCCAGCCAGATCGTCCTGGGTATGCAGGAGGTGGATGGCCAGTGAGGGGCTAGTGGTGCCCAGGGGTTGCTGCTGTCCATCCAGCCAGCTCAGCATGGCACGGGGCTCGCCTCCAGGCCACTCACAGCTCAGCATGATGAACTGGTCTCCAACTGTGGCTGTGGTCCAGCAGGTGGGGCTCCGGAGGGGTTCCCCTGGATAGGGAATAATGGGTCAGCCTGGCTCTACAGGAGGAAGAAGGGCTTGGTAGGCCTACTCCACCCCACCCCTCCTTCCTTCATTTATTGCTCACTCACTCATTCCTCCATTGACTCAGTAACTCGTTCATTCATTCATCATTATTGAGAGCTGGCCATGTACCAGAGAAATAGTGAGAACAGACACCAAGCAAACAATGACAATATAATTTGATGAATGCTAGAGTACAGGTAGGAAGACAAACTTTGTGGGGCTATAGGGAGAAGCACTTTGAAGATAGGATGGCATCTGAACTTGGTCTTGGGGGGTGGGTAAAAATCTCCAAAGCGGGGAGAAAGCTAAAGGCACATTTCAAGGCCAACATGCAATAGGGCAGTAGAAGTATGGTGTAAGGTCAACGACAGCCTGCTGACCCTGGAGGCTGGGAGACAGGAAGGCATCACAGGGCTCCAAGCCCAAACTGCGGAGGACAGGGCAGTGTGGCTGGACGCCCGGCTGGAGTGGAGAGGAAGTTGGAAGGAAGAGTCAGAGCTGAGTGCTGCCCACCTCCTTGCTACATGGCAAGTCTTGGAGTTTGCGATCTGGAGCCGCATCCCAGGTCCCAGGGCTCCTCTAAGGCTCTCCCCTGGCTCCCACCCATGCCCCTGCCTGGAACATCCGAGCCCTGCTGTGTCCTATGTCCACTCACACAGCGTGATCCTGCAGAGGGCAGGCAGCGCCAGGGCTGGGTGCTCGCCGGCACAGGTGAAAACGCCGCCGTTAGGGAGCTGGGTGGTGCCACGACTCCAGGTGACATTGCTGAGAGCAGCAGGGCCAGTTCCCCGGGGCCCTTCCCACCGCAGCCGGGCAGCTGGAAGCCCCCCCGGCCAGGCGCAGACCAAGGTCACAGCCCCAAGGGTGGGGAGCACAGAACAGGAGGGCTGCCCCTCAGGGGGATCTGGGCGGAGAAGTGGGCGAGGATGGGGCTGGACAGACTCCGCTGCCAGGGCACCGTGGCCCCCGGGCCCAGTTTAGAGGCCCGGAGGCCACAGGGTCAAGGGTAGGAGAAGGAGCGAGAAGTGGGTGGGAGGGAAATGACTCGATTTCTCTGAGGGGCTGGAGAGCAAAGAGCTGCGCTCTCAGGTCAGGGGCAGGAGCTGACGGGGTGAGCGGGAGTTCAGAGCCCCTGAGGAATCCCAGAGGCCCGTGGAAGCCCCCAGAGGGGAAGTTTCCCCATTGCCTCTTCTTTGCCACTGGGTGCTTTGCCTCACGGTCATTTCTCTACCATTCTCTGTGCCTCAGTTCAGTCTCCAAGGCCGTGGGAAGAATCACTTGGGGATGAGGTCGACATAGGGTCAGGGGCTTCCTCTCTCCCTGTCCCTTCCCACAGCTTTCTCAGCCTGTCCCCCTGCTCTCCACCTCCTGACTCCCACACCTCCCTCCCCTACAACGTCTACACCGCTTTCCACAGGGCGCCTGGAGTCTGCCAGAACACAGGGCTGTGGTGGTCCTGGCTTTGAGCGGCCCCTTCCCCCACACTCACAGTAGATGGTGAGCCTGACGGTGGTCTGGCTG
This sequence comes from Neofelis nebulosa, assembly GCF_028018385.1. Lineage (NCBI taxonomy): Eukaryota > Metazoa > Chordata > Mammalia > Carnivora > Felidae > Neofelis > Neofelis nebulosa. Next base: position 22,799,830 of record NC_080791.1, on the reverse strand, counting down.
TGGGTGTCCAGGCGGCTGTTGTGGGCCAGGCAGGTGTACAGGCCTGTGTGGGCGCGGCTGGTGCTGGCGATGGTGTAGGCGGGCCCCACTTGGACCTGAGTGTGGTCGCGGAGCCACACGTAGTGACAAGGGGGGTTGGATGCCGCCCGGCAGCTCAGGGTCACCTCTTCCCCCTCGCCGGCCCAGAAACCCTCCTCGGTCAAGCCCAGTGGCTCCACCGTGATCACAGGATTGTCTGGACCATCTGGGGGGCAAGGAAGACTCGTCACATCTCTCCAGTCTTCATTCCCTGACTCACTCGTGTAATCGTCACTGACTCACCATCCAACAAGCTCGTACTATGGACCTACTATGTCAACCACTGGGCTAGGCCCCCGAGGAGCTCGGAGTCTGTGGGCCATAGGCACCGTCCAGTGTAGGTGTTCAGGGTCCGTGGAGGCAATCACCTTAGGCTGTGGGAGGCTTCCCTGAGGGACCGAGTTTGGGGTACGACAAGAGTTGGCTAGGCAGGAGGGGGGTGCCAACCTTCCCAGTTTGCCCAGGATGGAGGGGCTTCTTGGGACTGGGACCGTTGGCCTTTGACGTGGTCCAACTTGGACCAACTTGGACCAACTTGCTGCCCTCTCTCCCTATTGTGTCCCTCCTCCCTGTTTCCTCAGGGTTCAGTTGGTCCCGAGAGACCTTCAAGTTCAGCCCAAAGGCAGGCTCTGTGGGCCAACCCCTTTACCGTAAATATGCATAAAATTGTGACTCTGAACGTATGCCCATTTTCCTGGGAAGAGGGGCCCGCGAGCTTGAAAAGGTTAAAACCCCTGTCCTAGACCTGTATTTTGTACCAGCGGGCCCAGTGCCCTGATGTTCTTGCCTTCTGGAGCCTCTCAGAGGGCCGTGGCCCTCCTGGTGGCCCTGAGGTGTGGCAGGAGGCAGAGTGCAGACCACGTGCCCCCCCACCCCCACCGATCTGACTCACAGACGACATCAAGGAAGTTTCCATCACTGCTCAGCCGGTTGACGGCGTTGCGGGCACTGCACGCGTACCAGCCCAGGTGCGTCCTGTTGACTGGGTCCAGCTGAAGCAGTTGCCCTGTGACCTCCACCAGGTCCTCCTCAGGGCCTCGAGGTGCCTGATGTCTCCAGGCAAAAGTCACAGGCTCTGTGCCCTCCCATAACGCACATGTGGCCACCACGGAGGTCCCCTCCACTGGGGATGGGTCACTCAGTCTCACCTGAGGCTTTGATACGGGCACTGGCCAGGGGAAGGAGAGGCCTTGTGTTTGTTATCGCAGACCCAGGCCATGCCCGGCTGTGTCTCACGGCTCAGCCCTTGCTGGCTGGGGGTTGGCCTGCCCATGGGGCCCTGACCATCCTTTTCCTAGGACCCCAGGTTTTCTCGCCGCCCCCCCCCCCCCCCCGGAGGCAAGGACCGGTGGAACCTAGGCCCGGCCCAATGCAATGAGAAGCACATGCAAATAGAGGCTAAACAGCATGCAGAGCAACCCAGGTCACCCGTCCCAGCTAGGCTCCTCACCCAGCACGGCCAGAGTGAGGTAAGAGTAGGTGGTGTGGAGCTGGCCACCGGCCGCGTGCAGGGCCTGGCACAGGAAGTGGCCACGGGCGCCCTCCCGCAGCTCCTGAAGCACCAGGCTGCTGTTCCAAAGACTCACGGCCCCCAGCGTGGAGGCCCCGGCCTCCACCTTGGACTCTGCTCCATTGGTGACAGCCACAGGTCGGGGAATCAGCGAGCCCAGGGGAGTGAAGCTCCAGAAGACCACCAGGGGGGCGGGCCCAGAGCCACAGGCCAGCTCCACAGAGCCGCCCCGCACTCCTTGAATGGCTGTGGCCTCCTCGTCAGGGGCTCTGCGTGTCAAGTGGGGCTGCCCTACGGACAGAGTGGCAATTCAGGACATCTGGGCTGTGCTGGGCTCTCCTCCTTCCCTTGTCGGGCCCTTCCTTCTTCTCCTCCTTGGAGTTAGTGGGGAAGCGACAGTGTCTGAGGGAGCTTTGGAGTTTCCTGTCTGGCCGTGCCAGAGCAGGCAGCCTGGGGGAGTCCTTGCCTGAGATCAGGGAACAGACTGGAGCTGAGGTTCCCATCCCCGGGTGCCGGCAGACCACTGTGGAAGACTGATAAAAATACATATTCCTGGGCCTCATCTCAGACCACCGACTCAGAATCCCCAGGCATCAGGGCCCAGGAATCTGTATTTTTAACAAGCATCTAGAAGTCAGTCTGATGATCAGCCCGAGATGGGAGATCTACACGGCCACTGGTAATCGAGGCTGTGGGGGTCTCTGTGTAAAGATTCCAGGGGGATTCCAGACCCACTACGGCAAAGGGAAGATGATCCCAGCCTGCCATCAGCCCATCCAGCACACGTGCATCAACTGCTAATTACAGAGTACCTGCTCTGTACCAGGCACCAGGGTTACAAGGACAGGTGAGCCGCCCCAACCCGGTTCTCGTGGATCTTTCAGTCTATCGGGGAGTTGACATTAAACAGCCATCACAGAGTAAGGCTGTCAACGGGTGTTTTTTTCTGCTCAGGACCTAGTACGGAGCCCCAGCATCTGCCTGAGGCCCATGTTCTCCTGTCTCCTGTGGCCAAATAATGATGCTGTGCTGGGCTTTGGCACGTGTGGATGATGATAGTACCTCAGAAGACAAGCAAGGCACAGAACATCTGCTGACCTCGCCTGTAACGACAATAGCATCCCCTGAGACTCTGAAGCACGAAATCACGGTCTAAAACCACATGGCAGGTGGTAGAGCTGGGATTGGAGACTGGCTCCCAATCTCAGACTCTTTCCACAGCTGTCAACTTCTCCAGCCAGAAGAGAAGACAGGCATGGAGCTGGAGGGAAGGGATCACGGGCCAAATTCTGCTCTTCCCTTGAGCGAGAAGCAAGACAACCCAGAAACTGGTTCTTTCCAACCCTGTGGACACTGCTGTGGCCCCAGCTACCAGCATCTCTCACCTAGCCTATCTCCAGATGCTCTCAGCTCCCAGGAAACCACCTGTCTTGAAGGGAATGTTGGGGCGGGGGGGGGGGGGGGCGCCTGGGTGGCTCAGTTAGTTAAGCGTCTGACTGGCTCAGGTCACGGCCTCGTGGTCTGTGAGTCCGAGACTCGCATCCAGCTCTCTGCTGACAGCTCAGAGCCTGGAGCCTGCTTTGGATCCTGTGACTCCCCCTCTCTCTGCCCCTCCCAGCTCATGATCTGTCTCTCTCAAAAATAAATAAACATTAAAAAAATTAAAAAATAGAGCGGGGGGCGGGGGGAACGTTTGGAAGCCCAGATCTGACCATGTCACTCCATGCTTACAACCCGACAGTGGCCCTCAGGATAACCCCAGGCTTCTGAAGGTGTTCCGGCCCTGCCTCCCCCACTCCTGGCACATAGCGGTCGCTCAGGGAGAGCTGGTTAAGGCCTAGCAGATGAACAAAGTGGATGGACTTGGCAGAATGGCCACAAAAGTGTAAAAGGGGGATCCCAAAGAAGAAAAGGAAGAAGTAACAGGATGTGAGGGGGGAATGGGCCCCCGTGAGGGGTGGTCCGAGTATCACTCACCCGAGGCCCCTCGATGCAGAAGGCAGAGGGGTGTCAGCAGCAGGAGACTGAGCGGTTTGTGCAGAGCCCTCTGACGCACCATGGTCTCATCTCCCTGGGTGGCTGTCCATGTGGGGCTCCTGCCTGACTCTCGGGAGCTCCCTCTCCAGAGCAAAGCCCAGCCCTGGAAGGATTGGGGGTCTGGCTCGGGTGGCTAACCTCAGCCTTCCAACACCACCATCCCGCTCTCCTGTTACCCTCACTGTCCCAATGACAAGTGAATTATTTACCAGATGATTCACTCCATCCATAATGCAGAGATGGGAGGGCAAGACCTAGCTGGGGCACACACCTCGGGGACAGCCCTGAGCTCCCCTGGCATTTCCATTTCAGTGAGAGCATAACGTTAGAGAGTCGCTGAGCATAAAGTTGAAAACAGCCCAACCACATCAAGTGCAAGCACCTGCCCGACACAAGCCCCCCGTATGCAGCCCTCCGGACCTCAGGGACAAGGACAGCAAAACACGTCATTGAATGCCTTTCGTCCCCCCTTGTGTTTTCCTCCTGTTTTGTTGGGAGAAGCTGGTAGAGGGCTGGAAGGAGCTCAGGAGTCCAACACAACGCCAGAGTTCGGGTTTGACTGTCGAGCTATGACACTTCTGGAAATTTCTGAACCTCTCTGAGCTTTAGTTTCTTCGCAGATAAAGTGGGATAATAACACCTTTTTTCTAAGGCTATTGTGAATATCAGATAAAAACCTTATATTCGCATACGGGGGGGGGGGCTTCTCGGGTGCTAGTAAAGTCCTATTTCTTGACTTGGGTGGGGGTTACAGTTCATCAAACTATCCACGTACACAGGCATGCAAATACTTGGGTCAGGCGCCCAGCGGGTAGTTGGTGCTGTCCTTCACACTCCCGGCTGGATCTGATCTATGAAGCACGGACCAGCTTTCCTGTTGCATAGCTGTCTCTGCTAGACAGCCTGACATGAGGTCCGTTTTCGGTCTTCTGGTGCAGGGTGAGGGATAGGGTGAGATTCCCTCACCCCAGTGGGATGGGGTATCTGGTGTCAGGTTCATCAGGGCTCGGCTGGGACAGAAGCCGTCAGAGCTGAGTGCCCCACAGGCTCCTCCTGGGCTCCGAGGTGCTCACCGGGGCACTCTGGGCTTCTCACTTGCCCCAGGCTAGTGGACAGACCCCTGTCCCACTTTCATTCAGTCATGGCCAAGGTCCTTCCACGCCCTCCTTTGGGTCATGAGCCTCTATTCCCTCCTAACTGGGCTTTGAACAGAATGACGGAGGGTCCCTGGGAGTCGGGCTCCCACAAAGCGGGGACGGCATGTTTTCCTGACACTACTGACCAGTCCGTATGGCTCACTCCTCTTGACCACCCCCCACCCTAAACTGGGAATATCTTAATGTTCCTTTGGGAGCAAAAGAAATTCTTTGGGATCTGGCATTGCTGTCTGCCTCAAGATGGCCATAGGCCCTGTCTTTAGAGAAAACATGAGCATCCAGACAGAGTGAATCAGGAAACCTTAAAGGATATTTGATCTTGCAGCAAGAATTTGTGCTGGCCTTGAAGTTAGCCAGAAGTTCCTCTTCTGCGTGTGGAATTGACCCCTGCAGCCAGCCTTTTCTCACCCAGAGCCATCAAGGTCACAGAAGATGTTGGGAATGCAAGCTGGTGCAGCCACTCTGGAAAACAGTATGGAGGTTCCTCAAAAAACTAAAAACAGAACTACCCTACGACCCAGCAATTGCACTACTAGGCATTTATCCACGGGATACAGGTGTGCTGTTTCAAAGGGACACATGCACCCCCGTGTTTATAGCAGCACTATCAACAATAGCCAAAGTATGGAAAGAGCCCAAATGTCCATTGATGGATGAATGGATAAAGAAGATGTGGTTTATATATACAATGGAGTATTACTCGGCAATCAAAAAGAATGAAATCTTGCCATTTGCAACTATGTGGATAGAACTGGATGGAACTGGTATTATGCTAAGTGAAATTAGTCAGAGAAAGACAAAAATCATATGACTTCACTCATATGAGGACTTTAAGAGACAAAACAGATGAACGTAAGGGAAGGGAAACAAAAATAAAAGCAGTGAGGGGGACAAAACAGAAGAGACTCATAAATATGGAGAACAAACTGAGGGTTACGGGAGGGGTTGTGGGAGGGGGGATGGGCTAAATGGGTAAGGGGCACTAAGAAACCTACTCCTGAAATCATTGTTGCACTATATGCTAATTTGGATATAAATTTTAAAAAATAAAAAATAAAATAAAAAAAAAAGATCACAGAAGATGTGGGCCGTGCTCCCCAACCCATTCTGCCTCCTTAGTAAGGGAGATTCTGGAAGGGAGAGTCAGGGAAGAAGGTATATTAGGATTCTCCAGAGAAACAGAACCAATAGGATGTGTGTGCCTACAGAGAAAGAGATTTCTTTTTTTTTTTTTTAATTTTTTTAATGTTTATTTATTTTTGAGAGAGAAACAGAGTGCAAGTAGGGGAGAGGGGCAGAGAGAGAGGGAGACACAGAATCCGAAGCAGGATCCAGGCTCTGAGCTGTCAGCACAGAGCCCAATGTGGGGCTCGAACCCACAAACCATGAGATCATGACTGAGCTGAAGTCCGGTGCTTAGCCAACTGAGCCACCCAGGTGCCCCGAGAAAGAGATTTCTTTTAAGAAGTTGGCTCACATGATTACGGGGGTGGACAACTCCCCAGATCTGTAGTCAGCAAGCTGGAGGCCCAGGGGAGCCTATGGTGTGAGTTCCAGTTTGAAGACTGGAAAGCTCGAGACCCAAGAAAGGCTGATGCTTCAGTCCAAGTCCAAGGGCAGAAGAAGATTGATGTCCCACCTCAAAGCAGTCAGACAGGAAGAGTTCTCTCTTATTTGGGGGGAAGGTCCACCTTTGTGTTCCACCCAGGCTTTCAACTGATTGGATGAGGCCCACCCACATGGTGGGGTTGGGGGGCAATCTGCTTGACTCAGTCCATTCATTCAAATGTGAATCGCATCCAGAAAACACCCTCACAGACACACACAGAATAATGTTTGATCAAATATCTGTCACACCGTGGCTCTGTGAAGTTGACACCTAAAATTGACCGCCCCCAGCCCCCACCCACCCACCCAGGGCAGAGCTGCAGTCCTGTCTGGAAGGGAAGAGGAGGCATGACCAGAATGGGCGAGCAGGTCTAGGGCACCTGTCTCGGATGCTATGGGAGCACAGGGGCCAGAAGAGGTTTTTGAGAGACAACAAAGTGCAGTGGTCAGAATACAGCTTTTCCTCTTCATTATCATGTGATCTTGGCATGTAACTAACCCCTCTGAGCCTCAGTCTCATTTATATAATTGTTTCCTTGAGAAAAATAAATGGTCTTATGCATATATAGCGCCTGTCTATTAAAATTATTTATGCCCCTTGAACTGAAGAAAGTCAACAATTAATTCAACAAACATTTCTTGAACATCTACTAAGTGCTAGGCATCGTGCTACCGATGGCACGGCACCTTCCTGTCTCTTTTCCCCTCTTTCCCAAAGAGCATCAGCCAAGCCAGGGTAACCTGGTACTGTGCTTTGCTCTGGGCATGCTCAGTACCCAGGCTCTGGGGCAGGTGAGGCTGTAGGCTCCCTGTGTTTCGGTGCCTGCTTTGCATCCTCCCCTCCTGCCCAGGTCCTTTGCAGGGCCCCTCACTGTGGGGCTTCCATCGACAACCTTCCTGGGTCCCAAGGGCTCACATCAGCACCTGCATCATTGCTTTGGGAGATCCTGGAGGGAGGAGGAGGGGGTGGTCTAGAGACAGGAGCGATGAGGGGCCAACTCGGGAGTGTTCTCTTGGCTCAACTCAGAAGGTAACAAGGATGGACTTGGGGATCCAGACTCTTGAATTTTGAGCTGAAATTTTGGAGAACCAGGGCTGAGGGCTCTGAATGGGTCAGTGAGACCCACCTTATGGCAGAGGAGGCCTCCAGTAGCCTTCTGGAGAGATGGCCCTTCAGCCCCTTCTATTGGCCAACTTTGGGTGGGCATTGCAGTAGCTATATGACCCCGGGCAAGCAACATACCCTGAACTTCCTTGTCCTCATCTTTAAAATGAGCATGATGGGGCGCCTGGGTGGCGCAGTCGGTTAAGCGTCTGACTTCAGCCAGGTCACGATCTCGCGGTCCGTGAGTTCGAGCCCCGCGTCAGGCTCTGGGCTGATGGCTCTGAGCCTGGAGCCTGTTTCCGATTCTGTGTCTCCCTCTCTCTCTGCCCCTCCCCCGTTCATGCTCTGTCTCTCTCTCTGTCCCAAAAATAAATAAAAAACGTTGAAAAAAAAATAAAATAAAATGAGCATGATAATGACTACTTTCTCAAGTTATTGGACAGATAAGACGCGACCACACATACCAAGCACCTTGTAAGCCCCTAGCACATAGTATACACTCAATAAACGTTCATTCTTGCCCTCTTTCTGTTTCGGGTGAACTAGAATCTGCCTTCCTGACGCTGCTATTGTCAGGGTTGAGCTCTTCCCCCGAAACTTCACAAAATTACTCCTATCCCTCTTCCAAATGAAAGTCATTCAGAATTTGAAAACAGCATGTCCAGTCCTTGTATTCTCTACCTAAATAATAATACCATTTATCGCCAGGAATGTGCTGCATGGGCTGGGTGTTTTCAACACTCCATGAGATAGTACTGCTATCCACATTTTACCAATGGGCTCAGATTCCCTCTACTTTTTCCCCAGATGAATCGATCCCCCATTCTCCTTGTAGCTCCATGACCTTTGAGCACTTTCCAGTTTGTCCCCACCTGAGACGGTCCCCTCAGGGCTGGCCAGAAGCCCGTGGAACTGCTGGGTTCCTTTTCTCTCTGACAAGAAGACTCAAAATCCCTCTCGGTTACAAACTGTGTTACAGTTTTGCTGATCCATCCAGCTAACATTTATTTCTGTGTTCTTGGGTCCTCACCTAGGCCCGGGAGGAAGCCTGGACAGAACTCAGTATTCTGAGAGGAAATGGTGGCTCCACGGGGCTCCCCGGGGTCTTTGGCCAAAGTAGTGGTCCGGCTACAACGAGCACTCGCGGTTCCTGGCCGCTGCCTCACTTTCTGGGAAACTTCTGCCTCACTGTGGGCAGCGGCACGTCAGACTTCTCCAGGCTGTTGCGACCATTTTGAACCCTCATTCTGAAACCTGAACAGAATGTGGAAGGATAGGGACAGCTGGACTGGAGCAGAGGAAGCAGATGCTCCTGGAAAAAAAAATGGCTTTTGCACATGTGTCCATGTGTGCCTTGTCAGAGGCCAGCCATAGGCCCTCGGGGACCCCAGCAGGAGATGAGCTGAGGGCTGGAGAGGAAATGGGCCAGAGGCTCCGCAGTGGTGGTGGCTCCCGCTGTGTTCCTGGCTGAGAGGAGGAGGGGGAGGGCAAGAGGGACAGAGGGCCCTGCAGGGGTCACCGCTTAGTCACTTTGTTAATTGCCCTTTGGAGACCGGAGAGGAAATGAACGAGGCCCTAGATAGAGGGGTGAGGAAAGGGAGACCAATGGATCAGGAGAGGAAGGCAGGGGAGGACTAAGCTGAGGTGTGACTATGGTGGCTAGTGGCCCCTTTGGGGGACGGGAGGCAGGCCTGTTCCCCGTGCCAGCTCTGCCTGGTAGCCAGCCCTCCTTCCGTCGGCTGTACCGTTCCCGGAGACTTTCACAGCCAGCCCTCCCACGCCACTGTGGGTGGGATACTCTGTCTCTCTGGGCCTCTGTTTCCTCATCAGTTAAAAATGGGGTTGTCGTGCCTGCCCAGCGGCTTCTCAGGGTTGTCATAAGAGCTGGAGGAGTGGGTGCGTCGGAGAGGACGGCGAGAAGCAGAAACCGCTGTGCAAACGCATGGGGGTGTGGACAGAGCGGAGCTTGGAACCAGGCGGGTGTTCAGATCCCGGCTCTGTGGCCCTCTGGCAGAGTGACACCGAGCATGTTACTTCCCCGCTCCAGAGCTCAGTCCTTTTCCGTACACGAGGCTGATTCTTCAGCATACACCACAAGAAAAATGTTGTTAATTCGGTTTTGTGAGATACTAGTTTTGTGATTACGGAAGGCAATGTTCCTACTTTTCTTAGATGAATGCTAAGACATTCAGGGATGAGATGGAATGATGTCTTCAGTTTATTTTTCTGCAAAAATAAAGCAGGTCTTTAGTTCTACTTTGCCATGAGGATTTTTATAGGGCAGACGCAAAACCTGCTTGACATCAGAGTCAGCATTTTTTATTTTCTTTTGGAAGCATGGAGTCACTGAAAAGTTGTGTTAGGTGTTCTCTGTGGAAGTGGTAAGGAGGAGAAAGGAGAGTGCCTCTGGTGGCAGTTAAGGAGACTTCCTTGAGTTTGGGGATGGATCAGAGGTCACTGGGTCGCCAAGAGAGGATGAACCTCCAAAGGCCAGGCCCCCGACCCATAAAGGGCAGAGAAATGGAAAGTCCCGTGAAGGCTTGGCCAATGGGAAGGTCAGTAGCAACCATGATGGACCCAGGGTTATAAGCGTCTCCCTATTTTCGGTACCTTGTAAGCCTCGCAGATCTTGGTGGGGCTCTGGGGGGAAGGGGGAAGGGGCCCGGTAATGGAGGCAACTTTATTTGATTTTAATGCAGTGAGGTCCACACCCACCTCACTGCTATTATTATTATTATGTTGCCTCTGTTATTATTATGAAACAGACTGGAGCCAGGGCGTGACACTAGGTGCAAATGTGTGCTGCTCCCCCCTTCAGTGACAGGAACTCAGGAATGGCTGAGGCTTCTCCCCGGGAAAGGTTCTGGGCATTTCCCTGCTGCAGCTGGCAATGGGGCTCCCACCATGCCTGGAGTGACGGCGTGAGGGCAGGTGTCTGTGGTTGAGGTCCCGACTGGAGAACTCAGCCTTGTCTGGACCAGCGGGTATCTGTCGGGACCAGGCTGGGGGAGCGGGCCAGGCACTTGAGGTCTGTGGACGAAGCCAGGGCCCAAGGAAACCACTTGTCTCTCTTTCTATCTGCAGGCCTGGTCTGCTCCCCACACCCCGTCCCATGCCCTGCCCTCCACCCCCCCACACCCCCCCCCCCAACCTGGCTAGATTCTCCAAGTTCCCTGGCTGGGGAGCAGGAAGGGGTAGGGAGTTTCCAGAATGTCTCCGTAGAACTCCTGGGGGAGTCTTGGCAACTGGAAATTGTCAGTCGTCTCCTTGACAACCAGCAGCCAAATAATTCTGGGAATGGAGTGGGGAGGAGAGCTCTCTGCAGGGTGGCCAAGAGAAGCAGCTCTCAGCCCCCAGAAAACTCCGATCCCCCATTACCTGCGTCAGGCGGGGGCCCATCAGGAGACCAAAACCACACAAGTTAGTTGAAAAAAGGATAAAGAATTGATAACTAGACATAACGCTGCTCACGAGGTAACGAAAGGGCGACAAGAGAACTGCTCAGGTGTCACGGAGGTCTCAGCAGTGGCCGGAGGGCCTGCCACCGCCTGGGCTGGGGAAACCAGAGGAAGAGGCTGCAGTCGCTAACCCTTAGACATTTTGAGGAGGGACCCAGAGCCCTGGGGTGGGGGGGAAGACTTTCAGCCGGAAGGAAGGAAGGACAGACCCCCGGGCTTGCGCCCAGACCTCTGAGGAAGAGGCACCTGCCTGTGAGGGCCGGGTCTCTGGAGCTGGCGTGTGGGGTGCGTAGCGTATGGTGAGGCTTGAAGTACTAGAGACATGGCAAGCTGGATTCAGCTGCTGCTCCAGGATGGGCCTGCTGCAGGGTGAGGGGGGAAGGTTGGGTGCCTCTGGCAGGGAACACACGGACACAAACGGGAAGGCAGGCGGTCACCCTTCCTCCTCCAGCCTGCAGCCTCCCCTCCGGTGGCTCTGGTCACAAGGATCCAACAGGGAACCGCTGGCCAAGCAGAGACGGGACTCACAGGGCCCGAGGCCACCTTCACAAAGCAGTGTACAGAGGACGGGGCTGGGGCTGAGAAGCCAGACATTTCAAGTATTCGTCACCGCAAGGTGGGGAAGTTCTGGTCTTCCAGCCCCGGCTTTACTGAAAAGAGCAGTGCCGAGCACACGGGAGATCTGATATCGTCTGGCCTCTGCTGTGGTTGATTCCTGAGAGTGCACATGGGCAGGCCTTCCCGACTTACTCTGGCTTGTCTTGAAAAGTTCCCGACGTTCCCAGGCTCTGACAGCTGTGAGGAATTTGTATAACCGTAATGATGAAAACAACAGTAATGAAGAAATATTTAGGTAAGAGGGGCCTATGAAAATGGACTACAAATCACTTTGACCAAATCATATGGTAAGGCGAAAGGACAAGATAAACAGATTCATGGGACAGAAATAGAACCAAGTCCAGAAATATACCCCAGTACATATGGATAATACACAATAAAAGTGGTATTTTAAACCAGTGGAGAGAAGGATAGTTTATTTGATCGATTGCGTAGGCCCCACTGGCTCTTGGAGAAAAACAGAATAAGGTCTGTCTCTCTACCGCACGTGTTATTAAAACTAAATTTCAAATAGGTGAAAGATTTAAATGTATTTAAATTTAAACATTTCAAACCACTTATATGCTGTTTTTCACATTTAAACAATTTCATGAGGAACTATTTAAAACAGTTTTAAACACTGCTTAAAACCATTTAACAAGGAAAACATTAGAAGAATATTCATACAATCTATGGTTTGAGGAGATTTTTTATTTATTTATTTATTTTTAATGTTTATTAATTTTTGAGAGACACAGAGACAGAATGCGAGTGGGTTGGGGTAGAGAGAGAGGGAGGCACAGACTCTGAAGCAGGCTCCAGGCTCGAGCTGTCAGCACAGAGCCTGACCGCGGGGCTCGAACTCATGAGCTGTGTGAGATCATGACCCGAGCCGAAGTCGGACGCTCAACCGACTGAGCCACCCGAGTGCCCATAAGGAGATTTTTCCAAACAAAATGGAAAATCCAGAAGCTAGAGGGGAAAAGGTAGACGTACTTTTTTTTTTTTTTTTTTAATTTTCAAAGGATAAAATATCACATATACAGAGACAAAAGACATTACAGACTGGAGACAAAATTTCAACATCTACTACCTATAGAGGTTTGACATCTGAGGCAAAGAGCTCTGAGGCAAAATGAGGAAGAGAAATAGGCCAGCAGGAAAATGGACAAAACATACGAATACATTTGTATTTGTATCAGAGATGGTCAGTGCATTCAGGGAAAGATGCTTAACCTCACTAATAGAGAAACGCACATTTTATTTTTATTACATAAAAAGATTTTTTTTAATGTTTATTATTCTTGAGAGAGAGAGAGAGACACAGTGTGAGCAGGGGAATGGCAGAGAGAGAGGGAGACACAGAATCGGAAGCAGGCTCCAGGCTCCAAGCGGTCAGCACAGAGCCCGACGCGGGGCTAGAACTCAGGAACTGCGAGGTCATGACCTGAGCCAAAGTCGGACGCTCAACCAACTGAGCCAGCCACCCAGGTGCCCCAAGAAATACACATTTTAAAAGCACGACTTCACTTTTCCTTTGTCAGAATGGCAAACCTTAGAGTGAGGAGAGCCAGCGCTGGAGGAGATGTGGGGGAAGCAACTCACAGTCCCAGGTGTGGAGATGGGAGTTACCCGGACTTCTGAGAAAGGGATCTAATAACATGTATGAAAGCTATATGCATCTCTTGGGGCGCCTGGGTGGTTCGGTCGTTTAAGCGTCCAACTTCAGCTCAGGTCATGATCTCTCGGTTTATGGGTTTGAGCCCCACGTCGGGCTCTGTGCTGACAGCTCGGAGCCTGGAGCCTGCTTCGGATTCTGTGTCTCCCTCTTTCTCTGCCCTTCCCTGTTCTCACTCATATCTCTCTCTCTCAAAAATAAACAAACATTAAAAAATTTTTTTTTTAAATAGGCATCACTTTGACCCAGTTATGGGTTATTTCATATGTCATGACATGTCATTTCTGGTCATTTATCCTACAGAAAATGAATGAAGAAAAGGAAGGAAGGAAGGAAGGAAGGAAGGAAGAAAGGGAGCGAGGGAAGAAAGAAAGAAAGAAAGAAATGAAGGGAGGGAAGAAGGAAGGAAAGAAGGAAAGAAGGAAGGAAGGGAAGAAACAAGAAAGAGAAAGGCAGCAAACTCCAGCATTCAAGGATATGCGTTAAAAAATTTCAAAGCTTTTTTTTTTTGCAGCGACAAAAGTACAGTACGGGTAATCGTTGAATGATACACATAGGTCCATATACCGTAATGTTCTGCAACTATTAAAAAGAGTAAATTACAAAAAGACAAATGCCGTATGATTCTACTTTCCATACCTCTAATGTAGTCAGACTCGGAGAAATGGAAAGAAAAGTGGTTGCCAGGAGCTCAGGTGAGGGGGGAATGGGGAGTTGGTGTTTCATGGGCACAGAGTTTCAATTTTGCAAGGTGAAAAATTTGTGGAGGCTGGCTGCACGACAGTGTGAATATCCTTAGCATCAGTGAACTGTACCCTTAAAAATGATTAAGGTGGTACATTTTATATTTTTACCACAATTTAAGAAAAAGAATACATTTAGAGGGATTTTTGCGATGTTAGGTGAGAAAAGCAGCTTGCGGAGAAATCTATGTAGAATTTGTAAAATAAACGACATATTTACATAAATGTAAGTAAAGACCTCCAGGGTAATCCAGACCTGCCTGGCTATGACCTCAGTCCTCTGATTCCAGAGTGCTCTCCACGCTCCACAAAGCCTGGGATTCCAGCAGGAGCTGGCAATTGAACTAGGCTCACTGGCTTTCTCCGCCTTTGGGTGGCAAAGCACCCTTTCAACTCCCGCCCCTATGTTTCCCGATTTCAACCCTCCTCCCACAAACACCAGGCCCCCACGGGCTCTGGCACCACCAGCCAAGGCCCACAGCTGTTTCCAATATTCTGCACAAACTTTATTGAAATGAGAAGCCCTGTTTATCATCCCTCAGGCCCCAGCTTCTCCTGATTAGGTACATATGACCTGACCTGTCAGCAGGGCCTGAGCCAGCAATCAAAGAGGAGATTGTTCTGAGCCAGGAGGTAAGGGGGCAGGTGCCTGGGGAGCTGAAAAGGGCCCAAAGGAGTCTCCCACCAACCAGGGGTGGACGGGGGATATTCTCAGGCTGACGGCAGAAGGGGAGGGCAGAGCTGGGTAAATTCTTTAAGGGTCACCGGTCTGCTTGTCTTCTCTGACCATATCTTCTCTCTCTCTCTCTCTTTCTTGCATCCAAGCCTCTTCCAAAAGACGTTTCCTATAGCAAGAATATCTCCCCATCCCCAAGCTCCAAACTCAGTCCCAATTCCTCTTGCCTTTGATCTCTGAGCTGTGCCAGGAAACCCCTCCAGACATAATAAAAAAGAAAAGGCACCTCTTCACAATTCCACTCCTCCTAGAGCTGCAGAATCATTAGCACTCAAATATTGAAAATACCTTAGAGATCATCTAAGTGTCAACTCCCTCTCAATGTAGAAAAATCCCTCTACCTGGTCCTGCTCATTGATGCTTGAACATTCTGAGCTCTGTGGTCCAATATGATAGTCCCTAGCCACATGTGGCTATTTAAAAATAAACCTCACATCTGGATATATGTCCAAAGAAAGTGAAATCAGTATCTTGGAGATATATCTGCATCCTCGTGTTTATTGCAGCATTATTCACAATCACTGAGATATGGGAACATCCTAAGTGTCTACCATATACGATGGAGGGGCTCCTGGGTGGCTCGGTCCATTAAGTGTCTGACTTGATTTCGGCTCAGGTCATGATCTCACAGTTCATGAACTCATTTATTCAGTTCATGAGATGGAGCCCCGCGTCGGGCTCTGCGCTGACAGTGCAGATCCTGCTTTGGATTCTCTCTCTCCCTCTCTCTGTGCCCCTCCCCCCCCCACACACTCTCTCCCTCAAAAATAAATAAACTTTTACAAAATATATCCAGTGGAATGTGTCTCAACCCTAAAAAAGTAAATCCAGCCATTTATGACAACATGGATGAACCTAGAGGACATTATGTTAAATGAAATAAGCCAGAGGATGACGTATTCCATATGGCATATATGGAATCTTATATGTGGAATCTAAAAAAAGGGGAAAAAAGTCAAACTCACAGAAACATAGTAGAATGGTAGTTGCCAGGGGCTGGAAGGTGAGGGAAATGGGGAGATGTTGATCAAAGTGTTCAAACTTTTGGTTACAAGATGAATATGTTCTGAGGATCTCATGTACAACATGCTGACTATGGTTAATAATACTGTACTATGTGCTTGAAATTTGCTGAGAGTAATTCTTAAGAGTTCTAACCAAAAAAAGAAAAAAGCTAACTATGTGAGATGATGGATATGTAAATAAATTGGATTGTGGTAATCATCTCACAATGTATACTCGTATCAGATCATTACATTGTGCACTGTAAATATATACAATTTTATTTGTCAATTATACTTCACTAAAACTAGGGAAAATTTGTTTAAACTAAAAATGCAGTTTCTTAGTCATACTAGCCACATTTCGAGTGCTCAATAGCCACATGTTTTGGACAATACGTTGAGGAACGTAAAGAATCTCATATTTTCCTCTAGTTGCAAGCTAACAAATTAATCTGCTAGTTTCACGAATGCTAGCAGAAGACATGAGACTCCCGGGTCTGAGACAACGGACTTTATTATTTATAGCAATATCAGTAGCCAGAGTATCAAAATTTTCTTGCTCCAGTTTCCTGAGCTCCAATTCTCAAAGAGTAACATGAGGAGGGCCAGATGATTCCTATACATGCAGTGGGTTCCAATACAAGAGAGGAAACCCCAATTTAGGGAACCTGAATCTTTTATAATGGGCAGGAAGCAGGCTGTGTTTTTTGGCTCTGGGGGAAGACATTATCTCTGCCTTCCAAGACTATTGGCTACACAAATGTCCTTGAAAATTGTCCAGAAAAAGGTAGTCAGTGTCTCTCCTTGAAAGATGTGCAGAAATGCAAAAGACCCCTGGAGGATTGTCTCCCAGCACAACGTAGATATTGAACATGTCCATCATTGCAGAAAGTTCTGTTGGACAGGGCTGCTCTAAACAATGGGGAGCTAGCTGCTTTCCTAGGTTCTCCTCATCAGTCCTGAATTCTGACTAAAGGATTCAGAGAGAAATGAGTCAGCATTGGTTCTCTGCACTCTTACATGTAGGTTTCAAGGTGTCTTCCTCGATGCAAATGTTCTTTCACATCACATTTCTTGTCTTTCTTAACTAAGCTGTGAAAGGCTGGGTGTGAATTAACATTTACATGGTACTTCACCCAGGGCTTTCATGTGCTGTGTTCATGAGGACACTGAGTCCAGGAAGGGCAGAGGAGACACAACCAGGAGGTACTCCTCAGTGGTCCGACTCTCCAGGGCAGTGGTTTTTTACCAAACTTCAGCAAGTGTGGGAATCACCTGGAAGGTTTGAGAAAAGAGCCTGTTGAGCCCCATTCCCAGAGCTTCTGATTCAGGAGGTCTATGGTAGAGCCTGAGAATTTGCATTTCTGAGGCCTTCTCAGGTGATGCTGATGCTGCCAGCCTGGGGACCACACTGTGACAGCCACTGCCCTTGTGGGATGGGAGCACTTGGGGCAACATCCAAGGTGATACACAGATGACAATTTTTATCTTATCTATATTTGTGCTTTAAGGCATGTTGAAAAAATATAACCAGTGCACATCGAACTAGTTACATTAGAAAAAAATTTTTTTTTTTTTTAAATTTTTTTCAACGTTTTTAATTTATTTTTGGGACAGAGGGAGACAGAGCATGAACGGGGGAGGGGCAGAGAGAGAGGGAGACACAGAATCGGAAACAGGCTCCAGGCTCCGAGCCATCAGCCCAGAGCCTGACGCGGGGCTCGAACTCACGGACCGCGAGATCGTGACCTGGCTGAAGTCGGACGCTTAACCGACTGCGCCACCCAGGCGCCCCTAGAAAAAAATTTTTTATGTCTATTTACTCTTGAGAGCAAGAGAGACAGAGTGTGAGTGGGGGTGGTGCAGAAAGAGAGGGAGAATCCGAAGCAGGCTCCAGGCTCCGAGCTGTCAGCACAGACCCTGATGCGGGGCTCGAACTCATGAGCCACAAGATCATGGCCTGAGCTGAAGTTGGATGCTTAACCAACTGTGCTGCCCAGGTGCCCCCAAACTAGTTACATTTTAAACAAAAATAAATTGATATAAGGATGTATTTACATATATAAACACAATCTCTCAGCTTCCACATTTATAAAAGGGCATTAAGTTCTTACGAGAGTTTCCCAGGCCTTGTGAGGGTCTACTTCCTTCCTCCCTCCCTCCCTCCCTCCACCCCTCCCTCCCTCCCTCCATCTCTCTACCTCTCTTCCTTTGGGAGAAGGCACAATCCCCACCCTTAGGCTGCTTACAGTCTAGGGGACACACTCTGTCACCTTTAAATGCTAAGAAATTGTCAGAAACAGTCCCAAGTCCCCCACCCTAAGACAAAAGCCACCCTTCCCTCTGGCTGAAGCCCGAGGACTCCGGAAGGAGGAACAAATCCTAGCTGAGGGTAGGGTCGTGCAGCCGCTTTCCAGATGGGTGAGCCTGGACCCTCCAGCTCGCCAGCTACCTTCTGCTCGGGACTAAGCAGTGCTATCTTTCCCTTCCGGGGCAGCTACCTTGAGTTAAAAAGCATCCTGAGCCCCAACCCATGTATAGGGATGGAACTGAGGAGGCCCAGACAATCCATCCAGGGCAGAATCCATTATCCTTTCCTAGAGCAATAAGGCCTTGTCTCAATGAGCCCAGTCTTAATGGTAGGAGGGCCATAGGAATGACAAAACAGGGCTTAACGAGAAAGGGAGACAAATAGTCTTGTGACCATCAGCATGAAGAAACTTCTCTGCAGGAGCCCCTTCAAGGAGAGTGGTAGAGAGGCAGCCTTTTAAGTGAACCCCTAAATGCAGGCTTAGGGCTGAGCCCTGTAGGCTTCAAGTGGTGTTTCCATCACACCATTCATTCCATGGGGCTTTCTGCTCCTTGCCCTCCTCATTTTAATGATCTCAGACAGACATAAAAACGGCTGAGCTCAGCACAAGTGACTGAGACATGAACGTTGCCTCAGGGTCCCCGTGGACCCCAGCTGGGTACCATGCCGCCCTCGGTTCCATTTTGACAGGATAAAGTGAACTCATTTATTCAGTTGTTTTAAGTGAGCTCACACTAGGCGGTGCCAGAGAATGGAGACATAAATCTTTCCCAGCACACGGAGTCATTGCCAAACACCTTGGATAAAACTTTCTGCTTGTTCAAGATAGTTTTTCCTCCCCTCCAAAACCAAGGAGGGGAAAAGTGCTAAAAATTGAAGGGAACGGAGGGAGGGTGTTAGCAGATTCTGGGAAGGACAAACTTGTCAACGCTTTGGCCTAATAAAAATTCTTCCAGTAAGAAAGGCAAACTTTTAACTCAGAGATTTTCCTTCATACTCTGGGTGGGTGCAGAGCAGAGGGCGTCCCTGGTGGTTTGGTCCGGCTGCAGGTTAACCCTAGATGAGGAGCAAGGAACTTTCTTACATCTCTAAGGGCTGCATCTGTACCAGAGGTGAGTCAGCCGGTCACACTTCACCCTTTGGGCAGTGGGTACAGCCTCAGGCGCTTCTAGACAGAGCAAACCCAAGCAGGCTGTTAGAAAACATCTTGAAAACTGTCCCAACTGGAGAGAAGGCTTACCTCGGGAGTACAGAGCCACTCAGAGAAGGGACAGTGAGTGATGTGGCCCTTTGTGGCTGCGGGATGAACCGCTTTTGTTTTTCCGGTTCACGAAGAGATTCCTTAACAGTTTTTATTCTTTGCCAACACTTGAAAGCAACAAACAGGTAGAAGAAAGTCTATAACCTTACTATCGTAACCTGAGCTGTGAACTTACTATCCCGACAAGGTATCAGATGACTTCGTGTTTCTCGTCTATTCTATACATATACTAGGGGAGGGGTAGAGAGAGAATGAGACACGAAATCTGAAGCAGGCTCCAGACTCCCAGCGGTCAGCGCAGGGCCTGACGGGGGGCCGAACTCACAAACCATAAGATCATGACCTGAGCGGAAGTCGGACGCATAACCGACTGAGCCAACCAGGCGCCCCCCACCCCCACCCCTACTCCCACCCTTTTTTTTTCAGCCAAGAATTCCACATACATCTGTGTTCTACAACTTTGCTACTCAAGGTGTGGTCTGCACACGAACAGCACGGGCACCACCCAGGCGTCCCCTCAGCGAGCTGCACAATCGCACTCGCCCAGGCTGATTTCTGTTTAGGTCGCAGCCTGAGACTGGGCGCGCTGAAACACGTGAGCCGGTACAAAGCTCTTGTCTACACCGGAGCTGCACACTTTCTCCCTCCGCCCCCTCTTCCTGCGGGCATGGAACACCTGTGAGGGCTCGGCACCGAGCCGGGTGCTGGGACCTGGAGGACCCAGCAGAAGGGTCTCTGCCTCCCCAACCCCCGCCCCGCCCCGCTTCGCGGTCTAGCAGAGGTGAAGCAGGGACAGCACTGCGGGGTCCTCCGCCACGTGGAGCAGAGGTGAAGAGGTTTTAGAGCTGGAAGGATCCTTGGGGGACAAGGCCATGGCAGATCAAGTGGCTTCACCCTGGCACAGAAGGGACTAACACCACTCCAGGTGGGGCTAGAACCTGGGTCTCCTGACCTCTGCAGCATACACCAGTCTCTGTCATCTGGACTCCCTCTCGGGCAGACATGTGGGCACGCGTGGCCCAGCCCGGGTAGAGCCAGCTGAGTCTCTCCAACACCGCTACCCCCAGTAATACCAGCCTCCTGGCCCACGCCAGGCCCGTTCCCTCCGTCTTTGCTCCTAGCATGTCTCCGGACATGGGGACAGAAAAGACCACCATGAAATGAAATACTGCACAAATTAATGTATGGACCGAATAATTATAACTGCCAAATGGATGCAGTCAAATAAAAATCCAGAGTTTTTTGGGAGTTGACAAAATGGATCTAAAGCTAATTTCAAAGAGTAAAACTAGTAATGATATTTTCTAAAAATGAGAGGGAATTGGGGCGCCTGGCTGGCTCAGTCGGTTAGACATCGGACTTCGGCTCAGGTCACGATCTCACCATTTGTGAGTTCTAGTCCTGCATCGGGCTCTGTGCCGACAGCTCAGAGCCTGGAGCCCGCATCAGATTCTGTGTCTCCCTCTCTCTCTGCCCCTCCCCTGCTCATGCTCTGTCTCTCTCTCAAAAATAAATAAACATAAAAAAGATAAAAAATGAGAGGGAACTGCAATAGCCAAGAGGAGGACCAAGCCCTTAGATTAAAACAATTATGTAACAATACTTAAAACTGTGGTACTGGCACAATAAACTGGAGTCAAGCAGATAGAATCCTATCATATGTGCACGGATGTGTAGAAATGTAATATGATAAAGGAGAAATACAAAGAAAATGGAAAAAGGAAAGGATCTCTCAATAAATGGAGTTGGAATCATTAACATTTTTTAAAATGTTTATTTATTTTTGAGAGATAAGAGTGTAAACAGGGGAGGGGCAGAGAGAGAGAGGAGACACAGAATCAGAAGCAGGCTCTGACCTGTCAGCACAGGGCCCGATGCGGGGTTCGAACTCACAAGTGGTGAGATCGTGACCTGAGCCAAAGTCGAACACTTAACCACCTGAGTCACCCAGCCATCCCAGAATTATTAACATTTAAAAAAAGATTTTTTTTTTAAAGTTTATTTATTTTTGAGGGACAGAGTGTGGGCAGGGGAGGAGCAGAGAGAATGAGGGAGACACAGAATCCAAAGCAGGGTCCAGGCTCTGAGCTGTCAGCACAGAGCCTGACACGGGCTTCAAACCCACGAACGTGAGATCATGACCCGAGCCGAAGTGGGACACCTAACTGACTGAGCCATCCAGGTGCCCCTTAACATTTTTTAAAAAGAGGGGCGTCTCGGTGGCTCAATTGGTTGAGCGTCCAACTCTTGATTTCGGCTCAGGTCATGATCTCAGAGTTTGTGGAATAGAGCCCCGCATTGGGCTCTGTGCTGACAGCATGGAACCTGCTTGGGATTCTCTCTCCCTTTCTCTCTGCCCCCTCCCCCACTCATGCTCTCCAGAGCTCTTTCTCTCAAAATAAACAAACTTAAAAAAAAAAGAAAGAAAGAAAATGTGATCAATTTGATATACTTCCCACCAGAATAAATTTCAGATGGATTAAAGTCAAATATCTTTATTTTTAAATGTTTTATTTTGAGAGAGAGTACAAGCAGGGGAGGGGCAGAGAGAGAGGGAGACACAGAATCCAAAGGGGACTCCAGGCTCTGAGCTGTCAGCACAGAGCCCGAGGCGGGGCTCAAACCCATGACCCATGAGATCATGACCTGAGCTGAAGTCGGATGCTTAACTGACTGGGCCACCCAGGCGCCCCTCAAATATCTTTTCTAAAGATAAAATTACAATAATAACTGAGAACGAAACTGGATATTTTCTAGAGCAGTGCTAACATTCTAGAACCAGAAAGTCAAAACTCACAAAACTATTGATAGATTTTACTATAAAAATTAGATAATTTTGTATGTAAGCCATGATATAAATTAAAAAGGCAAACTGGGAAGACACGTTTTAGGAAAAATGGTTAATATCTTTATTTTATTTGGAAAAATCAGCTCACACATGTATTTCACATAACTCGATAAGGACAACATTAAGATCTCATAAGTTAAATGGGCAAAGGACACCACAGATGTTTTTCAAACAATGAACCATATTAAAAAAAAATTCCAATCTCGTTTGTATTAGAAGAAATGTAAGCCAGAAAAAGTTACCAAGCAATTTGAAAATGAAAATATCCCTTGCTGGTAAGGCGGGGTGAAATCAGAGGGGCGGTATAAACGGGTGTGGTTATGGCCCTCTGGAAGCAATTTGGCACAATCTATCAAAAACCATAAAAATGCTCTTTTTTTACCCAACACTCAAACTTAAATGTCTCTCATCCCAAGAAATAACTCAAAATAATGGGCAAGAAGATTTGCTCCATTACTTATAATCCTATAATTTTGAAAAACTGGACAGCACATAAGTGTTCAGCAAAGCTGAACTGTGAACAGCTGAATGCACTGTGTTATATTCACCTGATAGGAGAGTCCAGCCAATTATTATTTTTAGTAATTCCAAAGACTACTCAGCACCGTGAAAAAAACACTTGAATGTTTCAAATAAAGAGGCATCACATATATGCACTATGACTAACTACCAAGTCATACCAAGGTGGAAAGGATGGAATCGAGATAATTGTTATGACGAAGTAATGGGATATTTTATAATGTTCCCCTTGCTACTTTTATTTGCTGTTTTATTGTTTTTAGAATATAAATATTAAGTGAAAAATAATCCACATTCTGCATGAGTTGATGAAGATAGGTATAAAGAGATGGTCACATGGGGAAGAAACCGGTGAATCTGAAAGTTGAGACAGGGTGTAATTAGAACTTAATCACTCCGTTTTCTTTTCCTTTGTGGAAGACAATCTTCCTCTGTGCAAAGCTTCTAGGGCTCATGTTCTTCTGTTTGTGTAGCTCTGCTGTGCGGAGTCATGGACACACGGTATCTTGGAATGGACAGTCTCCGAGATCATTGTATTCCAAACTCCCAGTTAATGCAAGAACCACAAGTACACAATATCCATTGCAAGTGACCAGAATGGATGCTTCTGATGGACTGAAGAGTCCCACGGATGGGGAGCTCACTATCTCACAAAGCAGCCTGTTCAGACTCTGCCTTCTGAATCATGCCTGAGGCTGTTATACTTGACCATGTCACTAAACCTCACAAAAAAACGGGCTTCCTGGTCAATCATTTCCTTCCAACTGGGATTCCAAGCCACAAATCACAAACTAAGGGACTGGAGTAAAACCACATCATTCTTCCTAACACAAGAAAAATATCAAGCTCAAAATAAGACATTATCCCCACTCATGAAAATGTATTCTAGAAATGGGAATACAGAAACCCACAACCATTCTACTGAAGAGAAGAAAATCACAGGCACAGATAAATTCCCAAAGAAGAGTGTGAGATAGTTTGCCCTCATTTCTCTCTAAAGACTAAGGACTTCAGGAGGTTGTCATTTAGAAAATTCTTTCATTTTTTCTGGAATACAAGAGAGGGACAGCCATCTTTTCAGTGCTCATCTTTCTTAATATATTAGAGCTTCTGGTTGTCTCTCATCGGAGTAGAAGTTGAAGCTGATGAACTGGGGAAGGAGGGTGGGAAGTTCAACATGGGCAGTGGGTCTCCATAGCTTTTCAGGACACACTGTTACTTCTCTTAACCCAGAATCACCCCATTTCAGGTGTATTTCCTGTATTTCATTAGAAGTTGCCTGAAAGTTGCCTGTTTGATGGTGAGGTGGAAAACCACATTATAAAATGATAATGGTGCTTCAACCTCACCCAAATTTTTAAATGATAGTTTATGGAATGTTATGGATAGTTTTAAAATGATGGGTTGCAAAGTGTTATTTAGCAGGTGAACACAATGTTTCTTCCCTGCCCCCACCTCAAATTCGTATGTTGAAGCCCCAACCTCAATGTGATGGTATTTGGAAGTGAGGATTTGGGAAGGTAATTAGGTCATGAGGGTGGGGCCCTCATGATGGGATTATGGGATTAGCACGAGCTAGTCCTCTCTCTCTCCCTGCCACGTGGGGACGTAGTGCGAGGGCAGAAGAGAGTCCTTTCCAGAAACTGAACAATGCTGGACCGTGATCTTGGACATTCCAGCCTCCAGAATTGTAGAAAAGAAATTTCTGTTGTTTAAACCACCTGGTCTGTGATATTTTGTTATGGCACCCCAGCTGACTGAGACACAAAGCAATAAGGAAAATTAAGGGAAGAGGGCAGCATCTCAAGATGATGGCTCTGACAGCCTGCCTCTGAGGGGCACCAGGCAGCACAGCGGGGGTGGGAGGGAGGGGTGGGAGAAGGTTAGAGCCTGGCTGGCCCACCCCTCCTTAGACAGCAGGCAGCACAGCAGAGCCAAGAACATGGGAAAATGCAGGACCTAGAACCGAAAACATTAGCCAGGGAACGGGGTCAGCAGACAGAAGGCTACAGGTAAAAAAAAATAAAATAAAAGGATACAAAATTCCGGGGCAAGTTCTTTTCGGGTTCTTCCAAAAACAGAAAGTTGGTATTCCTTGAAGCATAGCCTGAGATATTTCACAGTCTGTGGGTTACAATGTTATGATTGTCTTTAATACACATGACGATTCCCTACAAGTGGTGGGGGGTTGGAGCGAGGGGGTAGGATTTAAGAGGACCCAACTCTCGCGTTAGTCCTGTAGTAAAGCTAACATATGCCCAGCTGCTGGGCCCCTTGTGCCCCCTGGACCGGCATGCGCGGGTTCTCCGTTCAACAGCAGGAAAGAACAGAGCAAGGCCCTTGGGCTCAGAGGGTGAAAAAGTGCAGGCCCACAGAGAGGTCCTGGCTCTGAAGTCCCATTTCACCTTCTATCCCGACAGCTGTGTCGTCTCTGCTCGGAGCCTTTCTGTTGGGGTCCCCGCTTGAATAAAAGGAGACAGAGCCTCTCAGGGGACCAAGCGCAGAAGCGAGGCTGGACACAAGCAGCCTCTCTCCCCAAGGCTGGAAAGGCACTGCCATCTCCCCCAGCCAACCATCCTCTAAGACTTTCCACCGTTGATCACAAGTGCAGACACCGCCAGCCGCTTCCACGGGGACCAGGCTTTGCTGGGGAGGATCAACACTTGCTCATGACCAAGAGCAATAATGTCTCTTGAGAAGGGCTGTCAGACATCCTACCAGACTGTGACCAACACCTCCGCCTTTCCTATTATTCATAGTTGCCTTAGATCCAGCACCCAACATCCAGAGAGCTGTGCCCCAGGAGGGGTGTTCACTCACAATTCCCGCTGGGAATCACAGCCCTGCTCTATGTAATCGTGTATTTCAATATGCTAACAGTAGTAAGCTGGCCAAGATAAACGGAATGGAGTTGGTTTAGTATTTAATGCCAAGTAATACACAGCTGATTAATCCAGCCCACAGATGCACTGAAATCATCTGGTTATTCCTTGCTTCTCCATTGACTCCTTCCTCAGGCAGGCATCAACTGAGAGATGACCTTGGCCGGGCCACGCACGGTGTGATGTGAAAATTGCTTGCAGTTCCCAGCAAGGAGCTGCACCCTGCAAAACAGCCTTTGGATCGTTGACTCACCAAACCGGACAGCCAGCGTTAAGACAGCTGTGAGGCACACAGAACACAGGACGGCTCTGCCGCCTCCTAGGTGGCGAGACAAAAGAATGTGAGGAGAGGGGCAAAGGGGAAGGCCGAAGAATGCCACTATTTGCAGACCCTGTGGGAACAGTTGCCAAATGGAAATTCCTGAAGACATTTGTGAGGGTAGCTGGTAGATATCCCATCAGAGGTCTAACTGGAAGGGGAAATGGTGAAGTGTTTTTTTTTTTTTAATTTTTATTTTTGGGACAGAGAGAGACAGAGCATGAACGGGGGAGGGGCAGAGAGAGAGGGAGACACAGAATCGGAAACAGGCTCCAGGCTCCGAGCCATCAGCCCAAAGCCTGACGCGGGGCTCGAACTCACGGACCGGACTGCGAGATCGTGACCTGGCTGAAGTCGGACGCTTAACCGACTGCGTCACCCAGGCACCCCGGTGAAGTTTTATTTAGAACACCGCAATGCAGAGAGGAGTATGATGCAAAGTCCCACTCGATTCTCAAATAGTAAGAGAGAGCAGAACACCTTGACATCCTCCCTATCCTCAGTCATCCTATGCCATATGACTGGTGTTCAAAACTAGGATGGAAAACGTCAGGGAAGAATGTTAGTGAATGAAGAAATGGCAAAGGAATATTTACTGGGCAAGTATTTACTGAGCATCTGTTATGCACCGGTCACTGTGTTGGGGGCTGGGTACGGACGGAGTGGACAGCAAGACCGACCACAAACCGATGGCAGTCCAGACAGGAAGGCAGACATAGTGCGAGGAAAACCCGAGTGGGATCAGAGGTGGGAGTTCAGCTTCCTACAAATTCTGTCGCTGGAGGCTCTTCTTTGTGTCGGTTTCCTCCTGAGACCGAGCTCTTTGTTAACTGCTACTTTGCCTGTGCCTTCAGCTTCCCTCCACCGTACTTCTGGGCTCTGCCTTCCCAGGGTCTGGCTTTTTTTTCCACACGGGGCTAGTCATGGTGATGAGCAGGGCCTGGGAGGCTGCCCCAGCGGACCCGTGTTAGGAAAGCATAGGGTGGTACCAAGTACATGACAAGTGGCACCATTCAATACATATTTCTCGTAAAAGGAGCCGCACAGTGTCTTCTCTGGGAAGTCAGCCTACATGGCGCTGGGGGTCCCTCCTCCGTGCTGCACCAACAGCCCGCACACCCCTCTGTCCTTCGGCACGGTCCGAGGCTGCTGTTATTCGGAATTCTGAGGTGACTCTAACATCTTTTCCATCTCCCTCTCGCTGGTGTTTGGTGTCAAGGACACACAGGAAACGTCTGCCATGGGGTGAGGATGCTGGACGGTTTCCACGTATTTCTGAGCCCTGCTCATGGGACAACACACAGGCAGGGGGCTACGCACGTGGAACACCAGAAGAGAGAGGCCAGAAACACCCTTCCAGGCCAGGCCAACGGGAGCACTCACTGCGGCTGCTGGTGGCACTCTGGTGGGACAGAGCCGGGGCCTGGACAAGCTGCAGGCTGCAGACCAGCTCGAGCTTTCTGGGAGGGTATCGATTTCCTGTTTCTGCAAGCCCACTGTTTCACTGGTTAGCGGCAAATGTGAGAAATGAAAAGCATTTCAATGGGACTTACAGGAAAACGTCTGGGATTCTCAGATACACCTTTAAGTTTTTAAAAGCAAAACGTTTTGGCTCCCTTGAAATGTTACTTCTTTAATAAGGAGAGTGGGTTCCACCGCCCCACCCCCCGACTGGCTGTTTGGAAGAAAAGCCTGTAATAAAGCCACGTTTCCAGAGCCTATTAGATAGCAAATGATCCTCTAATTTGAAGACATTAAGAAGCCAGAGAAAATATTTTCACAATCTGTATGTCACATGAAACAGTAAAAAAGCAAAATGTTCTCTTTCAAATTGTTTTACTTTTTGAAGGTTTCACCCTGAGCTCCAACCTAAGAGGTGTGTGTGCACGCGTGTGCGCGGGCACTCCCAAGCATGCCTGCACGAGGAGGGGGAGCAGACGTGTGAGGGAGAAGGACACTACTGGCTCTAAAGGGTGGCCCAGGGAGTGAGGCCTGGAGCTGTCGGGCTTCTTCCTGGCCCGCGGCTCAGATCCCAGAACTGGTGAAGTTCTACTGCCATCTCGTGGCACTGTGACATGTTCACAAGAGGCACACTCTGCTCAGACCCTACAGACGAAGTTCCCCAAACACCCCAGTGGCCCACACAAAGATGTTTACCTGCAAAAAGGTTAGAATAAGAAATAATCTTGCTTTTTTATTCAAAAAGATCAGTGCTTCACACCAACTTGCTTTCAAAAAGACCTCATGTCTTAAGACTAAGGCTAACATGACATTTATTTTGCCATATTTAACAGTTTCACTTTGAAAAAGCCCCAATGGAAAAAATTACCTTCAAAACCCATTGGTACATTCTCACATAAACTAGGACATTTCACAAACAACACAGTTCTGTCTTCAATATTCAATCTTTTCAATCTCATCCATGTCTTCAGGGTCGAGCTGCTTGATACTGCTATCTAAGAGAAGGGAAGAGAACAGAAGCAGTCTTAGCCTGGGGCATACACAGAATTTCATTCCACTCAGCTCTGAATATCTGAAGACAGTGACACCTTCACAAATACGTGTTCCTGTCATCCCCTGTATGGAAAGCCCTGAGAGAGAACATTCTCTAGATTAGATAAGGAAGAGATAGGATTAAAATAACCAATTAAAACTAACTAAAAGAGCATCAAATGTACCAAACAATAGAACATCTGTGTCTAGATACCTTGGGGCAGAAAAAAAGGCCAGAGTGCAGGTGAGGGGAGCCTGGGAAGGGGCGTGGCCCTACTAGGAGGAATGAATGGGCGTGTGTGGGGTGGGGTGAGGGATGGCAACAGGGAGGGAAGCTAAGGTGCCTCTGCTGAGGTCACTTCCCAGGATTTGGTCATAAGGAGCTTACCATAGCAGGCGTGGATGGATGGTAAGGGTTCTTTCTGCCTGCCATCCCTCCTTGCCTCTCCTAACACAGAGTTGCTTAATCAACTTCCCTGAAGCGTCCATGGATGTGCTACAGTCTAGACTTTCCAAAATCGTATTCCAAACTGCATAGGTGTGCCTCTATGCATTTCCCCAGGGACAGTGTCCATTGCTTCCCACAAAAGTTAAGTACCGTTTTCCCAAAAGGTGAAGATATATTCGGGGTCATTCGAGTGTACCTCTCCCCCTGCTCCCCAGTCATGTCCGTGGGCCTTGGGGCCAGGGGTAACTGAGAAGTGGATGCCTCAGGTTACCATCAGAACTTCCATCAGAGCTTCCATCAGAGTGCAAGCTGCTGGTCCAAGAGCCCAGAAGGTTACCAGAGTCTGCCTTGTTTGGATGTGGGGTGGGAAGAAGGGCAGCAGATCTCAGAATTTAGGACTATCCTAGTTGGTGGGGGGGCCAGAGGAAGAGAAAAATGTAAATAAGAGGGGAAGCTGGGGACAGAATATAATTTTTTTCAAGTTTATTTGAGAGAGCGTGTGAGTGGGGGAGGGGCAGAAAGAGAGTCCCAAGCAGGCTGACTTGGGGCTCGAACCTACAAACCATGAGATCATGACCTGAGCTGGAACCAAGAGTTGGACGCTTAACCAACTGAGCCACCAAGCACTCCAGGAACAAAATATAATCCTAAAGGACTTTATTACTTTGTTTTGGATGGTGCTTTTAGGACATGAAAAGCTGCCCCGGGTCCCATAATGGGCAATAACATAAACCTGAGCTCATATTAATTCCACTTGATTTTTAAGTTGTTCTTCAGCTACCATATATGGATCATTTACTCAACAGCCTCACATTAGGAGCTCTAGCACTCACTGTGGATTAGGAGCTTCCCACTCCCTGGCTCCTGCCCCCATAGACCCTAAACCTCTGGGTACTAGGTCCGTGACAGACACCATCACTGTCACCATCAGCAGGATGCACAGTTCCCACTGTGACAGGTGCTACTTACTAAAGTGATCCTGGATCTTCATAAGCAGGGGTAGCTTATCCACCTCAATCATGTTGAAGGCCAGGCCTTTCTTCCCGAAGCGCCCCGTCCGCCCTATGCGGTGAAGGTAGGTCTCATAGTCTGGCTCCTCAGCTTGGTTTACAGGGAGATCAAAGTTCACAACAATTGTGACCTGCTTCACATCAATCCCTGGAAGAGGAAAGACACTGTGGGGTCCTGCGACTGTCTCCTTAGGACACAGCTATTCATGAGCCCCATCTGCCAGGGAAACTCTCTCTTAACAGCCGTCATTTACAAACAAAAGCTGGTTTTATGTCACTGAAGTGGATACTTTGGTCAAGCAATTTGCTGGCCCAGGGCACCTAGGATGCTAGATTTAAGAGTGTCAGAAGCTAATTCTACAGAAGTTTCAGTATGTACAAAGAGCGTGTGTTGTGGACAGGGCTCTCGCTAAGCCCACAGAGCCTCCTCTCCGTTCCTACTGTGCTAAGTCCCCAGCAGGACCCCCTGTCTCACGTGCCCTACCTTTCACTGGACCCCACGCCACTCCATGCCGCAGTCATGGTTCCAGCCAGGACTTTTTTTTATCCCTTGCCTCACTGTTGTAACAACCTCCAGACAAGTTCCCCCTCTTCTCTCCTCCTCCAATCTCTCTGACCACGGTCACCATGGCAACGTCCTGGACACCTAAGTTCAGGGCTGACTGCCCAAACTGCACAGGATGAAGCACAAACAATTCCAGATTTCCAAACCACCTGAAGTCTCATCTCTTCCTCTCCTGACTCAAATCCAACACTGTAGTCACACGGCCTTGCCATTTCCCAAGCAAACTGTAAATTCTTATCAAATTAGATTCTACCCTTTCTTCAAAACCTTTCACATCTAACGTTCCTGGAAGAATTCTATGATCCCCCAGTGCCTCTGTCTCCCAGCACTAGAAAGCTGTCTTGGTCACAATCCTTGTCCTCCTTGGAGCTCCTGGTGCCCTCTTTCCTCCAAGGTCTAGAGGTGTGCCATCCAATATGGCCATCTAACTTTAAATTAATTCAAATTACAAGTTCCTCAGTCACACTAGCCACATTTCAAGTGCCCAGCAGCCCTATATGGCCACTGGCTACCAACTGGACAGCACAGAACATTTACTTCAATGTAGAAAGTTCTACTGGATGGCACTGGTCTAGATAGTCAAGTGCTAGACGCTGAGCTCCTGAGGGGCTGGGACCTCATCTTTTCTCAGGCTCCTCTTCCACAGTGCTGAGCTCCACCTGCATAGCAGGTCTTCATTTCTATCTGAACGAATTAGGAAACATGGTTTGAGTATGGGGTGTAGGCAAGGGTATGGGAAGAATGAATAATGTAGGAAGGCCTGTCTCCTGAAAAAACAAAGAATTTTCCCCGAAGTAGTCAATAGTTTTAAAATTAAAAACACCTCAGAGATGATCAATGTTAGTCATTAGGGAGCATGAGTCAAAAACACAATGAGATACCACACACATCTACTAGAATGGCTAAAATGAAAAAGAGTGGCAGTATTAATTGCTGGCAAGGATGCAGAGCAATTGGAACTCTCCTACATTGCTGGTGGGAATAAAAAATGGTACAGTCACTTTGGAAGACAGTTTCAGTTTCCTATGAAGCTAAACATACATTTACCATATGACCCCCAAATCCTACTTTATTTATCCACGAGAAATGAAAACATGTCTACACAAGACCTACATATGAATGTTTATTACAGATTTATTCAAAATAGCCCCAAACTGTGAATAATTCAAATGTCCATCAACTCGTGAATGAACTAATTGTGGTATATCCATTCAAGGGAATATGACTCAGTAATAAAAAGGACCTAACTACTAATATATGTCACAACACTGATGAATTCAAAAGCATTATATCAAGTAGGATAAGTCAGACACAATGGCTACCTATATATGATTTAATTTATATAGCATTCTGGAAGAGACAAAAAAGTAGACAGAAATCTGATCAGTAGGTGCCAGGGGTCAGATGATATGAAGAAGAGGCTAGCAGCAAAGGAGCACAAGGAAGTTCTGGAGGGAGAGGGAAGTGTCTGTACTTTGATTATAGTGATGATTACATGACCCTATATGCTTGTCAAAAATCTCACTGTATGCTTAAAATCCATGAGTTTTATCATACGTAAATTATATACTTCAATAAACTTGACTTTAAGTGTGTACATACACAAACACACACACACCTCGAGCACAGACATTGGTTGTTATAAGAACTTTCTCTTTCCCATCCCGAAACCTCTGAATGATGGAGGCTCGCTGATCCACGGTCAGCTCTCCGCTTAACAAAGACACTTGGTGGCCATCCTGCATCATCTCCACAGTCAACCACTTGGCATTTCGACGAGTCTACATGAAAACACAAAACCCAGCACAGCATCCCAAGTCAAAGCAGACCTGCTGTGTTTGCAATGCTCACTTACGCATGATGGGGAAGCCAGAAATGGCTGCACAGGGATTTTGCTTTACCTCTCCCTCAAGTCCTAGAGAAATCTTAGAATAGGCATGGAATTTGTCCACCCCCTGTACTTCCTAGGGTCACATCCTCTCAACCTTTAGGAGCTTTGACTTCTCAGCCATTAAGGAGAGATAAAATGCTCGCCTACCTCACGTGGTAGTGTGATGACAAAATGGGATAATGTAGTAATGACACCCTTAGTCCCTTTAAAAAGAGTGCTTCATGTCTGCCAGGAATCTCGCTCAAATCTTTACATGCATTACAGTCATTTGCTCTCACAACAACCTGATGACATAGCTACCTAAATTAAAAAAACCCAAAAACCCAAAGCTTAAAAACATGAAATCACTTGCCCAAGGTTTCATGGCTAGTCCGTGGCAGAAGCGAGCTTTCTTTTATTCTACAAGTATGTGTTCAGTGCTGTCCCTGTGCCAGGCAGGAGCCATTCTAGTGGGCTACAAAAGTAAGACAGATGAGGTCCTGCACTCATGGAGCTTACAGTGTTTGTGGGGTAGAGAGAAAATAAAACCAATGCGTGAACATGAAACATGTCCGATGGAAAAAGTAAGTATGAAAATAAAAACAGGGTAATATTAACAGTGAGAGACAGAGTGGCTACTTTGCTCATAGTAAGTTAGGAATTAGACGAGAACATTCTTAATCTGGTGAAGGGTGATCTGTAAAAACCCAACAGTAAACATCAACCTAAATGGGGAACGTTAGAAGCAATCCCCCTAAAATAATGATGCCCTCTATTTAACATCATATTGAGGTCCTATTCCATTGCTTAATATTTCTAAGTTTCACCCACAAAATACAGATTAATTCCTATCCCAAGCTGTTCTGAAGATTACACTAAATACCCTCCGGTACAAAAAGTGCTTGCGATGGCACCTGGCTCTATGGCACTTATTAGTATTACCATCCCCTCGCCTCCACATGCAGGGAAGTCTGGGCATGACGAAGACAGATCTCAGCAGTTACCTGGCAGAAGATGATGGCCTGACCAATGGTGATGCCACCATAGATGTTGCACAGAGCTTGGTATTTGTCTTTCCTATTCTCACACAGCACATAATACTGTCGGATGTTGTTCAGGGTCAGCTCCTCTTTTCTTAACTTGATAACATTAGGGTCAGGAATGATTCGCTCTGCAAACTGCCACACAGAGTCCTCAAAGGTTGCTGAGAAGAGGAGCATCTGGCACTCAGAAGGTAAAGCTCTGTAAGAGACAAGGGGAAGACGGCCGGGCCGTCAGCCACTGCCATCCCTGTTGCTCTCCTTGGAGGCATCTTCAAGCACATTACACCCACTGCCATGAGGGCTCAGTGGGTGAAGTGCTGCCCATAAGCTCCACCTCTGTGCAAAGGGCCACGTGTCCTGCCCTTTCTTGCCAACCAGAATTTGGAAAACACATGAACTGAATGTAGAACTCAAGGGCAAAATTTAGATATGTATTTTGGAGGGTATGGGGTGTCACTTGACAAGTGTCTTCTTTTATTTTATTAAAAAATTTTTTTTAACATTTATTTATTCTTGAGAAGAGAAAGACAGAGCATGAGTGGGGAAGGAGAGAGAAAGAGGGAGACACAGAATCTGAAACAGGCTCCAGGCTCTGAGCTGTCAGCACAGAGCCCTACGTGGGGCTCGAACTCACAGACCATGAGATCATGACCTGAGCTGAAGTCGGATGTTCAACCGATTGAGCCACCCAGGCGCCCTGACAATTGTCTTCTTAAAAGAGGCAAAATCATGGAGCCAAGAGTGTGGTCTAGATAGTCTTCATGGTATCGTTTCACACAAAGTTAAATGTGGGGAAGGAAACAGGCTAGTCATTCAATGGCAGGTGTTATAGTTCTTGGGAGGAAAAGAACAGCAGCCGCAGCTAACTTTATTTGGAGTGGGAAGAACCTGGATATACACAAAAGGGGAACAAAAGATAAAAACGCTACTGCATGCAAAATATGAGCTGAACCCATAATGAGCAGAGGGCCAATTTACATAAAGTTCAACAATGAGTAAAATGAATCTATGGAACTAACAGTCAAAACAGAGGTTAATCCTGAAGAAAGGGGGCTAGTGATAGGAAAAGAGCCACAGGGACCCCTGGAGAGTTGGGGTTCTATTTCTTGGTCTGGGCCATTGTTACATGAACATGGCCTCTTTGTGATAATTCACTCAACCGTACACTTGTGATTCATGTATTTCTCTGAACACATTTTATACATCAATAAATTTTAATTTAATCTGATTTCACTGGAGAGAAATCATTGCTTTTGGGGGGAAGACAGAGCACCTAGAAGATAAGGCATTAGTGCTACAAGAGAGCGGGAAAGATCATGGAGTCCAGCGAGTCCCAAGTACTCTGTCAAGTCTGGGGTCTGGATCATCTGGGCAGCTTTCCAAAGTAACGATCTGACAGACTTCTTGGCAACTGTGGTAGACTGCCTACATGCGTACCTCCTTAGCTTCCCACATACCACTAGTATGATCATGAAGAGATAAAAAGATATGAATCTACAACAACATGGAGACAAAAGGAGACACTGGTGGATGAGAAATTTCAATACGTTTCTGGAAGATGGGAAACTCTGATAAACAAGAAAACATGAGCGCTACAGATGGAAATGGTGATGACAAGGGTGGTTGAGTTGCAAAGGCAGTGGCTCTCTCAGAACCCCTGAGAGCCCTCAGAGCTGTGGGCACCAGAGGGCAGAGTAAGTGGGGGCGGTGTGCCAGAAGATATGAAGGATACTGTGCATTAACTTGCTTGGGGGGGGGGCGGTCAGTGGGGTCAGTGGGGGAGACTCTTGGCCATCTGCTATATCACAGTTCTCCATCTGGAGAAAGATGGTACCGGGACTTGCATCCCAAGGCCTGTGCCATTTCATTCCAAAAAGACAACGTACACAGACTACACAAGGAAAGGAAACACGGGCTGTTCTGCAATCCACCCTGGATTTTGAAGACTTTGTAGGAGAAACAGAATTTAAACTATTTCATTAATAATTTTCATATTGATTAAATTGACTACTTGTTGATATGCTACTTTTGATTTTGATATATATAAAATATAACATGAACTTCACCAGTTTTTTCTTATGTGGCTATTAGAAAATTTAAAGTTACACATGTGGTTTGCATTATCTTTCTATTGGACAATACTGCGATTTAACCTTTTTTAAGCAAAAGGAAGAAAATCAACAATGGAAGGGTAAACAACCAACATAAACACTCTAATTATTACTTAATATTCTCTTGAGTAGGCAGCCCTTTTCAGCTAC
Source organism: Neofelis nebulosa (assembly GCF_028018385.1). Taxonomy (NCBI): domain Eukaryota; kingdom Metazoa; phylum Chordata; class Mammalia; order Carnivora; family Felidae; genus Neofelis; species Neofelis nebulosa. Next base: position 22,764,289 of record NC_080791.1, on the reverse strand, counting down.
TGAATCCTTCGTTCTCAGTTATATATAAACACACCAACTTAGCGTAAAGGATGGCCAGAAGGGAGTCTCACTTGATCTTTGGCCAAAATTATTTTAAATAGGAAGGCTGGCTGAAAATGTGTGTGAGGAGCAACTGGACCCCACCTCATTTCAGGCAGCTGAACATGTGCAAGTAGAAGTCTACTGTCTGTGCAGAAATCCCAGACTTGGGGATACCAGCCTCAGTAGAAGGTAAGGGTAAAGCAGAGAGCTGAAAATAAGGAATGAGGAGAAATATGCACATGAGAAAACACAGCCCACTCCCTGGCCCTCCCAGAAGGCCAGCAACCAAGTGCATGTCTCCTGGGGAGCTGTCAATAAGGTTCTTGGTTCCTAATTTTAGATTTTGAAAGGCTGGCCATTGTACCACCAGATTCGAGGGGGGAAAGGTCTACCACAAAAGACACAGACTGTAGCAAAAAACAAAACAAAACAAAAAAAGAAACTTAGGTAATTCAGAGCCAATGTTGAGAATAGAAAAAAAAAAATTTAAATACTATAATTAACATCCTCAGAGAGACAACAGCAGCATATTGCATCCATGACAAGAAAAGGAAGTTATGGAAAAGAAACAGGGAATGCCAGGATGATCCAGATAAGACAGAAAAAGGCAGCTAAATGACTGTGTTACTTTAACGACAGATGGAAAGACACACTCAACTGGGTTAAAGAGGTAAATACCAAAAACAAAGCAACTGCACCACATGAAGGGAAGAACAGGGGGAAAGCATGGTGGAGGAGGAGATGTGAAAAGCATACGTGGAGACCAAACATCACAAGTTCAGGATGAGATGGGCACCATTTCTAAATTCAAAGCTGTTTTGCCTTTTTAAAGCACACCAGTGCTCAGCTGGAAACAGTGGATGCTGAATTAGTTTGGCCATACCATACAAATGGATATGCATTATTGTATCCCTCCCTTGATATCTCTCTGAAACTGAGGAAATTTACATTTCCTATTTAGAGGTTGCAAGTAAAATGTCCTGTGGGTGCACAAATGGAGAACATTTTGACCACAGATGTCTTACCACTTTCAGTGTACAGCTAATTCTATAAGATTTTACCAATGATCATGCTGTCTACACTATACCGGATGATATGTCAAATCACAGCAACAAGAAATATATTCCTCCTATCTCTTAGATACTTTGACTTGAAAAATGGGAGTTCAAAACATCTCCTTGACTTCTATAAAGTTTTAGTAAGTCACGGAAAATCTAAAACTGAAGACTGTTGATATCCTATCCAAATACAAACTAGCTTTTGTTCAACTGTCTGCATATGCTGCAGACAATGCAAATATAAATTCTGACAGATTCCACTCAGTCTATAAACTTATCAAAGAAAACAAAAAGATCTTGCTAGCTAAATATCCTGCATACTTTGTAGACCACACTTATAAAAGGCATATAATTTGCTAAACTGTGATGCTGAGCTTCCATTACCAAGGTTTTTGGTGACTTTTTAGTTTCCTTAAAAACTGCAGAAGCATCTAGTACATTTTTTACTGTATGTTAATGGAAGAAGAGAGTCACCTTGGACATATGCCTATAAGATGCCTATCATTGCTGCTGGCCATGAAAAAGAGTTAAAATGTTAGTCAGTCATAAAATCGTATCTTCCAAGTGTGAGACAAAAAGAACATCTTTCTCCAACTTGAAAATGTGCTGAATATAGGAATGGAAAAAAGAATTACGGTAAAACAGAAATGATATGCTGTGTGATGCCCTGAAGCAAAAAAAAAAAAAAAGAAAAAAAATACTCATTTTAAAGGAAGTAAGACTTCTTCAGAACTCAAGACTGTCAGCAGAAAAGGGAATTAGTTGAACAAGACTTTCTTGTTCCTTTGCTAAAAACTGTAACTTACTCGGAATCCATCTTGGATTTCACAGACTTAAATCCCCTCGGTGCTTCACAACCATTTCCCTGAGAATTACAATGCTATCTAATGGACTTCAGAGTGTTTAAAAACGATGGACATTTTAGACCCGGGTAACCTAAGTGGTGGATTTTATAGATGTGAAGGATCTGAATGACAAATAGCTTGTCTACAAAACAAGCCTGCAGACATAGATGTGGATGTTTCTAGAAAGCTAGACATGAATTCTTGCGTGTTTAAAAAAACTACTGTTGCTAGACAGTAAACTCTTAAATAGTTCATGTTTAAACACTTTATTATTAATGTTTCTATTTATTTTTGAGAGAGAGAGCACAAGCAGGGGAGGGGCGAGAGAGAGGGAGATACAGAATCAGAAGCAGGCTCCAGGCTCTGAGCTGTCAGCACAGAGCCCGACGCAGGGGTTGAACTCATGGATCATGAGATTATGACCTGAGTTGAAGTCGGATGCTTAATCGACTAAGCCACCCAGGCGCCCCCCTTAAACACTTTTGTTAAGAGGACATCACACTGGACTAATACCAAGAATTGGTGTAAGCTCGATAAGAGCAGAGCTTCAAGTCAAAATGAATTTTACATTTCACTGTATTCAGTTTTACCACTACATACAAGGAAAGAAGGCTGCAGGCAGTTCAGAGAAGTATTACTGGAGGAGGAAAGAGAAGGAGTAGAAACAGCCTACTGCACTAGGAGACAAAAAGAAATAGGTCATTGCTGATTTTGTCCTTGAACACAGGTAACAGCTGTTTAATTAGTCCTATTGTGTTGACATTCTCCTTGTAAAAAGTCTTCTATTTAAGTATCTTAAGAACATAACAACAGCACAGCTGACAACATTTAAGCATGCAATAAAGAATTTAAAAAAATTAAATTATGGTGTCAAAAATGACATAAACTACTGTTATATCTTTCTCATACATACTATTCATTTAATTAGTTCTATTGATAATTACGACCAATAGCCACTTAACTAGTTCTACTGTTGTTTTGCTTAAATTGTAGGATTTATGTAACAGAAAATATAGAATATACAATTTTAAAGAAATATACCATTTATCACATTTTTATGTTAACACACATGTATGACTATTTCTTCTACATTATGTTCATATATATATATATATACACACACACACACACATATATGTATACATATATATACTTTTTTTTTTTTTTTCTTTTTTTGGTCTGGCATGGCTGTGTCCTGCTCTCTAGAAAGTTAGTCACTGCAGGGAAAAAAATAACCTAAGAAATTTTCCCAGATCTGGCAGGCACAAGTTTTAAAAATGAACAGGGTGAGTGTACTATGTGTCTAGAACAATGAATGAGGGAAAAAGAACCCAAACAAACACATATCACTGTCAAGTTTCAGAATACTATGGAGAAAGAAGATTCTAAAAGCTTCTACAGAGAAAAAACAGATCACGTACAAAAGTTTGGCTATCAGAACAACTTTAAATGTCAGCAACAACACTGGAACTGAGGGAATTATAGTATTTAAAAAATTTTTGTTTTCAACATTGACTCTGAATTTATAGGGAGAATTCTTTTCAACTTGGACTCCACATCCAAGCAAACTATCAATCAAAAGACCAGATTTACAGGTACAATAAAGATATTTTCAGACATGTGGGAGATGGAAAGTAAACTTCCTGACATTGTTTTTTAGGAAGCCATTAGAGAATATACTCCAGCGTACTGAGTAAATTGACAGTAAACCAAGAAAAGGGACCCAGAAAACAGGAGATTCCAAACTGTAAATGAGGGCCAGGAAGACCTAGAGAGACAGCTATACAACAAAGTCCAGACTGAAACCGTAGAGAGTGTGCTCGGGAGAGTTTCAGGGAAAAAAAGACATTGATGGAATTTTTAAGTGTATTTGCCTTTCTGGAGACAGCATTTTCATATGACACATATGATGAAATAGGCAGAGAAAACTTAAAGATCCCCACACAGTGATACTAACCAAAGGAAGGAAAACAGACAGTTATTAAATTCTGGGGGTAGCAGTTGTACAAGAAAATACATAACTATAGTAATATCCTGTGCAACAGCGAACAGTTATCTGTATGTCCTAATGATATCACTATTAACGTAACCAACTCTTAGGATGTAACTAACCACAGAGAGGGGACAGGAGGATGGGGGAGGGTGGTGGTACAAAAGAGCAGAATTCCCACCTCCTCCACAAGGTGGTCAGCAGATGATGACACATTAAGAAAAAGGCATGTGAGCATGTTATTTAAATATATGAAGGTTAATACCAGAACCCAGGTGTATTCTCTACAGGATAGGGCAGGAGGTCACTGTTTTTCATGACGGGTCTTTCAGTACCATTTGAGTTTAATACTGAGCGCATAAATGCTTTCTTTAAAAACAAGTGATATAGATTCCTAAAGCCCACTCCCAGAAATTCTGAACCAGTGAGTCGCAGGTTAGGCCTGGTGATCTGTGATTTTAGGGCCCTTGGGTGATCCTGAGAGAAAGGCCTAGGAAAACAACAGGATTTACTCGACAAATCAGAGGCAAAGTCAGGACTAGACCACGTGGTTCCCAATTCCAGATTACTGTGTTCTCTACCCCCCCCCCCCCCCCCGCCGGTTATCCTCACCACAGCCTTATCAAGTTTTAACAAATTCTCTTTGAACTTTTGCTCTAATAGAGAACTTAGGAACACAATTTGGTGCCAACTCACCACATGGGTTCCACATGTAGGCCAGTGGAGAAAAGAAGAGCAGTCAGGCAAGATTACAAACTGAAGAAACCAGCAAATGCCAGCAGTCTAAAGGCCCGCTGAACTGGTGAAAATATGGAACCCCAAATTTGTTTCAAAGGCAAAAGAAGTAAGGAATTAAGTAGTGAAGGCAATTAGGAGCAGCAGACAAATCAAACTCCCCCTCCAGACAGAAGATTCAGGAAGAACAAGGATGGATGTGAAACTTACCTCTGAATACGAATGCTTTGGTCTGAGAATCCTTGTGTGTCAATCATCACATCTGCTTCATCCAGGACAAATACACGGATCTTAGTCAGATCAATTAATTTTCGCTTGAAACACCAATCTAGGACAGTCCCAGGAGTGCCGATTATAATCTGTTTGGTGACATCGGTTCCTCTGGGAACTAGGGAGAAAGGGATCAAAGGACTCCTTCAGATGCGACGCAAATGACCCTAAGAATCCACACATCAGGGTGATGCGACACAGGACTCTTCAGTCAAAGTACATTTGGTGATGATTTTGCAAATGCAAACCCTGAGGGCCTTCTCAGATTTTGATTTTGCAGAGCTTTAGGACAGATTCCTCAGTTCCTAGGATTTAGTAATAACAGTCTTGACTATTTGATTCTGCCCACGGTCTGGTTAAGAAGCCACCCTGCAGCAATAGCACTGGCACAGTGGTGGAAACCCTACAAACTGTCCCCAGACGGTGTCCCCATGTTAAGTTCGTAGACACTAAGAAAATAGTGCTCCCATTTTCACACTCTACAAAAACAAATACATACATGTACATCCATATGTTAATAAACTGAAAAAGAAAGCAAACAACAGAGGTCGGTGAACAAAACTAGTTATCCTTGGAAATAGGCCTTAGGAGGACAAGAAAGAGAAACTTTCACTTCTACCTTCTGACCTGTGTTTTAAAGATCTTTTTCTGCTATGCACATGAAATACTTTAATGAAAAAGTTAAACACCACAAGCTGTCTGCACAAAATGCCTGAGCCTCAAAAAAGAAATACATGTAAGCACCATCTTGCAGGATGTGGAAATGAAGTAGCTAACATTTACTGGGTCCTTCTTATGCTCCAGGCGTGCACACGGAGCGTCATCTGCACTGCTTCATTTAATTCTAGTAACAACCCTTCGGTACAGGTGCTGTCATAGCCCCCGCTTTACAGACAAAAAAGCCGGGAAGGGATGTAACATGCTTGCCGGAGTGAGGATTTAAAAGGTCAGCCAGGACCGGCTTTCTGGTACATACTGTGATTCCCTCGAATGGCGTACATCACTTGAACATCCACACAGAATTTTCCCATCCGTTCGACCACACGACCAGTCTGCAGAGCCAGTTCGTAAGTAGGAGCTAGACAGAGGCACTGTGAGAGAGAGAGGGTAAGTTGAAAGGCTCATGCAAGCCATCGTGCAAATCTGACATACAATTAAAGTCTGTTCAGGAAGAGGCACACATGCAAAACTGGAGATTTTGGTTGACTAAAATATCTTCAATTGAACACAATTTAGCAGCTGACAGATCTGAGGTGAACACTGAATATGGGTGCGGGAGAGAAGGGGCTGAAGGTGGAGAAACACCTTTTACATATTCCTCTCTAAAGAGTTATAGAGAGCCACAGGTTATGCTTTTTTTGTGGGGGACAGTGAGGTGTAGGGAGGCTGGGAATCCAGAAGAAAGATAATGCAAGACAAATCACAGCTTGAGCATGACCCTCATAACTTCTTGCCTGCTATTAAGTTTGCCTACTTCCAGAACACTCCCTGCTTGATCCACCGTATACAATGCTGGCAGAATATTCCCTAAAATTTTCCTGCTACTTCCACCTCTCTCTATCTGGTTGATGAATGAAGAAGCTGATGCAAGAAACTGGTGATGTTTAATGCATTTGTTAAGATCAGTTAAGAATCTGCGATACAGAGAAGAGGAAAACATAGCTACAGTGCTAAAAATTGTTTCCACACACATTTCTCAATGTGTGTTCATGCACAGTCTTTCCTGAAGAGTTTTTATTCATCATATCAAACCCTCCCTGAATATTTATTTCAGGGAACTTTTCAAAAAAAGCACAAAATTTCAAATGCTGGGCATTAGTCATCCATCTCCACAGCTTATCCTGCTGATCAAACTGTAAACTTACCAAAAGAAGCCTTGTTTTCCCCAAGGCATAGAGTGCACTCAGTACTCAGGTACTCAGCTTGTCAAACGAGTTGATGAGTACAGGTTAGAGAAACAGGGAGAGAATACCACTTTCCATGAGTGGAAGCCAGACTGAGCACATGGCAAGATCCATTCCTGTCCCTGCTCAGTCACTCTTGACATCTGTGACCTTATGAGACACTTCCCCCCCCAAGCCCCAGTTTCCTCCTCTGCTAAAGGGGGAGGTGGACCAGGTGATCCTCTAGTCCTACAGTCATCACCAGTGAATGCTCACTTCAGGCCTAGCACAGCGCTAAAGACGTACATTACTTAATCTGCACGACAATCCTATGAGGCATTCATTCATTCATGAATTCATACATTCATGCATGCATTCAATGCTTAATGAGCGGTTTCTACACTGTGCTCAGAGTCAGGAATGATCCACGCCTTTATAGATGTCATCTTTACAGACAGGGAAACAAACATGGAAAGATCTACTAACTCACCTAAGACATTCTACTAGTAAGCAGAGAGGCTGGAATTGGAACCAAACTATAAAGACTGTGTTCCCAATCACTGTCCCCTACTGCTGCCCAATGCTCTGTGATTTTATGAAAGAATGTCTATTCTAAATGCCAGCACATCATTGAAGTAATATGACCCGTTACTACAATATCATTGGCATCTTCAAGCATTCCCATCTCTCCCTCAGCCTTTTCTTACCTGTGGGAACAATTCCAAGGTATTAACTCTGCTTAGCATTGCCAACACAAAAGCAGCTGTTTTTCCTGTTCCAGATTGGCTCTGGGCTATGAGGTTCTGAGGTCTGGAGAAAAGAGGAGATGCCTGGGTATAAACTGCATACAGGAGACTAAAAATAATGAAGTTGGGGTAGCACTGCCCTGGAAACTCACGGGTGTGCCAGCATCATAGGGAGAGCCATCTCTTGGATTTTGGATGGTCTATTAAATCCCATTGCATAGATCCCTTTTAATAACTCTTCCTTCCTGTCAAAAGAAAAAAAAAAAAAGCAAACAAAGCCTATGATTGGTCAGCAGCCTCCGAAATACAAACTCCAAAGGTGCATTTATTTATTTATTTTTAATATATGAAATTTATTGTCAAACTGGTTTCCATACAATACCCAGTGCTCATCCCAAAAGGTGCCCTCCTCAATACCCATCACCCACCCTCCCCTCCCTCCCACCCCCCATCAACCCTCAGATTGTTCTCAGTTTTTAACAGTCTCTTATGCTTTGGTTCTCTCCCACTCTAACCTCTTTTTATTTTTTTTCTTCCCCTCCCCCATGGGTTTTTGTTAAGTTTCTCAGGATCCACATAAGAGTGAAACCATATGGTATCTGTCTTTCTCTGTATGGCTTATTTCACTTAGCATCACACTCTCCAGTTCCATCCACGTTGCTACAAAGGGCCATATTTCGTTCTTTCTCATTGCCCAAAGGTGCATTTTTAAATTAAGCCACTTTTCAACTGAGATTCAAAAGTAATATTTAGAAATATACAATTTATACCTCAAATTCCAAACATATACAATCATGCTTGTACAGTTTTACCATTAAAATAATAAGCTACGCTACAAGCCCAGGCTGAGGACAGTAATAAGAGCCTAACAATGAACTTTCAGTTGAACCCAGCAAAAAAGGAAAAACCTGTCTGATAAAAGTGTATTAACTTGCCAGGAGAGCCTTATTTTCCACACAAGCAGAAAACTGAGATTTACTGTTTAATTCTTTTCTTTCCTTTTTTTTTTTTTGTTTTTTGTTAAGTAGGCTCCACATCCAGCATGGAGCCCAACATGGAGCTTAAACACACAACCCTGAGATCAAGACCTGAGCTGAGATCAAGAATCCAACACTTAACCAACTGAGCCGCCCAGGCACCCCTCTGTTTAATTCTTTTTAATGAATGACAAACTTTGATGCTTTAACAGCAATTTTCAGAGAAGACAAAATTATGTCGAGGTGATCCTTACATCAATTCTGTCTAGGAGTGGAAGACACAATATTATCTCATCCTTCTGAGCTAGCATTTAAAGAAATTTTTTAATGTTTATTTATTTTTGAGAGAGAGAGAGAGAGAGAGAGAGAGAGAGAGAGAGAGAGACACTGCGAGCAGAGGAGGGGCAGAAAGAGAGGGAAACACAGAGTCCAAAGCAGGCTCCAGGCTCTCAGCTGCCAGCACAGAGCCTGACACAGGGCTGGAACTCACGAGCCATGAGATCATAACCTGAGCTGAAGTCAGACGCTTAACCAACTGAGCCGCCCAGGCACCCCAGAGCTAGCATTTTTAAATGCATCTTTCCTGAGGTCTCATGATAGATGTTAGAAAGAAGATAAAAAGAAATAGGTTGGAACATGTCCACCTCAATAACAGGCACATTTTGCATGCGGTTAATTGGCAGGTTATTGGCAGCCAGCTGTTAATCATAGGTAGGCTTCTCCTTCCATTTAGAAAATGTCTGAGCATTGGGATTTTGGATTTTTTCCCCCCTTAAACGGGTCCCTATCAGTAACTCTTCTGATTAAAACACACTTCCTTAATGAGAGTTAACAGATCCCTAGCAAATGCAAACCCATTTGGGAAACTTATTCATTTTAATGCCATCTAAAACAAAATAGAATTAGGAAAGTAACAGCTTATAACTTATCTAAAGGAGGTGAGAGAGAATATTTGGGTCATCAACGTCCCTATATCTGTATCATGGTATGGCAAATAGTAATATGGCTGTGTTGAGCTTAGTTATCTCCCTTAGCATGTCAAGGTTAAAATATTTTACCATCAAAACGTTCTCAATTTGCCGCACAACTCAGGTATTATAGTGCTCCTTTTTCAGCTATACTTTACTTGCACGCAAAATGTACACATCTCATTTTAATACTGAATATTAGAACAAGAAGGGTATTCTGAGAGTTTTATTATTAGCAGATTATTTTGTTCTGTACCACTCTTTCTGGCATTTTCCCACACAAAATGAATAAAAATACTTACAGCCGCAGCTCTTCAAATGTTTTCACTGAGTAGAGTGGAGAGCTGGGGTCCTTCTGTAAGACTTCAACTCGGTGACTGGATTCTACTAATGACTGCCGGATTAATTTGTTTAAGAGTGAATTGGCTGCCAAATCCACTAGAAAAGCAAAAATAAAAAAGGAAATATTGCATGAGTAAATCCAGCTTCCTAAATGACACCTAATAAATTGCTCCTTCCCATTCAGTGGTTGTATACCAAGCAACTGCTCCTACTCTTATCTTCCTTCTAAAAGAAGGTTCTAGAAAGAATGACTTAACACTGAGAGTTCCTTTTTACATGAAGATCCAGTTTCTTATGCTCTGCTGTTACACCAACCTCTGGCCTTAAACAAGCCTACATCCATCACCACCAGACCTAATTTTGCCTTGCCAGCTGAAAATTCTTGACTCATTCCCGCATATTGCATTTCAACTCCCCCTAAAGAAATACAGCCTACTCCTAATTTAGTATTTCTTCTGAAATTCACGATTTATAAAGAAAATAGAGAAAAAGTCCTTTTTCACTTAAGATTATATTATTCACTCACATTGTGAAAGTCATAATTGATACAGAATGCTAGGTTACATGCAAATGAATTTACTCCTACCTACATCGTCTTCATCATCTTCTTCCGTGTTATTAGAACCATCTAAAAGGATGGAAAAGAAACAATAAATACCAAACAGAAATGTTTGTATGATCCCAATATCTCTCACCAACTCCACAGTGTGCACTGACATGAAGGGTCATCCAGTGGAGGAGTGGGTAAAAAGACAGGGAAGGTAGTGGAGGACCCTGAGTATTAAATTAATGGAAGTCTAGGTATTTCAGTTGCCAGGAGCCTGAGGAAAGCAATGCTTTTTAATTAATTGAGACCAATCTGCTTTATCTAACAGCACTCACCTACGTTTGGGACTGTAGTACTCCTAATACCCCGAAGGTTCTTCCGGGGGTGGATGAGGTTTGAAAACTATTGAAAGACACAAATTGCAATCAATATTAGGAAGCAAGCCACCAAGCAGCCCAGTGCTCCCCACTAGCTGGGAGAGACCACCCGAATATTGTTTCCTTTGCAGTTTCAGGTATTAATGGATTCTTTTCAGGAACAGGTCACCTGTATGAATTACGCTAAAATGAAGGAGACTTTTCTGCTGCCCCTGTACCTTAAGTTCCTCTTTATAGTCCTCTAATCTAAATGTGGCAGTACTGGGGGGGGGGGGGGGGGGTGGGTGGGGAGGGGGGAAGGGCGGTGTCACAGAACCAGCAAGGAATGGTAGATAGCAAAACGCGGTGGTCGGTAAGATGGAAGCTAGCCGAGGCCAAATGGTCAAATTGGGAGAACAAAAAACTCCGAGGTCTAGTTGGGACTATCAGCTGCTTTCTCTCCCAGGACTTCTAGGGGTCTTCGTTCTGCCCTTCAAACCAAAGGTCTTGCGTCTCTCGGGGTCTCCTTCCTCTGGCCCTCCCCCAAATCCTTACCACATCACCCCTCCACCATTTGACACCCCACGCCACACGCTAGCGAGGCTTCCCCTCACCCCCCCGCCCCCGCCACATCCCCCCCAGCAGATTTCCCTCTCAGAGTGAGGTACTGGCTCCCGCCCACTTCCCCTCCCCGCCTCAGCGGCGGTTACATGACTGTTCAGCCGCTCGCTCTCCGCCGCCCCGGCGTCGCCTCCCCAAAGTAACGACGCCATAGCCGAGATCGCAGCTCCCGCCCCCAGCACGTGCGCCCTCCCGTGGCACGAGGCAGTGCCCGGCCCCAGCCAGCGGCCAATGGGCTTCCCCTGGGGGCGGGCTTACGCGCCCGCGAGCATCCGCCGCGCGGCGCGCAGGCGCACGACTCCAGGGAGGTGCGGGGGGGGGGGGGGGGGCGGGGGCAGGGGGAGTTGTGGCCGCAGGAGCCCGAGAAGTGTGATCCTGGGGCAGGTTTCTATTCCACCAGCAACCCCATCCGTGCCAGGTGTTAGAAACGGGCGACGGGGCGCTATTGTCGTGAACATTCGTGTTCCCCTAACTTCTGCTAACCCAACAAAAGCTTGAGACTCTAAGCCGCCCCAATTTTCGCACTGATTCGCGAGTTCTACCTTCTTTAAGCACCACTCACTACAGACAATTCAGCTCACCCACTCCCGGTTTCAAGCACTCGTGCCCACGTTTCCTCCCAAATATCCGCTTCTGCATTTAAAGATGTCAGAAAGGCCAGAGAATTGCATGGGATAGTAAAGGGTCAGAATGAATGAGTTTCATTTGACAAATTAATTCAAATGCGAAAGATGAGAAGGGGGAGTGAAGTTACCCAATTTCTAAACTTCTGCCCCTGTTCAAATACCTGTGATGTTTCCACATACCGGCTTGTTTTAATTTTAATCCTGATATGTGCCCTTTGCTAAAACAATCCTGAGAAAACTGTTTTCCTTGCGGTAAAACCTCCACCTCTCATCCGCATCTGCATTATCAGTTTTCTAACTGGAATCTTTAGATTTGGATCAGCGTCTCTGCAGAAACTCACAAACCAAAAACCTAGTTATGATCTCTCCGTGGTGCTGAAGCACGACTCCCCAGCTCTGTTCGGTCACTCTCGGGCACCTCAATCGTTTGTTTTGAGGTTATCAAATTCCTTTTCAGCCTTTACATGTGGATTATAATAGCAAATGTTTTTGTCTTACAATGGTAACTTTTTACTCATTTAAGTAGATATAAAATCGGACCAGGTTCTTTAATGTTAGTTTTCGTATACAGATAGCAGAGACTTGAAAAACTGCTTTTCCGTTATTTTATAGGACTAGATTTATCCTATATTTTATTCTTGTGTTAGCATAGGTCCCAGATTCTGCTTTGTCGGAGGGGAAATGGTGGTCAGACTAGAAAATATAAGGCAGATTTTGGCGTCTCTCTTGGAACTACATTTCCCACAAGGGTGGACTACATCTCCCATGAGACCCTGGGCGCGCGCGCAGAAGACGCAAAGTGACAGCTTCCTGTCTCGCGAAAAGCTGCGTGGTCGACAACCGGAAGGTAAGTAAGGGGATTTGGGGATGAATTATCTTCTGGGTTCTCCGAAGAGAAACGCTAAATGTATAGACAGCTGGATGTTTCTCTTTTCCACTCCCCCTTTTACATACCTTATTCTTGAAAGCGCTGGTGGGTGAATATGGGATCTCGCTTAGGACCCTGTTTTTGTATCTGGTGCTTCTTGATGCTCCTGGCAGAAAGTCGCAGCAGTGGGAACTTCTTGTAATTCGGTTTACTTAGAGGGCCCTTGGACTGTGGAGTTAAGTCTCTGCTGCCTCAGAATTGTTTGGTCACAAAACTAAATACTAATAGAGGTCAGGATTCCAATAGTATGTGGGGAGGGAGGCGTGGCGACTTTTTAAAAAATTGTTCAGGAGATTGCTTTCCACGCGATTGCTTTTCACTGTTAGTGATCATAGTGCGTGTCTCCTGATCCTTCGGCTATTCCTCCTTCCCTCGTTGGTTTAAAATAAAGTTTGTCACGGAGAACGCTTTCTACTACCCTATTGGTTACTAATATTTTGAGATTTGAAACTTTTCAACTTCAAAAAACGTACTGAAACTCTAGCGATAGCTGATTATATTTACAGTCGATGGTCGGCGCACACACGATTCCCTCGTTGCGGTAATGTGGCAGCCCCCTTCCAGTCGTTGGGTGTGCTGTAGTGTGCTGGAGGAAGCAATGCACATTGTCAGGAGTCTTGGACCCAAGTCTTTTTGCCACAAATCTTACTACCTGCTGAAGCCCTTTGGACTAGTTCTCTGGTTAAAGGGTTAAACTAGGTAACTAAAAACTATGTGTTGATAGTGGGCGTTGAGATAATATAAAGAGAAGTCATTGGTGTAATTTGCATATAAAAACGCCATGTGGCTTTCAAAGTTTTTAAAGAGGTATAAAAACTACCTTTAATCTCATTACCCAGTAAGGTTTTGATTTTTCCTTGTGCTTTGTATGTGTAGATGACTGTGATCATACTGTATAGTTTACAACTGGTTTCACTTAGTTTGCACTTTGTCAATAGCTTCCCATTATTTTCAGTGGACAATATTCCTAATCATTTCACTGTTGGATAGTTTGCAGTTTTTACTTTACAGTGAGCATATCCCACATCTATCTTTGAGTCACTGATTATTTCTTTCCCTGATAAATGCCTTCCAGTGGAACTGGATGAATGTGGCCCAAACATTATGGAGCAAGTATATTTTAGCAGATAATAATGGTCAAAGCTGTTCATTTTTATGTTGCACAGCTGTTTTCCCTTGAACAAGCAAACTGTTTCTGCTGTCCCTCTGATGATTTCAAATGCTACAAATGACAGTCTCCAGATTCTAGATGTTCCTCGTTGGATTAGAGGCATCAAGAATAGAACCAATTTAAGGTGAACAGAATTAGCATTTTGGTCTGTACCCAAATAGGCCAGATTCACTTGGATATTTGTGTCTGCATCTAGTTACAGATAGTATTCGTAGCGAAGAAGTTCTGTTTAATAGTGGGAATAGCCTTCAAGCAACAAGCATAATTTCCAAGAAAATCTCAGTGGCAAATTATAAAAAGCATGGTATTCTAGAAGTGACAATTGGAGGGCAATGTATTATTGAAGTAATTCTGGAATTAAACTTGGGTTAGAATCCTGTATGTCATGTAGTACTGTTACTGAGCATCTATTGAAAATCACTTGGGGCTCTTGGGTGGCTCAGTCGGTTAAGGGTCCGACTTTAGCTCAAGTCATGATCTTACAGTTTGTGAGTTCAAGCCCCACGCCGGGCTCTGTGCTGACAGTTCAGAGCCTGGAACCTGCTTCAGATTCTGTGTCTCCCTCTTTCTCTCTCTGCCCCTCCCCCACTCATGCGCACATGCTTGCACACACTCTCTCAAAAATAAACACTAGTTTTAAAAAGATCACTTAAGTTTTCTGGATTTACTATGTTCCTTTAGTGATGGAGGATTATCTGTGTTGCTACTTTCCTTCCTTCCTTTAAGGACTGTGTGCGTAAATGACAGTTTTTTGTTCCTTTCCTCTGGTGCTCATTATTTAAGTGGTGAGAGTATGATGGGAAGTAATGATTGGAAGGAGAATCATAACCCAGTTTTGAGATCATCTTACTTAGGAAGTAGTAGTAAGTAAAAAAAAGATCAAGTTCACAAAATCCCAAAATTCTTTAATGAGTAAGCTTAACACCCAGCAACTTTAAAGACAGCAACTCACACATTGGCCAAAGGTTAAAAACAGTATAGAAAACAAATAGTGCTATCTGACAAAGTGAAAGACCAGGTCTGTTTTTCTTTCTCTGGCATTTGTCTTGCAATTACCGGATTTGAGAGTGGTCATTTGGAAGTGAAGTAGTGTTTAATACCAATGAGATACAGACTTAGGAAAGACCAATGGTAGGTGAAGTCTCTATAATGTTCCATGGGCTTTTAAGTTAGTTGTTTCTACTTAAATAAAAGGAAAGAGAGAAAGAACCAGGTTACCCCCAAACAATCCCATAAAAGAGGTTAAAAAAACACTTAAGAAGGAAAAAGAGGGAAGGGAAGCTTCCTGGGCATGACACCATTTGCGAGGTCACAACGAACACCCCAGCGAAGGGCAGATCTTTTCTTCTCAGTTGGCACTAGGTAATTGTTTGGAACATATATGTGCTGAGGCTTGGACTGGGGTTCTGTTCGAGAAAGCATCTGTTCTCGGACACCCCAGCGTAATTCCTTTCTATGATCTTCACCCGGTAACCTTATTGAGTCCCAGTCTCGTTTGTACTCAAAGTATCGGGCTACGCGGTCTACCTTGCCCCGGTTTCGGCTCAACTGGTCCAGCCTTGGGAGAATAAAGGACTTTGGTCGACTGGCAACAATCAGGTCTTGTTCATAAGCTGGAGGGGCCATTCCTTCTCTTCGTAGATAGCAAATGAGCTCATCTTGAGAAATTCCTTGGTATTCATGTGGTAAATTAAATTTTTGTGAAATGTCAGCTGGAGATTCCCTGTCTTCCTGGAACTGCAGACTCATCAGCTTTTGTCTTAAGTCCCAGAGATCCATATCACTTTCTGTACCAGACTCCGATTCACTGATAATTGACTCATCTGTCACTAAGACTTCCCCTCCTGGCTTCTTCCGCAACACCTTTCTCTTCATCACTGGCTTTCGGAGTCTTTGAGAGGCCTCTGAGACTGTTTCTGAAGTGGCATTACTTTCTACGTGTGGGTACTGCAGTTGCACAGGGAGAGGCTGCTTTCCTGGAATTATTGAAGCTTTACTGTAGGGATCATATTGCATAGACTGGGCATCTCTCCTGACATCTCCCTCACCCTGCCTTGCACAGATATGGGTAAAAGCTGTAGTGGCTGCCAACATTCTTTCTTCTGGATCCATATTGGCCCATTTTTGTCCACTGGGTCCCATGAGTTCCTCCATTGCTTCCCCTCCACTGTAGGACCTTCTGGAAGAAAAAATACTGATCAGTTTTCTGATAATTCCCAGCTCATTAACTGTTCATTCCCTTCTTGTGTATTATTTTATTGTAGTCAAATGGAGAAAGAATGGCTAAGGCAATCATAAATGTAATAGTTCTATAATAAAATACAGATTTTAAATTTTTTTTTTTTTTCCAACGTTTTTAATTTATTTTTGGGACAGAGAGAGACAGAGCATGAACGGGGGAGGGGCAGAGAGAGAGGGAGACACAGAATCGGAAACAGGCTCCAGGCTCCGAGCCATCAGCCCAGAGCCTGACGCGGGGCTCGAACTCACAGACCGCGAGATCGTGACCTGGCTGAAGTCGGACGCTTAACCGACTGCGCCACCCAGGCGCCCCAAAATACAGATTTTAGAACAGGGTAGCATGGTAGCGGTTTGGAGGGGCATTAACTCAGCTCCAGAAAATCTACCAGCTGCTTTCATTTCCACTCTCTTGTTTGCTCCCACTTTCTAATGCCTGGTAGTTCTGCTACCTGTAGTAGCTCCTAGGACAGTACAGGTGAGGCAGAAAAAGAGCGTGAGACATAATGCTTAACATATATTATGCAACTTACACTGAGGAGCACTTTGTGTAGCTAGCATTGTTCTATGTGCTTAACATTTATTAATTCATGGAATCCTGTGAGCTAACT
The DNA here is from genome assembly GCF_028018385.1 of Neofelis nebulosa. Classification (NCBI taxonomy): domain Eukaryota; kingdom Metazoa; phylum Chordata; class Mammalia; order Carnivora; family Felidae; genus Neofelis; species Neofelis nebulosa. The sequence continues at coordinate 22,747,335 of NC_080791.1, read as the reverse complement.
GGTAGCTAGCATTGTTCTATGTGCTTAACATTTATTAATTCATGGAATCCTGTGAGCTAACTGGTACTCTTATTACCGGTTTTCCACAGATGAATAACATGAGGCATAAAGAACTAGTCCAAGGTTACACAGCTTGTAAGTGATGGAGTTGGAAGTCTAACTCAGGCAGTCTGGCTTTAGTCCTTGCTTTTACCGATGAGAGTGATTTTAATGTGTCATTAGTTGCCAAGCTAAATCTGTTCATCTCAGTACCCTGTCACTGAACTTTTAAACCCCAATCAACCAGCCAAATGCCCAATGCTAGTTTTTGGACTGGATCTAGGATAGGTAGCTACTGCCCACACTATTTCCTGTATCCCTACAATTTTTCTTTCTTTCTTTCTTTTTAATAAGGACTTTTATGCCCTACAATTTTTCTTTTTAAATTAAATTGAAAAACTAGTACATGCACATGGGAATTTTTTTTAATTAAAATATAGTTGGCATACAATATTCATTAGCTTCAGTTGTACATTTGACAAGTTTATAGGTTATGGTAAGCTCACTACAAGTATAGCTACTATCTGTCACCATGACATGTTATTACAATACTATATATACAATAATGACTAGATTTCCTATGCTGTACTGCACATGGTCATTTTAAATAAGGATTCCCCACTTCCCCCACCAAGTCTCACTCTCAAAAGGTAGTTTCTTACACTTTCTCTAGTAATCTTCCATATTCATATGTACATTTTTATACCATAAAGGAGCATATTATACAACTCTTCTGAATCTCTTTTTTTTTTTTTTTTTAACATTTATTTATTTTTGAGACAGAATGAGACAGAGCATGAGGGGGGAGGTGCAAAGAGAGAGGGAGGACACAGAATCCGAAGCAGGCTCCAGGCTCTGAGCTGTCAGCACAGAGCCTGATGCGGGGCTTGAACCCAAGAATCATGAGATCATGACCTGAGCCAAAGTCAGACGCTTAACCAGCTGAGCTACCCAGGCATCCCGCAACTCCCCTGAATCTTAAAGATGGTCTTGGTGATCCAGCGAGATCAGCACACATGGACTTCATTTTGTTTAAAGTTGTACAGAATTCTGACATATGGATGTGCCCTAATTTATTCGTTTCAGCCCCTGATTTAATTTAGGTTACAGTCTTGTTAAAAACGAATGTTCCAAGTATCTTTCAAGTTTTTAAATACTTGTGCAAGCCCACGTGTATGTAAAATTTCTAGAAATGGAGTAGGTGGGTCAAAAGATATGTGTGTGCTCAATTTGATGGGTGTTGTCAACTGCCCTGTGAAGAGGCTGTACTGACAGCATCTTCCAGAGCTTGCTTCTCCATTCCCTCTCCAAAGTGGTGTACTGTCAAACCTCCTCTGCAGTCAGCTGGATGAAAAATAGTTCTCCTGTAAATGGTATTTACATTGAGTAGAACTGAACAACTTTTCATACACTTTTATCAGCTGTTTTTCTCTTTTTGTATGAAATGCTTTTCCTTTCCCATTTATCTCTCTGGTTGTTGGACTTTCTCTTATTGATCCTTAAGTTAAAACAGATGTATATATTTTCTGAGCTTCTATAGTATCTTACATAGAAACGCCTTTCACATTCCAAGACTATAAAAGAAAAGTTTTCTTCTAGTATTTGTTATAGTTTCATTTTTTTTGTATTTAAACTTTTAACATATCATAGATACAGAAACTCTCAAAGGCCAGAAACTAAATGAGGTACCCAGATAACATAGCCTTAGAACACATTTGGTGACAATCCATATAAAGTGACCACCAGTCATAGACTGTCTAGCACTGTCCCAATTTTAAGGATGTAGTATATTCAACGCTAGGATTTTGAAATATGTCAGGAATTTCAACATGTTAATTACATTTTCCAGATTGACAATTCAATAGCTAGAGGTATAGAACAGAAATTCAACTTAAAAAAAGATCATGATGCTTAACTACCTTCTCTCTGCCATCAAAACCACTTAAGAGTGGGAAACCCTTGACTTCAGGCTCTCCTTGCAATATGAAGTACAATCATTGACAAGTTTCGTCAGTCAGGCTAGCTTCTGCCGTACCACCTTTAAGACAGAACTGAGTGTTAGAGGACAAAATATACAAGCCACTCGTTTTATATGAAATACTGGAAAGCAGTGGAAACGGAGTAGACCTATATATTCCACATGAACAGATTTTAAGATTAGAAAGATTAGACAAGTGTAATGAGAAGTCAAAAGGAAATGTTTTAAGGAAAGAATATCAAAAACATGATCATCATCAAAAAAATCACAGCTAATGAAGCAGAGAGAAATGGGATCTACAAATATTTTCCCTAAATTCTGACTAAACTTTAACAATGCCATTTCTTGATGCTCCTTTCCTTTTCCCCTGTGAACTGGCCAGACAGGATAGAAAAGAACAGTATCTATGGATGATCAACCCAGAACAATTAAGCTAATGCTTGTCTCCCTGGGCAGAAGCAAAATATATCCTTTAGGCATTAAATTAAATCTTAGGTACTATTTGCAGATGATGGAATGATATGGACATCACCAAAGTAATCCGCATTGAAACTGTTGTATCCTTTTATTCTTTTTTCAGGTAGAGTGGACCTATACGATTTCTTTATTCCTGGGGTTGGTTGTCTTTTATCATGGCTGAAAGTGACATAGACAAAACCCAAACTGTCAAACTCCTAAAAAGAGTACAGGAACTGGAGCAGGAGGTACAGAGACTTAAAAACGAACAGGCCAACAACAAAGACTCAACCGTGAGAGAAAATTCTCTAGGAGCTGGAAAAGCTAAGCGTGCATTTGATTTCAGTGCTCATGGTCGAAGACATGTAGCTCTAAAGATAGCCTATTTGGGCTGGGGATACCAAGGCTTTGCCAGTCAGGAAAACACAAACAATACAATTGAAGAGAAACTGTTTGAGGCTCTAACCAAGACTCGACTAGTAGAAAGCAGACAGACATCCAACTATCACCGCTGTGGGCGAACAGACAAAGGAGTCAGTGCCTTTGGACAGGTAAGGGCCACTATACTGTTTCTTAAGGCAAGTGATCCCCATGTATTCTAGGTGCACATACTAAGGATTCAGATTGTGTCTTTAAAACAACCATCTTCCTTTAATTCCATAGGTGATTTCTCTTGACCTTCGTTCTCACTTTCCAAAGGACAGGGCTTCAGAGGATTGTAATTTAAAAGATGAAGTCAGTGATGCTGCTAAAGAGATCCGCTATACTCACATTCTCAATCGGGTACTCCCTCCAGACATCCGTGTACTGGCCTGGGCCCCTGTGGAACCTAGCTTCAGTGCTAGGTTCAGCTGTCTTGAGCGGACTTACCGCTATTTTTTCCCTCGTGCTGATTTAGACATTGTGGCCATGAACGATGCAGCTCAGAAGTATGTTGGCACACATGATTTTAGGAACTTATGTAAAATGGATGTAGCCAACGGAGTGATCAATTTTCAGAGGACTATTCTGTCTGCTCAAGTACAGCTAGTGGGCCAGAGCCTGGATAAGGAGAGATGGCAAGAACCTTTCCAGTTATGTCAGTTTGAAGTGATTGGCCAGGCATTCCTTTATCATCAAGTCCGCTGTATGATGGCTATCCTTTTTCTGATTGGCCAAGGAATGGAGAAGCCAGAAATTATTGATGAGCTGCTGAACATAGAGAAAAATCCCCAGAAACCTCAGTACAGGTACGTTAAAAACAAAAGACAATTGTTGCTGTTAGAATATTTTTAAATATATTAAATATTTTAAATAATTAAAGGTTAACATATCTTCTCCCAACAACTGTCTAATTAACTAGGTCACTTATTTTGTCTTCTTGAAGCTTTGAATCTAACTTGGAGAATGTCATGAATATGCAGGAGGGCTATCTTTTTCTTCTCTTGTTCTATCCCATTAGTAAGGAATAGGTATTTGGACCAGTCCCCTTAAATAAAATAACATTCATTCCTAAATGTTTTTTCCCCTGAATTTATTTTAAGGGTATTATTATTAGGTTCTGGTGAAGTTTAAAAGTGAGCATTCAAACTATTCATATAAATCTTCCTTGCTTTATATTATTGGGCAGTCATACTACTGTACTTTTGAGTTTTTCCTTATTTTCAGTGTCTGAAATGGCAAGAAAGGTAGGAAGAATATTTAGACTTTTGAGACTAGGCCGAGGCCAGACAGACTAACAATTCATTTCTAAAGCAGTGAAATCTAGTTTTTTACTTCATACTATGCAAAATTAACAAGTTCATAAAAATGTTTTCAATTAGCAATAATCACACCTTGGATAAACCTCACTGGCTACGATACTGCAAAATCAACAAGTTGGGGAAAAATGTAAAAAATAATGTTATAGCATTATGGTTGAGGCCTAACCAGTTGATTCATGGTTTGTTGTGCTGTGTTTTTGTTTTTGTCTTTCAAATATAAAGTTGTTCAAGGTTAGGGATGGTGTTTTTTGCTTTCTTATCTGTTACTCAGTACTGACAAAGATTTTCCCCTCCTTTTAATCCATCTACCTCCCCCCACCACTTGTATTTGAAAAACTGTTGGACGGCTGCTGTGTATTTTCATACTGTTTCTTGTCTCTTTTTCCCTCTAGTATGGCTGTAGAATTTCCTCTAGTCTTGTATGACTGTAAGTTTGAAAATATCAAGTGGATTTTTGACCGAGAGGTTCAGGAGTTCAATGTTACCCACCTACAACAACTATGGGCTAATCATGCTGTGAAAACTCACATGTTGTATAGCATGCTACAAGGACTGGACTGTGTTGCAGTACCCTGTGGGACAGGTATGACAGGGGAAATCCTAAGAGACGATTATTTACCAGAACCAAAGTTATGTGGGGTTATGGGAGCAGATTTATGTAAAGTTTGGAGGTGATTCTACTGTGGTAAAGTATCCATGTAACATATGACTGTATGTATTATAGGACCAGAGATGGATGGAATGATAGAATGGAGAAATGTTAAGCCCTCTGTCATAAAGCAGACCAGTGCCTTTGTAGAAGGAGTGAAAATGCGCACATATAAACCACTAATGGATCGTCCTAAATGCCAAGGATTAGAATCCCGGATCCAGCATTTTGTACGTAGGGGACGTATCGAGCACCCACATTCATTCCTTGAGGAAGAAACAAAAGCCAAAAGGGACTGTCGTGATATAATGGAGGAAGAAAATACTCTTTTGGAGAAACCAACAAAGAGAGTCTGTGTTGATACAGAAATTAAAAGCATCAGTTAACCATAAGAGAATCTAGGAGGCAACAAGCAGCTAGTGGTAGGTGGAGAGAAAGAAATACAAGAAAATATGTACTACAAGAAGTCCTAAAAATTCAGATTATCAGCTCTTTGAAAAAATAAAACAAGAAAACCCCCCCAAAAAACCCCAAACCAAAAGAACATTAAGCCCTGTGAAGGAAGCTTCTACTTGAGTAAGAGAATTCAAACATTCTCATTCCTGTCCAAAAGGATTAAGAGATGGAAGAAGCAAAAAGCAATTGTGAAATGGGGTTTACATACATGTGGAAACCTGTGCCTCAAATTCATTAAAGCCTGATCCTACAAGTGTCTAACTTGTTATGCTGTTTGTTTATTTAATTTTGAGAGAGAGAGAGAGGAGAGAGAATCTTAAGCAGGCTCCACGCTCAGCACTGGGCCCAAAGCGAGGCTTGATCTTACGACCCTGGGATCATACCTGAGCCAAAATCAAGAGTAGGATGCGCAACTGACTGAGCTACCCAGGCACCCCTGTTATTTTTGTCTTTTTAAAAAGCAAATGGGGGCGCCTGGGTGGCTCAGTCGGTTAAGCGCCCGACTTTGGCTCAGGTCATGATCTCGCGGTCCATGAGTTCGAGCCCCGCGTCGGGCTCTGTGCTGACAGCTCAGAGCCTGGAGCCTGTTTCAGATTCTGTGTCTCCCTCTCTCTCTGACCTTCCCCCATTCATGCTCTGTCTCTGTCTCAAAAATGAATAAACGTTAAAAAAAAAAAAAGGAAATGAATGGAGCGCCTGGGTGGCTCAGTTGGTTAAGCATCCAACTTTGACTCAGGTCATGATCTTGTACTCTTGTGAATTTGAGCCCTGTATCAGGCTGTGTACTGACAGCTCAGAGCCTGGAGGCAGCTTCGGATTCTGTATCTCTCTCTCTGCCCTTCCCCCACTCATGCTCTCTGTCTCTCTCTCTCAAAAATAAACAAACATTAAAAAAATTAAAAGAAAAAAGCAAATGAAATATTCACTACTCCTCTGAACTATCATAAAGAGAATTTGCCTGAGTGTCTTATTTTTTAAAAGAGAAATTAAAAGTAAGAAATTTAGTCCGTTAAATATTTGATACATTGGTTTATACCAGGCACAATACTACCTGAAAATGGCCTAACTCAATAAAGCACAGCATCTCTTAGAAAGCTTATCAGTCTAGTGCTGTGTGAGCCACAAATGGTCTCAGTTGCATAGTCATCATCTTCTTCACCACCTTTTACATAAGTTGCAAACATTCTTGGGGCGCCTGGGTGACTCAGTCACTTAAGCCTCCAACTCTGGGTTTTAGCTCAAGTCATGACCTCATGGTTCAGCAGTTTGAGCCCCACATCTCCACTCTGCACTGACAGCATGGAGCCTGCTTTGGATTCTCCCTCTCCCTCTCTGACCGACCCCTGCTAAAAAAAATATATCTATCTAGATAGAGATATATAGATAGCCTTCCTCTTTAATTTTGATGTCAGGATCCTTTTGTTTTTAATGTAATCATTGAGTATAGTAGAATATCCTCACTTAAACATGGAAGGACAAACCAAAGCATTTTATTTTTTTCAATTTCCTACCTTATTTCAATGTACCTCCACTGCCATTAGTTTTCGAGAAAAACCTGGAAAAGAAGAGTTTAAGAAATCACTATTTTAAAAATTCAACTTTTTTTTTTTTTTAATTTTTTTTTCAACGTTTTTAATTTATTTTTGGGACAGAGAGAGACAGAGCATGAACGGGGAAGGGGCAGAGAGAGAGGGAGACACAGAATCGGAAACAGGCTCCAGGCTCTGAGCTATCAACCCAGAGCCTGACACGGGGCTCGAACTCACGGACCGCGAGATCGTGACCTGGCTGAAGTCGGACGCTTAACCGACTGCGCCACCCAGGCGCCCCTAAAAATTCAACTTTAAAGAAACGATACATGGGACAAAAAACACTAAAACGCCATGCTTGGAAGATTCCTTAGAAGCAAAGGAGTTAGAGGATTAGGGTCTTAGATCTTAAAATTCTTTCAAGGTTAATTAAACTATACTATCAAATCTAGAAGAATAAGCATTTAGTGACATTTAAAAAAAAATTTTTTTTAACGTTTATTTATTTTTGAGACAGAGAGAGACAGAGCATGAGTGGGGGAGGGTCAGAGAGAGAGGGAGACACAATCTGAAACAGGCTCCAGGCTCTGCACTGTCAGCACGGAGCCCGACGCGGGGCTTGAACTCACGGACCGTGAGATCATGACCTGAGCTGAAGTCGGACGCTTAACCGACTGAGCCATCCAGGCGCCCCTAGTGACATTATTTTTTTTGGTAGTTATCATAGATACACTCAGGACAATCATCACAGATGAAGCAATGATGCATCCTAAAATGTAACTTTGTAAAATGACTTAAGTTATCTGAGGTAATATTTATCATAAATTTCAGTTTCTGACTCACGGTATGGAGTCAGAAGTAGGCCTTAGATCTTATTTTCTTCATTGGAAAAATGGAATTAAATGAGATTATATACATTATATATGAACATACAACACATAATATGTATTATATGTAACATACACATATATGGTATGTATACAAATAAAATGGTGCTTTGTGAGAGGTATTACACCATTTATTTCAATGTTCATGCAATACAAAACTACCTACTAAAAAGATAAAACAGAATAAAGCAGGGACAGAAATGGAATAGGACTCTGGGCTAGGGGGATCTCCAATACTAAAGCCCAAAGAGATTTTTTTTAATGTCATATCTACTATACTATACAGTGATTAACATGTTATTTTGTTTGCATTTAAATTATGGCACACTCCTTTTTCTTCAGTGTATGAAGAAGGGTGTTTGCAAATAGTAAAACATAAACTGTAGTAAAGCTCATAGGTAACTGTAAATTCTTTCTTTTTAATAAAGACCTGATAATCCTTTCCCTTTACTTAGGAGGAACCTGTCACATAGAAGCTAGAGCAGCTTATATTTTGTAGATACTGATAATATTGACCAAAATACCCAGTAGTGCCTTCTCTTCAAAAATCCTAAGCAACTTGGTATCCCAGGTTTAGTAGTTCCAAGTGCAAAGATTTCAAGGGTGAAAGGGGAGGATTTTAAACTGGGATACTAGTTAGATTCTAACCATTACAGGGAGGCTACTGTAGAGTTACAACAAATTTCTCTACCTCTGGGGAGAAGTAAGCAAGTAGCTGAAAGAACCACAACTTTGGAACAAAGCAAGCAGCTTAAAGAACCACAACATTGGAGCAAAACAAGAGAAAACAAAACACCCAGCAAAAGTCAACCATAATCCAAGGGACAACTGGGGAAAATATGTGCAACAGGTTTCAAAGTCACTAATTCAAATTCCTCTTAGAAAGCTAGTAAAAGGTAAATGCACCAGAATAGGGGACCAGAATAAAGGAAAGACAGAAAATTTCCCAAAGAAATAATGACTAATACACACAGAAAATGTTTAATCTCATTAATAACAGAAATAAAGACATTAAGATGTCTTTTCAGATTGGTAAGATTTTCTCATACCCAGTGTCAGTCAGAGTGTGGAGAAATAAGCACCCTACACACTGTGTGTATGTAGATGGGGGGATATAAATTTTTCTAGAGGGCAGCTTGGCATTATGAATCACAATTTAAACTGCACCACAATGTCTAAGCCATGATCCACTTCCAAGAATTATTCTAAGGAGATAAATTGAACAAGAATGCAAACATGTATACATACATGTAACCACCACCATGCTATTTTATGATGAAGAAACTGGAAAAACAAGTGTCCATCGTGAGGGGACTGGTTAAATAATATGTTGTACAGTAGTGCCATTGTAAGAAGTACCATGCATCCATTAAAAATGATAATCCTTTATCTATATTTGACAGTCACATGCTCCTAAAATATTACTAAGGCATAATCTGCTTTTTAAATGGCTATGCTTTATCATATTTAAAACAATTACATAAAACCAAATATATTTTATGAGTATAATTAGGTATATATACTCAAAACGCATATATCTGAAGGGAACCCAAATATGAAGTGGGGTTTTTTGATGGTTATCTGTGGCCCAGTGGAATATCTAGAATTTTCTTCCTTTTTTCCTTTATACGTTCGTTCTTCTTGGATTTATTTCTAAAATCAACGGGACGGTATAAGTTTACAATCAGAAAAAAGGTTTATTTTCATCTGGGGTAGGGCTACAGGGTTCGTTTTTCCACCCTATCCTAACTCATTAGCGAGAGAGCTGCTCGCACGGTTACACCCAGAAGTTCACAAAGGGCGCAACTACCGGCTGGGAAGACTGGTCGCTGCACAACAACAAAGGCCACCTGGTGCCCACCTGGCCTGGGGCGCGGTCGTCGCCTCGGATGCTGGCGGGCCTCCGGGGAACCCGGCTCCCGCGGCGACACCACCCCCTTCCCCTGCAGCCCTCTGGGCTACGGAGGTGCCAGCCAGGGCAGCTATCGGGCTGGCAGTGGACGTCGGGCGCGCCACGGGAGCCCACTGTGACTTCAAGGGGCTCAGGTACGCCAAGGGCACAGCACGACACAGCTTACACCAACCTTGGGAAGCAGTAAACCCGGGTTTGGAAGGTATGTCGGACGTGAGACGGCGCACCAGTGAGGGTACTCCCATTCCGTGCTATTCAGACCTCGACCTCTCCGTACGGCGGGCGATCGGCCCCCGTGGGCCCGTGCGCCCCCTATTCCAGTCTCTACCCGCTTACCGGCCCCGCCGAGGTCCTCTCGACGCACCGACTCCCGCTACCGGCCTAGCGAAGCTCCGCAGGGTTCCGTTAGCGTCCAGCAGCTCGCGCAGGCGCACGGCACACCCAACCTCGAAGCTGCAGTTAACGCCTGGCCGCCGCGGTTTAAACTAGAAGAGCGAACCTGCATCCTCGGCCCCGCCCTCCAGTTCTCCTATTGGTTCTGACCATGAACGTCTTCCATGTCTACATTCTGATTGGTGCCCATTTTCTCTTGCCTTCCTCCACTGGCGGGAGGAAGCCCGGGATTTGAGGCGTGGATTCGGAAATGTTCGAACCTCCCCTTGCTCTGGCGCGTAACCCGGAACTGTCTCTGCGGCGCCTTCAGGCCTACGGGTAGAGGAGGGGACTCTCTAACATCGGTTAACGGCAAGTTAGCTGAGTTTTGGGAGGGACGGCCTTAACGTTCCGTTCATCTCAGTGGAACGAATGTCTGCCCTTCCCAATTTTGGGCGGCCCCGGTGGGTGGGTGGCGTTGGAACTGAAGGTCCTCAGAGCTCAGCTGGAGCATCTCCAGCCTCCAGCTTTTTCAGACAGCCCCCCTGGGGTGTGACATACGCAGGTTCTGTGCACGCTCTTTGAATCCTTTCCGTGGCTTCTGATTTGACGGGTTGCTGTGTCTCCCGTGCGTACCAATGTTACTCTGCACTTGTGCTCCAGCCATGCTGACTTCTGGCTAGGATTGGCACTCACTTGGGGTTTTCCTTCGGAGTGCTCCCGTCTGCTCCCTTGACATAGCCATACTCCTTAAAAAAACGTGTGTGTGTTTGTGTATGTACCCGCTTTGGGAATTGCTGAGGATGAGATCTAGAAAAGAAAATGAGTAGAGGTCCCCACGACTCAGCATTTTCTAGTCATTGCCCTGCAACATAACTAAACAATTTGTCCTGCCAAGTCCTGAGCGTTCTGGATCCCAATTTACACAAATAGGCGCTGGATGACAAATTTGTATTATTTCTTAAATCCAGGATTCAATGAGAGAGAGAAGATCATATTTAATCCACTTCACATTGCCTCTTATTCTTCCCTCTTAGTCTCGGGGCCTTTGCACAAGCTCTAAGTCACTTTGGATTTGTTGGGGGAAAGAAAAAGGACTAAAGATGGCAGAAAGTAGGTTGTAAAGATTTGAATGACCCTACCCCCTAGATTTCAATCTCAGTCAATACCACTTTAGTGCCACACATTCTTTTCTTTCCTCATGGGCAAATATCCCTTGTTCTAGTTTGGTTGTCTTACACCTGCATGACCTTTTCTTTGACATCAAATCTCCTCAATGTATTTTAGAAACAAGAGTAGAGTCATTTTTCTTACCTACCGCTTTGATCATTTAACATGTTCCTTACCTCCGCCCCCAATTATTTTCTTGTTATCCTTTATGTTAAAGTTTGATTTTTAAAAACCTTTAATTGATAACAACTTAAAGGATCTATCTCCTGTCATATTTCAAGTGGTATCTTGTGTTCAACTCAGTCCTTGTTTTTTTCTGGATCACTATGCTCCAACTTTGCCTAGATCTGATTTAATAATCTTCATGATTCTCTGAAATACATTACACCCAGGTCAAGAAACCTTAACTAAGGCCGTCTAAAATACAGTATATAAAAGAAAATCCTATTCTTGAAAACCAAATTGTATCCTTAAAAATTTTTATTGAGGAAAGTTACAAACACATAAAAAAATTGTATGTAATGAAGCCCCATGAACTCAATGCTCAGTTCCAATAATTATTAACTCATGACCAATCTTGTTGATTCTATATCACTATCCATGTACCTACTCTTATATTGTTTTGAAGAGAATATCAGGCATCTGAAATCTATAAATATTACATATGATATTTTTACAAAAGACTTTTAAAAAGCATAACCGCAATACTATTATCACACCTAAAATATCTAATATATTTCATTAATAGCATCAAATAACCAGTGTTTGATTTTCTACTTGTCTCATTTTTTCCCCCCTTGTTTGTTTGAACCAAGATCCAATCAAGTCCACACATTGTGACTGGTTGTTTCATTTACATTTCTTTTATAAATTCCTCCTCCATTTTCTTCTTGTGCAGTTTGTTGAAGGAAGCACATTGTTGGTCCTATGGAGTTTCCCATAATCTGAATTTTGCTGATTACATTTAATTTATGCAATTTAATATGGTTTCCTTACCTCTCACTTATAACAGAGGTCTCTTTTAGATGCTTTCCCTACTTAGGTTTATTAACCCATCAGCATCTTTTTCTGTGCTTGAAATATTACTTTCAGTTGGTTATATTGTCATGCTTAAGGTAATCCCTCCTTTATGATATGTTTGCTCACCTCACCCCTTTGTTGACATTTTCAAACTCCTTCAACTGTAGCCCTCTCTTACCTGACTCATTATCTCCTGCCTCTAACATTTGCAATTCTTCCTTCTTTAGTCTTGGAAATACAGAGAAAAACAATGGCATAAAGAAAAGCAAAATGAGGGGTTGCCCTGGTGGCTCAGTCAGGTTACGCATCTAACTTGATTTCGGCTCAGGTCATGATCTCACCATTCATGAGTTCAAACCCTGCATCTAGCTCTGTGCTGACGATGTGGAGTCTGCTTGGGATTCTCTCTCTTTCCCTCTCTCTCTGTTCCTCCCCTGCTTGTGCTTGCTTGCCCTTTCAAAATAAATAAACAAACTTAAAAAAATTTAAAAAAAGAAAAGCAAAGCAAAATGAAAACAGCTCTCTCTACCCTGCTGCCACCTCCTATCAGCCTACTTGTCCAATTTCTCCTCTCTATTCTCATTGCTCAGTTGTTTCTTAAGTCCCTGCATTCTGGATTCTATGCTCATCAGTGTATTCAAAGTGTACTCTCAAATGTAACTAGTGATCTTCTTAACAGTCATCTCTAGTTGTTTTGCTCGGTTCCTGTTCTCTCTCTCTTCCTCTCTCTCTTTTTTTTTTTTTTTTGAGACTGTTTGATAATTTATTCAGCAAATATTTGTTGAGCACTTAACCTTAAAAATAAAGCTGTCAGTTGTTTTACCAGCAAAAATTGGTTTATTTGGGAATAGCAGGGGATTGTTACCTGGGACTGTAACCTGGGACATGCAAGGTTTAGCAAAATGATTGGCAAATACAGAGAACAAAGGAGAGACATTCTTTTATAGAGGAAAGGAGGAAGTTAGGAGGGGCTGTTATAAGCAAAAAGTACTTTGGAGTAAACTGGGAATTTGAGGTATTCTAGGGTTTTCATTGGCTGAGTTGTGACAGTCTCTCATTGGTTGGGCTGTTGTCAGGCAAGTGGAAAAAGCCTCCTTCTTCTTTCTGGGGTAGTCGAGTATAGGCTTCTTCCTTTTGGAAATGCAAGGCACATCGCTTTTTATTGGGGAATCTATAATTGACAATGAACTGTAGGGCATGAAACCTCCCCTTTCTGACCTCTCAGTTCCATTTTAAATGAGGTAGCCTTTACTTGGTTTCACAATACCTATGTTAGGTACTGTGCCATGTCTTAGTGATTTGATGATGAATAAAAAGACATGATCCTTGCCCTTATAAAGCTTCCAGTTGGGTAGGAGAAAATAACATTTATCAAACAATCACAAATTATTGTAAAATTACAATTCTGTCCAGTGCTAAGGAGAGGCAAATGGTCTCATAAGAACATTAATAATGGGGAGATTTGACATAGTGCCACTGAACAAAGAGCTAAAGGATAGTAGGGAAAATGTGGAAGGGTGAGATGGGGGTGAAAGGAGATTTCTAGGCAGAAGGAAAACCATATGCAAAGGCCTATTGGGGGTGGAAGATTGGAAGATTCAAGAAATTGAAAGAAGACCAGCAAAGAGAGGGTAGAGGTGAGACGGAAGAGGTAGGCAAGGGCCAGGTTATGTAGGTCATGTAGGCCAAGACAAAGAATTTGATTTTTTTCCTAAGAACTATGGAAACTCACTAAAGTGAAGATTGGGATGTGTTATGTGACACATTCATATGTGCATTTGAAATTTTGTCTTGGATGCATTGAGGAGAATGCATCTGAGGGGGCAAGATTATGTGAAGTACAAATGCGAAGCAGTTACAGTATTTTAGGCAGAAGGTGGTGGCGGCTTAGGTGAGGATGCTAACAGCCAGAAATAGCAAGAAGAGAGAGGACAGATAGCTATTTAGTGGATAAAACTCATAATGACTTGACCTTGAATTGACTGGGGTTGATGTATGGAAGATAGGTCATGGATTATTCGTAGGTTTCTCGTTTTTGCAGCTGGATGCCACTTTCTGAGATGGAAAATTCTGGAAGACCATATTTTGACAGGCAGAGTTAGATTTTGGGCATGGTGAATTTGAGATGCCCTTGAGACATCCAGGTGGAAGTAAAATTAGGCAGTTGGAAATCTGAGTGTGGAGGTCAGATGCAAAGTATGGCCTTGTAGTATTTGCATGTGGGTGGATAGTTGTTTAAGTAATGGGTGTGAATGAGATCTTCCAGGAAAGAGTATAGAATGAAAAGAGAAAGCAGCCTAGTCTCTTCTGAAACTCATCTGGTGAACTCTCTGAGGTTACCCTGTCCTGGCTCTCCTCTCACCTCTCCTCTTCTGCCTCTCAACTTGCTGGTTGCTGGTTTCCAGAGTATGGTCTTTTTTCCCCCTTGGAGAGCTAAATAGTTTTATCGCTTCCACAACTCATTTTATGTGAGATCAGTTCAAAATATTTCCAATTCTTATTCTTCCCTGGTTTCTAAAATTTATCTTTGCTGTGTACTAAGATTTCTACATGAATACCTTTTTTGTCTTCCCAAATACAACATTTCTAAAATACTATTTATTGTTTCCCTCTGGAGTCACCCTTATGATATCCATATTCCTTTCAGTGATCTTATCATTTCCCCGGGCTTTCATCACTGAAGGAATGATCATTTTTTACTCTTTATTATCCCCATATATCTTATAATTATTTTTTTTCAATATATGAAGTTTATTGTCAAATTGGTTTCCATACAACATCCAGTGCTCATCCCAAAAGGTGCCCTCCTCAATACCCATCACCCACCCTCCCCTCCCTCCCACCCCACATCAACCCTCAGTTTGTTCTCAGTTTTTAAGAGTCTCTTATGCTTTGGCTCTCTCCCCCTCTAACCTCTTTTTTTTTTTTTCCTTCCCCTCCCCCATGGGTTTCTGTTAAGTTTCTCAGGATCCACATAAGAGTGAAACCATACGGTATCTGTCTTTCCCTGTATGGCTTATTTCACTTAGCATTACACTCTCCAGTTTCATCCACGTTGCTACAAAGGGCCATATTTCATTCTTTCTCATTGCCACGTAGTACTCCATTGTGTATATAAACCACAATTTCTTTATCCATTCAGCAGTTGATGGACATTTAGGCTCTTTCCATAATTTGGCTATTGTGGAGAGTGCTGCTATAAACATTGGGGTACAAGTGCCCCTATGTATCAGTACTCCTGTATCCCTTGGGTAAATTCCTAGCAGTGCTATTGCTGGGTCATAGGGTAGGTCTATTTTTAATTTTCTGAGGAACCTCCACACTGCTTTCCAGAGCGGCTGCACCAATTTGCATTCCCACCAACAGTGCAAGAGGGTTCCCGTTTCTCCACATCCTCTCCAGCATCTATAGTCTCCTGATTTGTTCATTTTGGCCACTCTGACTGGCGTGAGGTGATATCTGAGTGTGGTTTTGATTTATATTTCCCTGATGAGGAGCGACGTTGAGCATCTTTTCATGTGCCTGTTGGCCATCCGGATGTCTTCTTTAGAGAAGTGTCTATTCATGTTTTCTGCCCATTTCTTCACTATATATCTTATAATTATTAAGTTCTTGCATTTATTTCCTTTTAAAGTCTCCTAACTCTCGCTTCCATTTCCTTTTTACTATTAATCTCTAGTTCAGCCCTAATTATTTCACTTTCAGATTCTTTCAGTAACACATTTAATAATATGGAAGGATATGACATAGTAATTAAGACTGTATGCTCTGAGCTCATATATTCTGGGCTCAAAATCTAACTCCTCCACTCCCTAGTTTTGTGACTTAGGCAAGTTATATGGCATCTCTTTGATTCGATTTTCTTACTTTTAAAATGGAGATGATAATCTGACTTTCATGGGGTTGTTGTGAAAGTTAAATGAGAAAATGCACATTAGCACAATGTCTACCAAATAATAATAACTTGCCGCATTATAGATCTTATATAGTATAGTTGGCCCTTGAACAACACAGATTTAAACTGCAGGCTGACTGATAATGTAGTTTTTTAAAATAAATATAATAATAGTACTGTAAATATATTTTCTTCCTTATGATTTTCTTAATATTTTCTTTTTTCTACCTTTATTATAAGACTACAGTGTATAATATATATAACATTCAAAATATGTATTAACCAACTATCTTATCAGTAAGGCTTCTGGTGAACAGAGGCTATTAGTAGTAGTTAAGGTTTTGGGGAGTCAAAAGTTACATGCAGTACTTCACTAGAATTCACCAGTGGAGTCATCTGGGCCATGGGTTTCCTTTGTGGAAAGTTTTTTGATTATTAATTTAATCTTTTAAATAGTTATGGAATTAATCAAATAATTCAGTATTGGGTAAATTGCAATAGTCTGTAATGTTTGAGGAATTGGTCCATTTTGTCTAAGTTGTCAAATTTATTTATATAGAGTCATTCATAGTATTACCTTATTATCTTTTTGAGGTCATCGAGGTCTGTAGTGACATCCCATGCTTCATTCCTGATGTTGGAAATAATATTTCTTCTCTATTTTGTCAGTCATACTAGAGGTTCCTAAATTTTTTAGATCTTTTCAAAGAATCAGCTCTTTTATTTTTTTCAATTGTTTTTCTGTTTTCATTTTCGTTGATTTCTCCTCTTATTATTTCCTTCCTTCTGTGTAGGGTTTAATTCGCTCTTGTTTTCTTAGGTTCTTGAGATGGGAGCTTAGAATATTGATATGTGGCTTTTCCTCTGTTCAGATGTATGCATTTCTTGCTATAAAAGGAGCTATAAAAAGAGCACTGCGTTAGCTCCTTTCTACAAGTTTTGACATATTTTAATTTTTATTCAGTTCAATGCATTTAAAACAATTTTCCCTTGAAACTTCCTCTTTGATCCATGGGGTACCTAAGAGTATGTTGTTTAATTTTCAAGTGTTTGTAGATTTTCTTATTATCTTTTTGTTATGAATTTTTGGTTTGATTCCATTGTTGTTGGAGGATGCACTTTGTGTGAGTTTAAGTCTTTTAAATTTATTTAAGTTTATTTATGGCCCAGATGTGGCAAACCTTGGTACATGTTCTGTGGGCACCTAAAACAGTGTTTATTCTTTTGTTATTGGGTAAAAGGTTTAGCAAATGTCAGATCCTTTGGTTGATTATGGTACTGAGTTCACCCATGTACTTGCTAAATTTATGTCTAGTTGTCTTATCAATTGTTGAGAGAAAAATGTGGACATCTCCAGCTATAATTGTGGATTTGTCTATTCCTTCAGTTCTATCAGTTTTTGCTTTACATATTTTATAGCTCTGTTGTTGGATGTTTGCTTATTTAGAATTGCTCTGCCTTCTTGATGGATTGACCCTTTTATGTAATATTCCTCTCTGGCTCTGGTAATTTTCTTTGCCTTTGTCTACTTTATCTATGGTTAATAACTCCTGCTGTCTTTTGATTATTTGTATGTTGTATCTTTTTCGTCCTTTTATTTTCAATATTATATTTAGAGTGAGTTTCTTATAGATAACACAGAGTTGTATCATGTTTGCTAATCCACTCTGCCAATCTGTGTCTTGATGTATTTAGAACATTTACAGGTAGGATAATAATTGATATTTTGGACTTAAGTCAGTCATTTAATTAGTTTTGTTTTTGTTTTTCATGTCTTTTAGTTTTTCCTGCCTTCATATAGAGTACAGGAATAATTTTTAGAACTCCATTTTTATTTATCTATTTGCATTTTCTCTCACTTTATTCTTGGTGAGTCTAACTGAAAGTTTGTTTTATCTTATTCTTTTCAAAAAGCAGCTCTTAGTTTTATTGATCTTTTCTATTGCCTTTTAAGTCTCTACTTCACTTATTTCCACTCTTATCCTTGTTATTTCCTTCCTTCTGTTAATTTTGAACTTCATTTGTTCTTCTTTTTCTAGTTCCTTGAGGTGTCAAGTTAGGTTGTGTATTTAAGGTCTTTCTTTTTTCTTAACGTAGACGTTCATCTCTGTGAACTTCCCTCTTAGAACTGCTTTTGCCCCCCCTCAGTTTTGGTGTGTGGAATTTCCATTTTCATTTGGCTTGAGGTATTTTTTGATTTATGATTTGATTTCTTCTTTGACTCATTGGCTGTTCAGTAGCATGTTGTTTAATCTCTATATATTTATGAATTTTCCGGTTTTCTTTTTGTAATTGATTTCTAGTTTCAAACCATTGTAATTGAAAAAGATGCCTGATATGACTTCATTCTCTTTAAATTTATTAAGACTTGTTTTGTGGCCTAATTTATGATCTGTCCAGGAGAATGTGTTCGCTTAAGCCATGTGTGCTTAAGAAAGGTATGCATTCTGCTGCTTTTGGATGAAATGTTCTGTATATGTCTTTTAAGTTCATCTGGTCTAATGTGTCATTTAAGGCCAATGTTTACTTATTGATTTTCTGTCTGGATGATCTATCCTTTGGTGAAAACAGAGTATTAAAGTCCCCTGATATTACCAACTTAGAGGTGCCTGGGTGGCTCAGTTAGATGAGCATCTGACTCTTGGTTTCGGCTTAGGTTGTGGTCTCACAGTCATGAGATTGAGCCCCCGTGTCAGGATCCATGGTGGGCATGGAAGCTGCATAAGATTCTCCCTCTCCCTATGCCTCTCCCAACTCGCTTGCACACTCTCTCTCAAAATATTTTTTTCTCATGTTTTATCTTGTTCTTTCATTTGGAACATATTCCCCTATTTCTTCATTTTCATTGTGTTAATGTACACACATTAGATAAAATAGCCTCCTCTCCCAGTCTTAAAGGAATGGCATTGTGCAGTAGATGAACTTTATTATTCAACCTTGCCCTATCTCTTGGTTGCCTTTCAAACCTTTGTGATCCTGAAAACAGCCTGTTTTAACGCTAGTGACTCTGAGTAGTTGAGGGTGTGCTAGGACCCCTCAGTGTCCTGAATGGGATGATCCCAGTCAGCACCTAGATTCAGGCTGATGAAAGCCAGATCCTCAGGCAGTAGCTTGTAGAGTATGCAAATATACCTCTTTCAGAGGAAGACTGGGAGATAAGAGTTTCTGTCTGCTCCCTTTGCGCTGATGGCCAGTTAAGAGTTGTTTTCTTTCTTTGCTACTGTATCACTGAACCCATGAACATAAGCCCCACTGGCCATCAGACTTAGGCTATCAAACGATGTGTCCTCTGTGCAGCCAGGGTGTTAGATGTGTGCATAAGCACCTTTCTTAGAGATGCCAACAACTTGGGGCAGGGCAGAGGGAGAGCACAGAAATGACGCCACTACCCTCCCTGGTCCCTGGAGAAGTTGGCCCCTAGATGTAGTTTAATTAGAAGCCTGCCCCTCAGGCCACAGCTATGAAGATAATCCAATAGGCCTCTTTCATAAATACCAGCAACCCTGACTGAGATAGAGAGATAGTGCTAAGATGGTACCCTCTGGCCCTCATCCCCAGATGGTACCTAAGTGGGCCTCGAGATGTGTGTTAAACCAGCAGTTTACCCCTCAGGCCAAAGCTCCAAGAGGAGCAAATAAGCCTCTTTCACAGAGAAACCAGCGTGTGTTTTGGTCCCTGTCTCTGTGCTGTGCCCTGAGATTGGTAGCTGCCAAGTCTTGTCTCTTCATTTGTTACATTCCCATGGGACCGTGAACACAAGAGCCACTGGCCACCAGAGCCAGGCAACTAGAGGTGTTCCCAGGAGGGGATACCAGTTGTATGGACCAACTCCCCTCCAGGGCACACCAATGATCTGCGGTACAGCACAAGGAGAATAGGAAGAAAGTGCCCTCCCCCCAAGGTCTCTGGAGAGGATTAGAGTTGGCTCTTAGATGTGTGTTTATTTTATTTTTTTTAATTTTATTTACTTTATTTGTTTTTTATTTAAACTTTAGTTAACATACAGTGCAATATTGGTTTCAGGGGTGGAATTCAGTGATTCATCAAAACACTTGATTATATAAAACACCCAGTGCTCATCACAACAGGTTCCCTCCTTAGTACCCATCTAGCCCATCTTCCACTCACCTCCCTCTGTCAACCCATAGTTTGTTCCCTATCATTCAGAATCTTCCTGTGGTTTGCTTCCCTCTCTTCTCTCCCCACTCCCATAAGTTCATCTATTTTGTTTCTTAAATTCCACATATTGAGTGAAATCATATGGTATTTGCCTTTCTCTGATTGACTTGTTTTGCTTAGCATAATACATTCTACCTCCATCCACGTCATTTCAAATGGCAAGATTTCATTCTTTTTGATGGCTGAGTTAATATTCCATCGCGCATATATATACCACATCTTCTTTACCCATTAATCATTCTGTGGAAATTTGGGCTCTCTCTATAGTTTGGCTATTGTTTATAATGCTGCTGTAACTATTTGGGTGCATGTACCCCTTCAAATCTGTATTTTTGTATCCTTTGGGTAAATACCTAATAGTGCAATTGCTGGATTTTAGGGTAGTTCTATTTTTAGTTTCTTTTTTTTTTAATTTTTTAACGTTTATTTATTATTGAGAGATAGAGAGACACAGAGCATGAGCAGGGGAGGGGCAGAGAGAGGGGGAGACATTAGAATCCAAAGTAGGCTCCAGGCTCTGAGCTGTCAGCACAGAGCCCGACACGGGGCTCAAACTCACAAACTGCGACATCATGACCTGAGCCAAAGTCGGTCGTTTAACCAACTGAGCCACCCAGGCACCCCTCTATTTTTAGTTTCTTGAAGAACCTCTATACTGTTCTCCAGAGTGGCTGCAACAGTTTGCATTCCCACCAGTAGTTCAAGAGGGTTCCCCTTTCTCTGCATCCTTGCCAACATCTGTTGTTTCTTGTGTTGTTCATTTTAGCCATTCTGACAGTTGTGAGGTGGTATCTCATTGCGGTTTTGATTTGTATGTCCCTGATGATGAGTAATATTGAGCATCTTTTGATGTGTCTGTTAGCCACCTGTTCGTGTCTTCTGCCCATTTCTTAACTAGGTTGTTCATTTTTTGGGTGTTGAGTTTGATAAGTTCTTTATAGATTTTGAATACTAACCCTTTATCCAATATGCTGTTTGCAAATATCTTCTCCCATTCTGTAGGCTGCCTTTAAGTTTTGCTGCTTGCTTCCTATATGTGTGTTTAATAAGCCTGTTCCTCAGGCCATAGCTATGAACATAAGCTAATAAGTCTCTTTCATAGGAAGACGGGGCACCTCAGCCTGTTGTCTCTCTGCTGTGCCCTGGGAGGTAGTTAAGGTGTCTTTTTCCATTGTCTATAATCCTGTGAGACCCACAAGTGTAAGCCTCGCTGACCACCAGGAGACCTAGAGGTGGGCAGCAGGCACAAATATCAGAGCACCAGAGGAGAGTATAAGTTCCTTTCCAGGAGATACCAGTGGGCTGGAGCAAGGCAGAGGGTGAGCACAAAGAAGATGCCTGTAGGCCTCTGGTTTTGGAGAGTGTTTCATTAGGCCTGTAGATGAGTGTTAAATTAGATGCTTTTCCCTCTGGCGGATGCTTTAAGATAAATAGATAAGCTTCTTTCACCCAAAGTCTTGGTACTTTTTCCGCTGGCTGCCTTTGTACTGGACTCTGGAGTGGGTGAGTCTGCACAAGCCCTTTAAGAACTGTTTCTTAGTTGAAATAGCCTTGTGGGTCTCATGGGCACAAGCCTTATTGGTTTTCAAAACCAGATGTTTTGGGGACTGTCTTTCAGGTGCAGGTCTTTAAAGTTGGGGTACCAGGTGTGTGGTTCAAACCCTTCACTCTTCAAGGAGAAACTTGGGTTTGTGAGTTCTCTCCCGATCATAAGTTGCTGTGTGTTGTGGGAGAAGGGGACATTTATGACGTGTCTCAGTTTCTCCTCCCCTTCATGTTATGTTATGTTTTTTTTGTTTTTTTTTTTTATCCAACATGTAGGAGCTGCTTAGCTAGTTTTGGGTTTCTCTCAGAGGATCTTTCTCCATATATAGATTTTGTATGTCTGTGGGAAGAGGTTGAGTGCAGGATCCTACTACATCACTGGCTTGAACTGAAACCTCCATTTTAATTTCTCTATAACGTTTTTGAGTGACTCTCTTTGTATAGCTCCTTAGTGGTTGCTCGAGGTGTTATATATGCATAACTTATTGTGGGGAAATAGGTTCTACTTACATAAATGGGTTAGAAAAAAGCTTAGGACAGAAAGCTGCCACCATGGGGCGAAAGCACCCAAGGTTAGCTAGTGAGATATTGTAATGGGGTCACGAGTAACTTGTTATATCACCTGCAGGAAATTACTTTTCATCTGATACCGATATACTATTGTACATTGATCATAAACCCCACTTGGCCCCCAAGACCCTTTGCTTCTTATAACACACAAGTTAATGATTACTGTCTGATTGTTTTCTCCACATTCACGTGTGTAAGATCTTGCTTTCTTCACATTCACCACGTGGGTCCATAATTATGGAGACAAAACCTCTGTTTGGGGCTCTTGTCTCCTCCTGGACATTAGCCACTCTCGTATTCAATTCTGTGTCTGCTCTCTTGCTGGATAAGAAAGAACTCCAGACTCATAGTCTGTGACAACTTATCACTGTCTATAGGTGTTGCCATTTTACCAGTTGGAATGCAGTATAGGATCCCTTTGTCCTTTTATGTCCCTTTATAATATAATCCTCCATTTTTAATTGTTTTAAATATTTCCTTTTCATACATCAAGAACTACATCAGACAATATTATAATTTTTGCTTTCTCTGTCAAATGTAATTTTGAAAACTCAAATGAGGAAGGAAAGTCTATTGTGTTTATCATTCTCTTATGATGTTTTATCTTTGTTCTTGATGTCCCAAGAACAGCATTTTCTAAGTACTTCCTTTAGCCATTCTTTTAGGGTCAGTCTACTGGCAACATATTCTCCTAGTTTTCTTCATCTTAGAATGTCTTGTGTCTCCCTTTCATTCCTGAAGTATATTTTTGCAGAATATAGGATCTACCCATTCTTTTCTTTCAATAGGAAAATGTACTTCCTTCTAGCCTCCACGGTTTCTGATGGGAAATCTTACCATTGAATTGTTTCCCCTTGTGGATAAAATGTCATTTCTTTCTTGCTGCTTTCAAGACTTTTCTCTTTGTCTGCAGTTTTTAAAAGGTCGGCTATGATGTGTCTTGGTGTGGATTTCTTTGTGTTTGACTGTGAGATTTTTCACTCTGCCCTAGGGAATAAGCACTGTGCTTTTTATGGTGCTTTTTCCTGATTTGTGTGGTTTGTTCACACGTGTGCCAATCAGTACTCAGTTGAATACTTGAGAGAGATCCTCTCCAGATCTGTATTCTCTCTGTATTCTTTTCTCCAGTTCCCTTCTCTGTGAGCTCTAGCCATCTTGGTCTCTCCAGACTGTCAATTTTGCCTCTTCAATTCAGGCACACGTCCTTAGCCTGCGAATTCTCCAGGTGTGAGATGGTACAGTCATAGTCATATGGCTCACCTCACTTAATTTTCCATGCTTCAGGAATCACTGACCTACATTACCTGATATTCAATGCCTTGAAAACTATGTACTATATTCTATTCATTTTTTGAGTTTCTTTAGGCAGGAGGATAAATCTGGTCCTTATTAGACCATCTTGACTAAGATGATTTTTAATGGGACTAAAAATCAGCAGGTGGATCAGATAATACCCAGTTCATGCTGGGCAGCTCAGGTTTCATGGTAACTTGGTATCCCATGGTCCAGTGTTTAGGTGAGTTGAATGGGAATGTGGTGGGAATCACTGCCCCTGCATCCCTTATGTCCTGGATGGTGGCACTAAGCTCTGAAATCTCTCCTAAGAATTGCTTTAGGTTTGCCGTTTTCCTAGGTAGAGGCATTTCTAATGGTTTCTATTTGACCTTTCTTGCCATAATAGCTCTCATTCCATAGTCAGGGAATCAATAAGGAATTCTGCCAGCTGAGTATGTCAATTCCAAGTATGCATTCTGAAATTGGAAACGTAAACACAGGAAGGTTCAGGGACCCATTGGGCCCACTGTGAAATTGACCTGAGCTCAAACTCCATCGATCACCTGACCTTCCTGAGCCCCTACTCTGATTGGTTTTGGGTCTCCTGGAATTAGTGTCAATTCAGAGCCAGTTTCTAGTAATCCCTGAAAGGTCTGAATATTTCCTGTTCCCCACTTCACAGTTACCCTGGTAAAAGGCCATAGGTCCCTTTGAGCAAGGCTGGGAGGAATAATGACAGTATACATTTTCAATAATGTACTTCAAGAAGGAGACACCCCCTTCATTCAAAGGATTCTGAATCTGTAAACTTGCTCAAGTCAATGAACGATTGAGGAGTCCCTGATTCTGTTTTTATGATTCAAGTTAGACTTTTGTTCACCGATGTAGAACTTTCCTGCTTGTATAGAACAAGTAAGAACTTACTAGATTTTCTATCTATTTCACTTGTAGGAACACTATAATTAACTAGCCAAAGCTATAAGTCTGTGTAAGTCAAACTATCAGATTGCTGCTTTGGCTCTCTTGTCCCTTGCAATAACCAGGCCCACCTTGCTGGTGTTGGGGGTGTCACCACTTGGCTTTTGCTGTTATGCCCAGAATTCGTGATCCCCAAAGACCACTAGGGAGCCGAGTCGGATGCAAAAGCAAAAGAGCCTTTATTCGAGCTAGCTCGAGCTCAATCCCCTACCTGCACCGGCGCAGCGGTGAGATACCAGGGAGAGAGAGCCAGTTTCAAAAGGACAAAGGTTTTATTGGGGCCTAGGGGCAGTTGGTGAGGTAATGGCTGTGGCCTCAGCCGATTGGCTGGGGAAGGGTCCGAGTCCTGTTAGGCAGGTGAGGGGGGGGTTACTCAAGGGGAGGAGGTGTGGTCAAGGTGAAGGACACAGAACAAGATGGAGTCGGCCGGCGTAGGCCCGCCCTTTCACTGCCACCCTGGGGTCCAATTTGTCCCAATGCATTTAGGTTTTCCGGTTGTGACTGCAGTTTCTACTGTAAGTTCTGTCCTATGAGAGAAGGGTGATCATAGAGCTCCTCAAGGATGCTGGGGCTCCCCTCACAAATTTATTTGTCAAAGTAGTGGTGAGAAGACATACGTCTGAGCACCCCCCATCTCCTCCCTCCCGCCCCCCACCAAACCCTGTGGGTAAGTAAGTCTTAAATAACAATGCACTCTGACATTCCAATCTCCCTAAGCCTTTGAATCCCTTCCTCTAACTGCCTTTCTAACTTCCAAACTGCAAAATTAAATGCACAATCTCTGTTTAATGTGCCCATATCAATAACTTCAGCCTGATCCAACTTTATGTTCCTTGCATCATTATCCCATACCCTTAGTATCCATTTCCACACATGTGCCCCAGATTTCTGCTTGTACAGATTATAAAAATCAAATACTTCTTTCTTTTGGAGTATAGCACATGGGTCACCTCACCTTAAGTGGCCTGCTAGGACTTGATTCTAGTTCTAGGTCTAGAAGCAAAGGGGGGGGGGGGGGGTGGGGTGGATCCTGAGGAGAATCTGTATTATCTTGCAAGGCAGCTGCCTCAGGGGTGGCCATTATAGTTTCCTCAGTCAATGCAGGGTTAATCCCCTCAGATGGGGGTGGAACAGCTGACACTACTGGACATGAGGATACTGCTGCCACTGGGTCTGGGGAGGCCAGTGCCACTGCAGTTGGGTGAAACACTTCCGCTGAGGGTGGGGAAGTCAGTTCCCCTGGGGACAGGGAGGAGTCTTCCACCAGCAGAGAAGACTCCAAAATTTAGCAGTTCGATGTCCCCACCTCCATCATTCTAACTTATTCTTTCTCAATTAATGACCTCTTTGTAACAGTAGAGCCTTTGAAAGACCAGGAGTTCAAGTTACATCGTAATGCAGCCACTTGTAGGATGAGGGTCTGCATTTGATTTTCAGCAATTTCAGCCCTGCAGCTAGAGGAGATAAAAGGTCTCCTTCGGGGCACGCATGAAGTTTTCAGTCATTTCTGTGGCCCAGGACCTGGACATTCAAACCTCTGAACTCATCCTTTTCTTTCCCCACATTGTCTAGTGATCTTGGGAGCAACTAGCCAATCTTATCCTATTTGTTAGTTTTCTGAAAATGTTTGAAAGTACACATAGCCATTTTAGTCTTGTTTCTTATAAGTAATTAATGAGCGCCCAGTGGAGATATTTTGCTTATCTTTATTGCCAGATTATGCAATCAACTATCTTTGCACTCTTTACTACTGGAAATAGAGTCCTTAGTGTCTTTAAATCTAATCAGATTAGAGGGGCACCTGGGTGACTCAGTTGGTTAAGCGTCTGACTTTGGCTCAGGTCATGATCTCACAGTTCATGGGTTCGAGCCCCGCATCAGGCTCTGTGCAGACAGCTTGGAGCCTGGAGCCTGCTCAGATCCTGTCTCCTTCTCTCTCTGCCTCTACCCTGTTTGTGCTCTCTCTCTCTCAAAAATAAATAAACATTAAAAACATTTTTTTTTAAATCTCATCGGATTAGAGAGCCAATTTCAGAAACCCCAGAACTAATTCAGAATACTCATCTTTACAGTTCTGCTCCTTTAGAATCACCATCAGTACCAAAATCTTTTTTTTTACTAAAAAAATTTTTAATGCTTATTTTTGAGACAGAGAGAAACAGAGTGCAAGTGGGAGAGGGACAGAGAAAGAGGGAGACACAGAATCCGAAGCAGGCTCCAGGCTCCAAGCTGTCAGCAAAGAGCCCAACATGGGGCTTGAACCCACGAACTGTGAGATCATGACCTGAGCCAAAGTCGGATGCTTAATCGACCAAGCCACCCAGGTACCCCAGTACCAAAATCTTTATTAGTCAGAGAAGCAGCTCTAGTAAGGAGATGAATACAGATGTATATGTATATGTTATATTTACATAGAAGCTATATTTATAACTTTAAAAATATATAATTATTTATTTATTATAGGAATTGGTTCATGTGATCATGGAGGCCAACAAGTCCCACAATTAGTCATCTGCAAGCTGGAGAACCCGGCCAGTGGTGCAATTCAATCTGAGTCCAAAGGCCTGAGAACCAGGATATTCAATGGCTGTACTGGCTTAAGCCAGGAGAGCAAATTTGCCCATCTGCATTTTTGTTCTATTCAGGCCTTCAATGGATTGGATGGTGTCTACCTTCATTTGTGAAGGTGATCTTCTTTACTCAGTCTACTGATTCAAATGCTACTTTCTTCTGGAAACATCCTCACAGATGCACCCAGACAGAATGTTTTACCAGCTATCTGGGTACCCCTTAGCCCAGCCTAGCTGACACTAAAATTAACCATCACACCTACCGCCTTCTCCCATATCCTGCCATCTTAATTTTACATCCCAGTCTTCTCTCCTGAGCTACATGATCACATAGCTACTGTCTACTTGCCATTTTTACTTGAATGTCTCACTTTACTTTCAGATATAATATGTATAAAGTTGAATTACCTCCCTTCTTCATGCCACAGTGACAGAATTCCTCAGCGAGGGGATTTCTCCCTGTGAGTGATGACACTTACACTCAGTTGCACATACCGGATACCTGAGAGTCATTGATATCCACCCTTTTCTCCATTCTAGTAGATCACCTACAATCTACCCAAAGTATAGCTCAGACGCTTCCATTTTCCCCTATTTATTTTTGAGAGAGAGAGAGAGAGAATGAGTATGAGCGGGGGAGGGGCAGGGAGAGAGGGGGCAGGGGATCCCAAGCAGGCTCTGCACTGACAGCTGTGAGCCCGATGCGGGGCTCTAACCCACGAACTGCCAGATCATGACCTGAGCCGAAGTTGAAAGCTCAGTTGACTGACCCACCCAAGTGCCACCATCCTTCTCTCTCTTAATGTTGCCGTCCCCAGAGCTCATCTGTGACCACCTGTGATTTTTGTATTTATGTTCCAGTATTCTCTTTAGTTTGTTCATAGCACGTAAACACACTTCATAATTATTCTTTTACTTACTTGCATATTCATTGCTTGAGAGTGGGAACCACGACTATCATATTTGTCATTGTTTTCCCAGCTCCTAGGACAGTGCCTAGTACTCAGAGGTAGGATTAGTAGATATTTGCTGCATGAATGAGAGCATTGAGGCAGAGCCTCTGCTTCTCTGTCGAAAGGAACCAGCAAGAGCAGCCTCATTCTGTGGCAATCACAACATTACCCGGGGGGGGGGGGGGGGGGGGGGGAGGGGAGGGGGTGCATACCAGACAAAGTGTGTCAAAGGGACCATGTCTACTGGAGTCTCCATTGGGCTGGTGGAGGAGGCTCCCTGTTCTGGTTGTCATCTTAGGACTTCAACTCCAACTGCTGTAATCACACAAACTGGTAACGGTAAACTGATTACCTTGAAAATATGTGGTTTGAGGGGGCTTTGGAGGATGGCAAGATCATCAACTTCTTTTTATATTCCTGTATTTTCTTTAAAACTTTATTTAAAGAGAGAGAGTGTGCATGTGCACGAGCAGGGGGAGGGGTAGAGAGCAAGAGGGAGAGAGAGAATTCCAAGCAGGCTCTGTGCTATCAGCACAGAGCCTGATGTGGTGCTCGATCTCATGAACCATGAGATCCTGACCTGAGTGGAAATCAAGAGTCAGATGCTTAGCCAACTGAGCCACCCAGGCACCCCTTTACATTCCTGTATTATTTAAAATATTATAGCAGGCATATGTTACATTATGATTTAAAATTTTTATAGAAGTTTAAATAAATGTGTTTAAAAATAACGCACTTGGTTAAAAACTAAAACGTATTTGGTTGAGAAATGATGCTGCACGATTAATTTCTGAATGTGCTTTTCAGTGGTTCCAAGAGATTTGGCTTCAAAGACAGAATATTCTTTTGAGCAGAGTAAGACTGAGTCAGACTTCTTTCTTCATTTGCTCTTTTCTTCTTAATCTTCTATTCTGTGATTTTTCTATGTCATGATAGCTTCATTTGCTTTTGGTTTTGATTTGTCTTATTCTAATTTGTGATGGAATACAGGTTATCTCCTTGTAAAAGGAGAATTACTGATACTCTGGATGTGACTGCTATATGAGGTTAGATATAATCAGAGTCACCTATATGTACATAGGTAGGTAGTGACCAGGTTTGTAAGGCCCCAAGCCTCTGTCAGAAAGGGTTAGAGAAGAGGGGAATATGAAGATAGCTTATAAACTCACAACTCAGACATGTAGTATTTTGTTAAAGGATGTAGATTCTCATCTAGAAACAGAAAGAAGGTCTGTAGCACTTAGGTTTGGGTTCTGTCTTAGATCTAGAACACCAGCTGTTATAGCAGACTTTCCTGGGACCTCAGCTAAAATCCTGAGACAGGCAGCAGGGCAGAGTGTCTGCCTTTGATCCTTGCCACAAAATACTGAAAATTTCATGTTTCCAGGGGTACAGGGCCAGTGCCTGAGAAGGAGGATTTGATCTTTGGCTAGGCACCATTACCAAGGTATTTCGAGTGACAGGGAAAGAGAAGGCGAGTAACCAAATGTATTCAGATGATGTAGATATGAGTATGGAAATGATGTCATTAAGAACAGCTAACATCTGTGGAGAAATTCTGACGTACCAGTCGCTGTAGCAAGCTCTTTAGGGGTATATTATCTCGTGTAACTATTACCACAGTCCTAAGATAGTATTATCCTGTTTATAGATGAAGAAATAGGGGCACAAAAGCCACACATCTACTAAATGAGGAGTGGAGTTTGAAGTTAGGAATTATGCCTCAAAAACTCACTCTTGTACCTTCCACTCTCACTATACTCCTTTCTGCTATACATGTCTGATATCATCTCTTAGGTCAGACCCAAGCTCAAATGCCAACAAATAATGTAAATTAGATTTAATTAGTTGTATCTGGGAGAAAATATAGAGTAGTGGAGGCTGTAAGAAACGGGGTGACCCTAGTTGGAAAGGACAGCAGGTATTGAGTTCTGGTGGATTGTAGCCATGGGGTATTTCGGGTTCAGTATTGACAAATCCTTGATGCTTAAAAATACCACATGTGTGCTGTAAAATATCTAGAAATCTGGATATTTATGTGAATTCTTCTTGTATTTCTTATTTAAAAAATTTTATTATTATAAAACTACTGTGCCATGCAGACCTAACAAAGCATATCTGGTAGCAAAATGTGAAAGCTGGAAAAGGGAGGCCATTTATTTTTACTTCCTCTAAATCACACATACCCTTCTATGACAGAGTGGACCTGGACATCACAGTCTTATAGGACAGTCATTCTGTATCATGAAGGAATTTTCGCTGAGTTCTCCAGTTTTAGTTGTTGGATTGTTAAAGGAGGAGCCAAAGAGAATTTATAAATCCCTTTTCTTTTCCTTTCTTCCCCGAACAATTATCTGGCTTCTAAAACTGTCGTCTTCTACATAATCTCATTTTGAATGTCAATCTTTGAGTATTATCTCCTGACTTTGTTCTGCTCTCCTTGTGAAACAAATACAAATACCAATTCACCCATGGGCAATAAAGTTGGCTATTGCAGGAGCGAAAAGTAAAATGAATTTTATTCTTTTTTATTCTTTCTCCCAGGCTCAGAAGCCTCAGGACCTGTGTGCAGGACCTCAGTGCCCAGGCGATGTCTATCTACCTTAGCTCCTGTCAAGAAAGCTAAGCTTAAGAGGTTGGCTGGGAAAATGGCAGAGTAGAAGGACCATAAGCTTGCCTTGTCCCACAGATACAACTAGATAACACTCTCATCAGCATAAATCACTCAGAAAAATGATCCGAAGACTGGCAGAACAAACTCCAAAATCAAAATTAGGCCACATCAAAGAAGGTAAGAAGGGCAAAGATGCAGTGTG
The DNA here is from genome assembly GCF_028018385.1 of Neofelis nebulosa. Lineage (NCBI taxonomy): Eukaryota > Metazoa > Chordata > Mammalia > Carnivora > Felidae > Neofelis > Neofelis nebulosa. Next base: position 22,716,344 of record NC_080791.1, on the reverse strand, counting down.
GGAGTGAAATGGATCATGACCATACACTGTGGGGAGGGAGCTGGTGGCACAGAGAAGGGCAAAAGACAGACGTTCACACTGAAGAGCCCATGAGCAGGGAGGACATTTGCCTTTGAAAGCAAGAGGGGCTGAATTTCATGAGTTTTTATAACCAGCAGGACTTAAAGCTTGGAATCTTAAAAATTGGTGGGCTTGGCTCTGGGAGATCCCAGAGGGTTTTAGGAAATAGAATCCCTATCCTTAAAGAGACAGCATGACAAACAGCCTGTGCAGATACGCTGTAGGACCAGGACTTGGGAAAATGCTGGGAGAAGATGAGAGGGAGAGTGTTTGCTCATCTCAGAGCATGACCTGGAGAGACCCCTCCAGGAACAAAGGAGCTAGCAGCATCATTTCCCTCCCCTGCTGCTCAGCACAAACACACAGCCACCCACAGGAACCGGCAGGGCTGGGACACTCACTACCTAACTTGCTTACGTCAAGCAGTGCTTGCTTCAGCAGATCTGCCCTTCCCAGTCATGCCTGCCTCAGTCTTGGTGCTGTGGGCCCTTCTCATGCAAACCCTGCCAGTACCACATCTAACCTGTGTGTATTGCGGGACCTTAATTCTGGCAGCGGCAGGGGCAGGTCTCATTTTGTAAGCAGACCACCACACACCTTGCTAAAATGCACCCCACGCCTGCTGGGGACCAATAGACAAAGAGAGCCTCTGTAAACAATGGTACTGAAGGAAAAAGAGGCAAAACTCGAAAGCAGAGCCCATGCAACACACATAGGAGACACTTCCTGAAGCCCCAGGCCCTGAGGAACATGGGACACTGCATTGCGGGGCACTACAGGACTTCTTTATAAGGCTGTTATTGTTAAGAGCAAGAGAAGTGGCTGACTTTCCTAACACACAGAAACAGACACAGAAAGGTAGACAAAATGAGACAGAGAAATATGTCCCAAATGAAAGAATAGGAGCAAACCACAGCGAGAGACCTAAGCGAAATGGACATAAGTAATATGCCCCATAAGAGAATTTAAAATAATGGTTATAAAGATACTCGACTGGAGAAGAGTGGAAGACATCTGTGAGACCCTTAACACAGATATAAAAAAGAACCAATCAGAGATCAAGAACACAATAAATGACATTTAAAATACACTTGAGGCTCTCGCTCTCTCTCTCAACATAAACAAATAAATAAACTTAACAAAAAATTTTTTATAAAGGGGGCACTTGGGTGACTCAGTCGGTTAAGCATCCAACTCTTGGTTTGGGCTTAGGTCATGATCTCACAGTTTGTGAGTTCAAGCCCCACTTCAGGAAAGCTATCCTAGGTTCTCCTTTTGCTGCTTATGCTTTGCCACCATGGTCACCACCAAAAGCAGTCCACAAGCAGGATTCTTTCTCCCTCTCTCTCTGCCCCCTCCCCTGCTTATGCGCGCGCGCGCTCTCTCTCTCTCTCTCTCTCTCTCTCTCCCTCAAAATAAATGAATAAATAATACACTTGATGGAATAAATAGTAGAGTAAATGAAACAGAGGAACAAATTAATGATCTCTAAGACAGAGTAATGGAAAATAACTAAGCTGAGCAAAGAAGAGGAAAGAAAATTATGCAAATTGAGAATACTCTTAGGGAACTCAGTGATTCTATCAAACATAGTAACATTCACATTATAGGGGTCTCAGAAGAAGAAGAGAGAGAAAAGGGAATAGAAAATTTATTTGAAGAAATAATAGCTGAAAACTAATCTGGGAAAGGAAATAAGAGGCACGGAGATTCCCCCCCAGAAATTCAATCTAAGGAGGTCTACACCAAGACATATAATAATTAAAATAGCAGAAAGTAATGGCAAAGAAAAACATTTTTAAAGCAGCAAGAGAAAAGAAGTAGTTACATATGGGAAAACCCCATTAGGCTATCAGTAGATTTTTCAGCAGACAGTTTTCAGGCCAAAGGGAGTGGCATAATATATTCAAAAGCACCGAGAGAGAAAAATCTGCAGCCAAGAATACTCTATCCAGCAAGGTTATCATTCAGAGTAGAAAGAAAGATAAAGAGTTTCTCAGACAATAACTATTAGAGTTTGTGACCAATAAACCAGCCCTACAAGAAATATTAAGAGCAACTCTTTGAGTGGAAAGGAAAGACCGTAAGAGTATGAAAAGTAGAAACACAAAATCAGTGAAAACAAGTACTTCTCTAAAAATCAGTCAAGAGATTCATAAAATAAAAGGAAGTAAATATCTATAGATATAGGACATATATTTAAAATGTGGGAGGGAGAAGAGTACAGAATGGGTTAAGAGTACAGATGGTTAAGTAACCATCAACTTAATATAAACTGCTATATGCAGAAGAGCTTAAGTACACGCCTAATGATAACCACACATCAAAACCCACTAATAGATACATAAGAATAAAGAGAAAGGAATCCAAGTATATCACTAAAAAAGTCAACTTATCATGAGAAGAGAACAAGGGAGAAAGGATTAGAGAAAATCTATAGAAAAAAACAACAACACTGAACAAGTAACTAAATAGCACTAAGTACATACCTATCAGTAATTAGTTTGTTAATGGACCAAATGGTCCAACCAAAAGACATAGGGTGACAGAATGGATAAACAAAACAAAACAAAACAAAACAAAACAAAAAACAAGACCTGTCTATAGGCTGCTTACAAGAGATTTATTTCAGACCTACAGGCACCTGCATATTGGAAGTGAGGGGTTGGAGAAACATTTTTCATACAAATGGATGTCAAGAGAAAGCCAGAGTAGCAATACTTTTATCAGACAAAATAAACATTAAAACAAAGACTGTAACAAGAGACAAAGAGGGACACTGTATAATAATAAAAGGGACAATCCAACAAGAGAATATAACAATTACAAATATTTATGCACCCAACATGAAAGCACCCCAATACATAAAAACAGTTACTAACAAACAAACGAAAGAATAGATAATAATATAATAATAGTAGGAGACTTGAACACTGCACTTACATTGATGGACAGATCATACAAACAGGAAATCAACAAGGAAACAGTGGCTTTGAATGACACACTGGACCAGATAGATTTAACAGGTATATTGAGAACATTCCATCCTAAAACAACAGAATACACATTCTTTCCAAGTGCACACAGAACATTCTCCAGAATAGATCACATATTAGGTCACAAAACAAGCCTTAACAAATTCAAGAAAATCAAAGTCATACTATGCATCTTTTCTGACCACAATGCTCTGAAACTAGAAATTAACCACAAGAAAAAGTCTGGAAAGAGCACAAATACACGGAGGTTAAATAACATGCTACTAAACAACGAATGGGTTAACCAAGAAATCAAAAGTTACATGGAAACAAGTAAAATCAATGGTCCAAAATTTGGGGGATACAACAAAAGTAGTTCTAAGAAGGAAGTTTATAGGAAGACAAGCCTACCTCAAGAAGCAAAAAAAATAAAAATAAAAAATCTCGGATCCAACAAAACATTAAAAAAATTATTCACCATGACCAAGCGGGATTTATACCTGGGATGCAGGGCTGGTTCAATATCCGCAAAACGACGTGATTCATCACATCAATAAAAGAAAGGATAAGAACCATATGATCCTCTCAATAGATTCAGAGAAAGCATTTGACAGAATATAGCATCCTTTCTTGATAAAAACCCTCAAGAAAGTAGGGCTAGAAGGAGCATACCTCGAGAAAAGCCATATATGAATGACCCAATGCTAATATCCTCAATGGGGAAAAACTGAGAGTTCCCCGTAAGATCAGCAACAAGACAGGGATGTCCACTCTCACCACTGTTATTCAACATAGTATTGGAAGTCTTAGCCTCTGCAATCAGACAACACAAAGAAATAAAAGGCACCCAAATTGGCCAGGAGGAGGTCAAACTTTCACTCTTTGCAGATGACATGATACTTTGCATGGAAAACCCAAAAGATTCCACCAAAAAACTGCTAGAACTGATTCATGAATTCAGCAAAGTTGTAGGATATAAAATCAACACACAGAAATCGGGTGGATTCCTATACACAAACAATGAAGTGACAGAAAGAGAAACCAAGGAATAGATCCCATTTACAGTTGCACAAAAGACCATAAAATACCTAGGAATAAATCTAACCAAAGAGGTGAAAAATCTATACACTGAAAACTATAGAAAGCTTATGAAAGAAATTGAAGAAGACACAAAAAAATGGAAAAAGATTCCATGCTCCTGGATAGGAAGAACAAATGTTGTTAAACTGTCGATACTACCCAAAGCAATCTACATATTCAATGCAATCCCTATCAAAGTAACACCAGCATTCTTCACAGAACTAGATAAATAATCCTAAAATTTGTATGGAACCAGAAAAGACCCCGAATAGCCAAAGCAATCTTGAAAAAGAAAACCAAAGCAGGAGGCATCACAATCCCAGGCTTCAAGCTGTATTACAAAGCTGTAATCACCAACACAGTATGGTACTGGCACAAGAACAGATACTCAGATCAATGGAACAGAATAGAGAACCCAGAAATGGACCCACAAATGTATGGCTAACTAATCTTTGACAAAGCAGAAAAGAATATCCAATGGAATCAAGACAGTCTCTTCAGCAAGTGGTGCTGGGAAAACTGGATAGCGACATGCAGAAGAATGAACCCGGACCACTTTCTTATACTATACACAAAAATAAACTCAAAATGGATGAAAGACCTAAATGTAAGACAGGAAGTCATCAAAATCCTCAAGGATAAAGCAGGCAAAAACCTCTTTGATCTTGGCCGCAGCAACTTCTTACTCAACACGTCTCCGGAAGCAAGGGAAACCAAAGCAAACATGAACTACTGGGACCTCATGAAAATAAAACTCTTCTGCACAGCGAAGGAAACAATCAGCAAAACTAAAAGGCAACCGACAAAATGGGAGAAGATATTTGCAAATGACATATCAGATAAAGGGTTAGTATCCAAAATCTATAAAGAACTTATCAAACTCAACACCCAAAAAACAAACAATCCAGTGAAGAAATGGGCAAAAGATATGAATAGACACTTCTCCAAAGAAGACATCCAGATGGCCAACTGACACATGAAAAAATGTTCATCACTCCTCATCAGGGAAATACAAAGCAAAACCACAATGAGATACTACCTTACACCTGTCAGAATGGCTAACATTAACAACCCAGACAACAACAGATGTTGGCAAGGATGGGGAGAAAGAGGATCCCTTTCACACTGCTGGTTGGAATGCAAGCTGGTGCAGCCAGTCTGGAAAACACTATGGAGTTTCCTCAAAAAAACTAAAAATATAACTACCCTACGACCCAGCAATTGCACTACTAGGCATTTATCCAAGGGATACAGATGTGCTATTTTGAAGGGACATATGCACCCCTCATGTTTATAGCAGCACTATCAACAATAGCCAAAGTATGAAAAGAGCCCACATGTCCATCAATGGATGAATGGATAAAGAAGATGTGGTATATATATACAATGGAGTATTACTTGGCAATGAAAAAGAATGAAATCTTGCCATTTGCAACTATGTGGATGGAACTGGAGGGTATTATGCTAAGTGAAATTAGTCAGTCAGAGAAAAACAAAAATCATATGACTTCTCTCATATGAGGACTTTAAGAGAAAAAAAAGATGAACATAAGGGAAAGGAAACAAAAATAATATAAAAACAGGCAGGGGGACAAAGCAGAAGAGACTCATAAATATGGAGAACAGGGCTACAAAAGACGACGGCTGCGGCGCCCGGGCGGAACTTTCCAGAACGCTCGCTGAAAAGCGGAGGAGCGGCGGCTGCCGGAGCTGTGCCCAGCAACGCGCTCCTTCCCGCTCCCCCACACCGGCCTCGGCCCCCTCACCGGCTGTAGAAAATGGTGAAAGAAACTACTTACTATGATGTTTTGGGGGTCAAACCCAATGCCACCCAGGAAGAATTGAAAAAGGCTTACAGGAAATTGGCTTTGAAGTACCACCCTGACAAGAATCCAAATGAAGGAGAGAAGTTTAAACAGATTTCTCAAGCTTATGAAGTGCTCTCTGATGCGAAGAAAAGGGAATTATATGACAAAGGAGGAGAACAGGCAATTAAAGAAGGTGGAGCAGGTGGTAGTTTTGGCTCCCCCATGGACATCTTTGATATGTTTTTTGGAGGAGGAGGAAGGATGTAGAGAGAGAGGAGAGGTAAAAATGTTGTGCATCAGCTCTCTGTAACCTTAGAAGATTTATATAATTGTGCAACAAGAAAACTAGCTCTGCAAAAGAATGTGATTTGCGACAAATGTGAAGGCCAAGGTGGTAAGAAAGGAGCGGTAGAATGTTGTCCCAATTGCCGAGGTACTGGAATGCAAATAAGAATTCATCAGATAGGACCTGGAATGGTTCAGCAAATTCAATCTGTGTGCATGGAGTGCCAGGGCCATGGGAAACGGATCAGTCCTAAAGATAGATGTAAAAGCTGCAATGGAAGGAAGATAGTTTGAGAAAAGAAGATTCTAGAAGTTCATATTGACAAAGGCATGAAAGATGGCCAGAAGATAACATTCCATGGTGAAGGAGACCAAGAACCTGGACTGGAACCAGGAGATATTATCATTGTTTTAGATCAGAAGGACCATGCTGTTTTTACTAGGCGAGGAGAGGATCTTTTCATGTGTATGGACATACAGCTGGTTGAAGCACTGTGCGGCTTTCAAAAGCCAATATCTACTCTAGACAACAGAACCATTGTCATTACCTCTCATCCAGGTCAGATTGTCAAGCATGGAGATATCAAGTGTGTGCTGAATGAAGGCATGCCAATTTATCGTAGACCATACGAAAAGGGTCACCTAATCATCGAATTTAAGGTAAACTTCCCTGAGAATGGCTTTCTCTCTCCTGATAAACTGTCTTTGCTGGAAAAGCGCCTACCTGATAGGAAGGAAGTAGAAGAGACTGATGAAATGGACCAGGTAGAACTGGTGGACTTTGATCCAAATCAGGAAAGAAGGCGCCATTACAATGGAGAAGCGTATGAGGATGATGAACATCACCCTAGGGGAGGTGTTCAGTGTCAGACCTCTTAATGGGGCCAGTGAAGAACACTGCTGGCATTTTATATGCAGTAGTGAATGAATGAAGGACTATAATCATAGCTCACTACTTGCTATTATTGTTTTTGTTTTAATATTCAACTATAGTAGAGTTTTAAAAGTTAAATGAAGAATAAAAAATATAAAAGCTCAAAAAAAATATGGAGAACAAACTGAGGGTTATGGGAGGGGTTGTGGGAAGGGGGATGGGCTAAATGGGTAAGGGACACTAAGGAATCTATTCCTGAAATCATTGTTGCACTATATGCTAACTAATTTGGATGTAAATTTTAAAAATAAAAAATAAAATTAAAAAAATAAAAAATCTTAAATAAACAACATAATTTATACCTAAAGGAGATAGAAAGAGAAAAAGAAAACCCAAAACTAAAAAAATAATAGTAATAATAGAACAGATCAATGAAACCAGGAGCTGGTTCTTTGAAAAGATCAACACAATAGATAAATCTCTAGCCACACTCATCAAACAAGATCGAAATAAGCAAAATCACCAATGACAGAGGAGAAATAACCAACACTACAGAAATACAATTGTAACAGATTATGAAAACCTATATGCCAACAAATTGAACAGCTTAGAAGAAATGGGTAAGTTCCTAAAACCTAACAAAACTAAAACAGGAAGAAAGAAAAATTTGAACAGAGCAATTACCAGCAATGAAATTGAATCAGTAATTTAAAAAACTTCCCAAAAAACAAAAGTCCAGGACCAGAGAGCTTCACAGCCAAATTCTATCAAACATTTAAAGAAGAGTTAATACCTGTTCTCAAACTATTCCCAAAAAAATAGAAGAGGAAGGAAAACTTCCAAATTCATTCTATGAGGCCAGTATCACCCTGATATCAAAACCATATAAAGACACCACAGAAAAAGAGAACTACAGGCCAATATCTCTCATGAATATAGAGGCAAAAATCCTCAACAAAACATTAGCAAACCAAATCCAACAATACATTTAAAAAAATCATACACAATGATCAATAGGATTTATTCCCGGGATACAAGGATGGTTTAATATTTGCAAAACAATCAACAGGATATGTCACATCAATAAGAGAATAAACACCATATGATTATTTCAATGGTTTCAGAAAAAAACATTTGACAAAGTACAACATCCATTCATGATAAAAACCCTATACTAGGTAGGTTTAGAGGGAACATACCACAACATAATAAAGGCCATATATGAAAAAATCCCAGTGAATATCATACTCAATGGTGAAAACCGATCTTTTCCCCTAAGATCATGAACAAGACAAGGATCCACTTTCACCACTTATATTCAACCTAGTACTAGAAATCCTAGCTGCAGCTATGAGACAACATGAAGAAATAAAAGGCATCCAAATTGGTAAGGAAGAACTAAAACCATCGCTATTTGCATATGATGTGATACTATGTATAGAAAATGTTAAAGAATCCACCAAAAAACTACTTACTAGAACGGATAAATGAATTCAATAAAGTTGCAGGATACAAAAATCAATGTACAGAAATTTCTTGCATTCCTATACACTACTGATGAAGCAGCAGAAAGTGAAATTAAGAAAATCCCATTTACAGTTGCATCCAACACAATCATATATCTAGGAATAAACTTAACCAACAAGATGAAAGACCTATACTCTGAAATTATAAAACACTGATGACAGAAATTCATGACAATGCCAAGAAATGGAAAAACATTCCATGCTCATGGATCGGAAGAACAAATAGTGTTAAAATGTCTGTACTAACCAAAGCAATCTGCAGATTTAATGCACTTCCTATCAAAATATCAACAGGATTTTTCACAGAACTAGAATAAACAGTCCTAAAATTTGTATGGAACCATAAAAGACCTCAAGTAGCTAAAGCAGTCTTGAAAAAAACAAAACAAACCTGGAGGGATCACAATTTCAGACTTCAAGTTATATTACAAAGTGGTAGTAATTAAAACAGTATAGTACTGGCATAAAAATACTTATATAGATCAATGGGACAATAGAAAATCCATAAATAAACCCATAATTATATGGTCAGTTAATCTTTGACAAAGGAGGAATGAATATACAATGAATAAAAATAGTCTCCTCAACAAATGGTGTTGAGAAAACTGGAAAGTCGCATGGAAAATAATGAAACTAGACCACTTTCTTACACCATACACAAAAATAAACTCAAAATGGATTAAAGACGTAAATGTGAGACCTGAAACCATAAAAATCCGTGAAGAGAGCACAGGCAGTTATTTCTCTGACATTGGCCATAGCAACATTTTTGTAGGTGTGTCTCCTGATGAAAGGGAGATAAAAGCAAAAGTAAACTATTGGAACTACATCAAGATAAGAAGCTTCTGCACAGTGAAGGAAATAATCCACAAAACTAAAAGGCAACCTACTGAATGGGAGAAGATATTTGCAAACGGCATATCTGCTAAAGGATTGGTATCCAAAATAAATAAAGAACTGATACAAGTTAATACCCCCAAAATGAATAATCCATTTTAAAAATGGGCAGAAGACATGAACAGACATTTGTCCAAAGAAGATATACAGATGGCCAGTGGACACATGAAAAGATGCTGAGCATCATCCATCATGAGGGAAATGCAAATGAAAACTGCAAAGAGATAATCATCTTACATCTGTTAGAATGGTAAAAATAAAAAACACAAGTAACAACAAGTGTTTGTGAGGATGTGGAGAAAAAGGAACCCTCTTGCAAACTGGTGCAGCCACTGTGGAAGACAACATATGGAGGTTCCTCAAAATTGTAAATACCCTATGATCCAGTAATTGCACTACTGGGTATTTACCCAAAAAATACAAAAACACTAATTCAAAAGGATATACATACCCCTATGTTTATTGCAGCATTATTTACAATAGCCAAGGTAAGCAAGCAGCCTAAGTATGCATCAACTGATGAATGGATAAGGAGGATGTGTTGTATATATATACACACACACACATACACAACATACACATGTATACAATGGCATATTATTCAGTCATAAAAGAGGATGGAATCTTGTCATTTGTGATGACATGGATAGAATATAATGCTAAACAAAAGAAGTCAGAAAAAGACAAATACCATATGATTTCACTCATATGGAATTTAAGAAACAAACATGCAAAGGAAAAAGAGAAACCAAGAAACAGACTATTAACTATAGAGAACCAACTGATGGTTACCAGAAGGGAGGTGGGTGGAGGGATGGGTGAAATAGGTGAATAGGACTGAAGAGTACACTTACCATGATGAAAAAAATAAAATAAAAAAATAAGATAAAAAAGAAAGCTAAGCTTAAGCCTGTGATGTCAACTCTAAGCCTTATATATTCTCCTCCAAGTCAATGTCATATCTCTTCTCTCTTTCTCCTCAAATTAACAAATTATCAGAGCACTTCATGAGACATCTAAATTTCCATAATAATATTTTACTGTCAAAACCATCAGCCATTACTTTCTCCAGTGCTATGCTGTGTGGCCCTCTCCTCTGCCTCCTCTACCTTTTCTCTAACCTCAATAACTACACAGGGAATTTTTTTTCTCTCTCAGATAAGTGGTCAGAAATTGAACACGTCGATATCTGTAACTATTTGTAAGACCAAAAACTCACCCCGGGGCTATTGGTGATGGGTGTTAGGAGGGCACTTGTTGTGATGAGCACTGAGTGTTTTATGTAAGTGATGAATCACCGAATTATACTCCTGAAACCAATATTGCACTGTATGCTGATTAACTAAAATTTAAATTTAAAAAAATGTTATTTTCAGGAGAGAAAAAAAGGATTGTCATCAGTCGCTTTGAAATCATAGGCAGCGTCTAATCCAGGTCTCAGAGGCTTTCTCTCACTCTCAGCTGCCCCTCTGCCTCAGGCCTGACCACTTCAGTGGCTTGATCCAGGAGCAATTCAAACATCTCTCTGGGCTTTGAGTCTGTGCTCCTTGTAAATGCCCCTTCAGAGGGCTTCTGCTGCAAGTTTATTTGAGAGTAAAAGGGATTTGTATTATCATATTCACTTCTATGCCAGTTAAATGCGGTAGCTGATGTTCCACGTTCGCTTCACCTCCACCGGAACTCTTATTCAACTACATCTTAGCCACTTCCTGGAATTCTTTGGCTGTATAGTTGACCCTTGAACAACATAGGTTTGAACTGGACTTATATACAGACTTTTTAAAATAAGTATTCCTATAGTACTATAAATGTGTTTTGTCTTCCTTATGAGTTTCTTAATAACATTTTCTTTTCTCCAGCTTACTTTATTGTAAGAATACAGTATAATGCTTGTAACATACAAAACGCGTATTGGTCAAGCTTTCAATCAACAGTAGGTTATTAGTAGTTAAGTTTTGGGGAAGTCAAAGTTACATGCATACTTTTGATTGAGCACGGCGTTGGTGCTGCTAACCTCCACGTTGTTCAAGCGTCAGCTATACTAATCATAATCATAAGCATCTAATGAGCATTTTCTTGTAGTAGACACTATTTACGTGCATCATCAGATTTCATTGCCACAAAATCCCTATGAGGTGAATATAATTATTTTTTAAATTAACCCAGTTATTAGTATGAATTTATACTGTAATTCGTGTAATTATCTTTCTTCATAAGAAAAGGAAGGCACAGAAACATTAGCCAACTTGCGCATGATTGCATCATTAGTAAAAGACAGACCGGGGATTCGAACCCAGGTGGTCTGAAGCATAATGCTCAACTGAGAAGATGCTGCTGTCATGATTCATGGCTCAGCTGAGGCATAGAAGTGGGGGGGGCTGCACTTCTGTGCCATTCATTTATTCCTAGTAATACCACAGTAAAGGGGTGTATGGATGTTTGAAACTTTAGAATGTTATGATAGTTGAGAAGGATTGTTTGACAAGGGAAACAAAAATTTTCACCTGTACACAGGCTATGCCTATTCTCATGGTTCAAGGGATGTAACACAAACACAAAGGAAAATCCGTTACCAGTGGGGCCTTCATGGGCACAACCCAATTCCTGACTACGGTTGTCTGTCTTCAGGTTCATACCTTTCTTAAATCCTCCATAGTATAAATCCCCCCTTTAGAACAGGTATCCTCAGGTGCCCTACTTCCTGCCATCAGCAGCAGATCTACTTTTCTCCGCACTGGTATATATCCTGACATATAATAATCTACAGGTTGTTTCCCCCAAAGTGAATTATTCAGGTAGCCATAGGGATTGTATTTAAGGAAAAGATCCTCTGTAATCTAGAGGAGAACGATAGAAGCAGTCTGTGGTCCAGAGGTCTTTACCACTGGCATGCCATTCAAGAGGGGTTTGGGTCTCTGCACCCATGGAACCGGTCCTAGGTGGTGTTTCTGTGCCAAGTTGCTTCCCCTTTAAGACTGCTCATCAGCATGAGGTGTATATTTCCTCCTCAGTCTTCTCATTCAGCAGGAAAATAATGGTATGCATGCACCTGCACACACACATGTGTGTACACACATGCACACACATCCTGATGAACAGAAAAACGAGGCCATGGATCTTACTATCTTTTTCAAGCAACAGAGTATCTGGTGCTCGATTGCCAACCAATGGCTACCAAAAGACCTGGCTGAAATCCTGAAACTTCTGTTTTTAGAACCACGTTTTAAGTCTGGATATTCTTTTAAAAAAATGTTTGTTTATTTTTGAGAGAGAGAGAGTGGGGGAGGGGCAAAGGGGGGGAGGAACAGCGAGGATCCGAAGCGGGCTCTGTGCTGACAGCAGAGAGTTCAATGCAGGGCTCAAACTCTCACACTGTGAGATGGTGACCTGAGCCAAAGTCAGATGCATAACTGACTTAGCTACCCAGGTGTTCCAAGACTGGATATTCTTGATATTCTCTTTCAAAGAGGGAACACAGAAAGATAGATCATCACTCTCATCTCCCAAATCAAAAAGGTAGATGTAGGAGCTGCTTTTTCAATTTATATAAAAAATTGTGACTCACAATGGTTATGGGACAATCCGACCTTTCTTATGCAAACAACAGCTTCTAAAGCAGCTGCTTTAAATTTATGGAGCTTGGCTGTCCAAAGAAGAAGCAGTTTTGATTCTTAAATGGTCTCTGTGCCCTAGGGCAGAACGTGTTGTTTGTAGTAACAGGAAAAATTTGTGGTCCAGAAGTCCTCCTCTTTGGCAGCCAGGTAAGCAGAGAAGAAACTATTGTTAACCTCACCCTTGCTGCACCCTGGTTTCAGTGGGAATACACATATTACTTAGAAAAGTCCCTGTCAAGAAAGAAAGGTCAGGGAAGTACAGGCAAGGAGACAAAACAAAGGTGCAGTGGTACCACTGAGTGAGACCCTGGAAGGTGAGCATTGCACAAAGCTTGGTATTTTAGATGCCATAATTGCAGCATTTAAGAATTATGCCCCTCTGTGCTCAGTCTTTCTCTGACTTGGATGCTCTCATGCAGTCAGTCATTGTGGGAAGGGTTGAGGAGTTGAATTTTATCTTTCAAAGACAAAATAGGGGCAAATAGGGAGATCTGGGAGACCCAGGGTCAGGCCTTTGGGAAAGCAAGGGGAGAGTGGTAGAATTGACTCAGCATTCAAAATCCTGGAAGCTGTGCCTGACTCTGGGCTTGGTCTGGGAATAGAGTCCTTCTGATAATCCTGAACCAGGCTCTTTATGCCCTTTCCTAGAAGAAACTACTTGTGCCTAGGACTTTGGGATCTAGAAAAGCACTTGGAGATGCTCAGAAAATCACAATGAGAGGGGAAGTCTGGAGATGGGGGAAGAGATACAAGGAGAACATCCCCAGAACGTTTCAGTTGAGATTCATTTAGAGATTTTACACAATCCTTTAGATATTCCTTCAATTTTTGGTCACCCTGGCTTTTAGAACTCCAGATCTCCCCTTGTTTTTGGTAAATTGGAATTCATTTAATTTTCTTGCTGCTCACTCATCCGAGAGAAACCAGTCTGTTCTGAACCGGAGTCTCTGACTTCAAAGGCCATTCTAGAAGAAATTGTTCTTGATCTTCTCTTCCTGCTTACTCCCAGACAAGATGACTCTAAGCCTTAAAGATAGTTAACCTTTAGCAGGTCACTCCTGCACTAACCCCACTGCCAGGTTGGTCTCCTTGCCATGCTAAAGCCTCAGCTGCAGCCCCTGGGCTATGGCCCTCTTTGGACAGGTGACCTCTGAGAGTAGTCTGTTGGCTGATGCATCTGACACCTACTCAGGCTAGGGGGATGCGTGTGACTCCTGAGGTTCCCACACACCCAAATCTTCCATTATCTTACCTCAGTTATGTTCTTGTGCTTTGGCATTGGGGGAACATATATGACAGAACATTCTGTTAACTTTTGCTTGGGAAATAGAAATAGTGAATTTCATAGAGTTATGTTGCACAGTGGTGGGTCCAAGTTTTCCCAGTATAACTTTATAACAAATTTGTGTGAACCTAGGTCAATATTCTCACTCTCCTGCACACAGGGTTTTCTTGGGTAGATGAGAACAGGCAGAAGTTATACTGCTCCCGAGCAGAATAACTCGGGAGCACTATAACTTCTAGTCCCTCTTCTCCAGACTGACTGGTCAATGTCCTAGCAGCCTGTCGAGGGAAGCACACTAAATAGGTAATGGGGGTAGAGTTCCGGAAGATGGCGGCGTAGGAGGACGCTGGGCTCACCGCGCGTCCTGCTGATCACTTAGATTCCACCTATACCTGCCTAAATAACCCAGAAAACCGCCAGAGGATTAGCAGAACGGAGTCTCCGGAGCCAAGCGCAGACGAGAGGCCCACGGAAGAGGGTAGGAAGGGCGGCGAGGCGGTGCGCGCTCCACGGACTGGCGGGAGGGAGCCGGGGCGGAGGGGCGGCTCGCCGGCCAAGCAGAGCCCCCGAGTCGGGCTGGCAAAAGCGGAGGGGCCGGACGGACTGTGTTCCGACAGCAAGCTCGACTTAGCGTCTGGGAGGTCAGAAGTTAACAGCTCTGCTCAGAAAGCAGGAAGGCTGGAGGACAAAGGGAGGGAGAGCTGCTGAGCCCCCGGACGGCAGAGCTCAGCTTGGCGGGGAACAAAGGCGCTCGCCAGCACCATCTCCCCCGCCCATCCCCCAGCCAAAATCCCAAAGAGAACCAGTTCCTGCCAGGGAACTTGCTCGCTCCGCGCAAACACCCAACTCTGTGCTTCTGCGGAGCCAAACCTCCGGCAGTGGATCTGACTCCCTCCCGCTGCCACAGGGCCCCTCCTGAAGTGGATCACCTAAGGAGAAGCGAGCTAAGCCTGCCCCTCCTGCCCCCGTGCACCTTGCCTACCCACCCCAGCTAATACGCCAGATCCCCAGCACCACAAGCCTGGCAGTGTGCAAGTAGCCCAGACGGGCCACGCCACCCCACAGTGAATCCCGCCCCTAGGAGAGGGGAAGAGAAGGCACACACCAGTCTGACCGTGGCCCCAGCGGTGGGCTGGGGGCAGACATCAGGTCGGACTGCGGCCCCTCCCACCAACTCCAGTTATACACCACAGCACAGGGGAAGTGCCCTGCAGGTCCTCACCACTCCAGGGACTATCCAAAATGACCAAACGGAAGAATTCCCCTCAGAAGAATCTCCAGGAAATAACAACAGCTAATGAACTGATCAAAAAGGATTTAAATAATATAACAGAAAGTGAATTTAGAATAATAGTCATAAAATTAATCGCTGGGCTTGAAAACAGTATACAGGACAGCAGAGAATCTCTTGCTACAGAGATCAAGGGACTAAGGCACAGTCACGAGGAGCTGAAAAACGCTTTAAACGAAATGCAAAACAAAATGGAAACCACGACGGCTCGGATTGAAGAGGCAGAGGAGAGAATAGGTGAACTAGAAGATAAAGTTATGGAGAAAGAGGAAGCTGAAAGAAAGAGAGATAAAAAAATCCAGGAGTATGAGGGGAAAATTAGAGAACTAAGTGATACACTAAAAAGAAATAATATACGCATAATTGGTATCCCAGAGGAGGAAGAGAGAGGGAAAGGTGCTGAAGGGGTACTTGAAGAAATTATAGCTGAGAACTTCCCTGAACTGGGGAAGGAAAAAGGCATTGAAATCCAAGAGGCACAGAGAACTCCCTTCAGACGTAACTTGAATCGATCTTCTGCACGACATATCATAGTGAAACTGGCAAAATACAAGGATAAAGAGAAAATTCTGAAAGCAGCAAGGGATAAACGTGCCCTCACATATAAAGGGAGACCTATAAGACTCGTGACTGATCTCTCCTTTGAAACTTGGCAGGCCAGAAAGGCTTGGCACGATATCTTCAGTGTGCTAAACAGAAAAAATATGCAGCCGAGAATCCTTTATCCAGCAAGTCTGTCATTTAGAATAGAAGGAGAGATAAAGGTCTTCCCAAACAAACAAAAACTGAAGGAATTTGTCACCACGAAACCAGCCCTACAAGAGATCCTAAGGGGGATCCTGTGAGACAAAGTACCAGAGACATCACTACAAGCATAAAACATACAGACATCACAATGACTCTAAACCCGTATCTTTCTATAATAACACTGAATGTAAATGGATTAAATGCGCCAACCAAAAGACATAGGGTATCAGAATGGATAAAAAAACAAGACCCATCTATTTGCTGTCTACAAGAGACTCATTTGAGATCTGAGGACACCTTTAGATTGAGAGTGAGGGGATGGAGAACTATTTATCATGCTACTGGAAGCCAAAAGAAAGCTGGAGTAGCCATACTTATATCAGACAAACTAGACTTTAAATTAAAGGCTGTAACAAGAGATGAAGAAGGGCATTATATAATAATTACAGGGTCTATCCATCAGGAAGAGCTAACAATTATAAATGTCTATGCGCCAAATACCGGAGCCCCCAGATATATAAAACAGTTACTCATAAACATAAGCAACCTTATTGATAAGAATGTGGTCATTGCAGGGGACTTTAACACCCCACTTACAGAAATGGATAGATCATCTAGACACACAGTCAATAAAGAAACAAGGGCCCTGAATGATACATTGGATCAGATGGACTTGACAGATATATTTAGAACTCTGCATCCCAAAGCAACAGAATATACTTTCTTCTCGAGTGCACATGGAACATTCTCCAAGATAGATCATATACTGGGTCACAAAACAGCCCTTCATAAGTTTACAAGAATTGAAATTATACCATGCATACTTTCAGACCACAATGCTATGAAGCTTGAAATCAACCACAGGAAAAAGTCTGGAAAACCTCCAAAAGCATGGAGGTTAAAGAACACCCTACTAACGAATGAGTGGGTCAACCAGGCAATTAGAGAAGAAATTAAAAAATATATGGAAACAAACGAAAATGAAAATACAACAATCCAAACGCTTTGGGATGCAGCGAAGGCAGTCCTGAGAGGAAAATACATTGCAATCCAGGCCTATCTCAAGAAACAAGAAAAATCCCAAATACAAAATCTAACAGCACACCTAAAGGAAATAGAAGCAGAACAGCAAAGGCAGCCTAAACCCAGCAGAAGAAGAGAAATCATAAAGATCAGAGCAGAAATAAATAATATAGAATCTAAAAAAACTGTAGAGCAGATCAACGAAACCAAGAGTTGGTTTTTTGAAAAAATAAACAAAATTGACAAACCTCTAGCCAGGCTTCTCAAAAAGAAAAGGGAGATGACCCAAATAGATAAAATCATGAATGAAAATGGAAATATTACAACCAATCCCTCAGAGATACAAACAATTATCAGGGAATACTATGAAAAATTATATGCCAACAAATTGGACAACCTTGAAGAAATGGACAAATTCCTAAACACCCACACTCTTCCAAAACTCAATCAGGAGGAAATAGAAAGCTTGAACAGACCCATAACCAGCGAAGAAATTGAATCGGTTATCAAAAATCTCCCAACAAATAAGAGTCCAGGACCAGATGGCTTCCCAGGGGAGTTCTACCAGACATTTAAAGCAGAGATAATACCTATCCTTCTCAAGCTATTCCAAGAAATAGAAAGGGAAGGAAAACTTCCAGACTCATTCTATGAAGCCAGTATTACTTTGATTCCTAAACCAGACAGAGACCCAGTAAAACAAGAGAACTACAGGCCAATATCCCTGATGAATATGGATGCAAAAATTCTCAATAAGATACTAGCAAATCGAATTCAACAGCATATAAAAAGGATTATTCACCATGATCAAGTGGGATTCATTCCTGGGATGCAGGGCTGGTTCAACATTCGCAAATCGATCAACGTGATACATCACATTAACAAAAAAAAAGAGAAGAACCATATGATCCTGTCAATCGATGCAGAAAAGGCCTTTGACAAAATCCAGCACCCTTTCTTAATAAAAACCCTTGAGAAAGTCGGGATAGAAGGAACATACTTAAAGATCATAAAAGCCATTTATGAAAAGCCCACAGCTAACATCATCCTCAATGGGGAAAAACTGGGAGCTTTTTCCCTGAGATCAGGAACACGACAGGGATGCCCACTCTCACCGCTGTTGTTTAATATAGTGCTGGAAGTTCTAGCATCAGCAATCAGACAACAAAAGGAAATCAAAGGCATCCAAATTGGCAAAGATGAAGTCAAGCTTTCGCTTTTTGCAGATGACATGATATTATACATGGAAAATCCGATAGACTCCACCAAAAGTCTGCTAGAACTGATACATGAATTCAGCAAAGTTGCAGGATACAAAATCAATGTACAGAAATCAGTTGCATTCTTATACACTAACAATGAAGCCACAGAAAGACAAATAAAGAAACTAATCCCATTCACAATTGCACCAAGAAGCATAAAATACCTAGGAATAAATCTAACCAAAGATGTAAAAGATCTGTATGCTGAAAACTATAGAAAGCTTATGCAGGTAATTGAAGAAGATATAAAGAAATGGAAAGACATTCCCTGCTCATGGATTGGAAGAATAAATATTGTCAAAATGTCAATACTACCCAAAGCTATCTACACATTCAATGCAATCCCAATCAAAATTGCACCAGCATTCTTCTTGAAACTAGAACAAGCCATCCTAAAATTCATATGGAACCACAAAAGGCCCCGAATAGCCAAAGTAATTTTGAAGAAGAAGACCAAAGCAGGAGGCATCACAATCCCAGACTTTAGCCTCTACTACAAAGCTGTCATCATCAAGACAGCATGGTATTGGCATAAAAACAGACACATAGACCAATGGAATCGAATAGAAACCCCAGAACTAGACCCACAAACGTATGGCCAACTCATTTTTGACAAAGCAGGAAAGAACATCCAATGGAAAAAAGACAGTCTCTTTAACAAATGGTGCTGGGAGAACTGGACAGCAACATGCAGAAGGTTGAAACTAGACCACTTTCTCACACCATTCACAAAAATAAACTCAAAATGGATAAAGGACCTGAATGTGAGACAGGAAACCATCAAAACCTTAGAGGAGAAAGCAGGAAAAGACCTCTCTGACCTCAGCCGTAGCAATCTCTTACTCGGCACATCCCCAAAGGCAAGGGAATTAAAAGCAAAAGTGAATTACTGGGACCTTATGAAGATAAAAAGCTTCTGCACAGCAAAGGAAACAACCAACAAAACTAAAAGGCAACCAACGGAATGGGAAAAGATATTTGCAAATGACACATCGGACAAAGGGCTAGTATCCAAAATCTATAAAGAGCTCATCAAACTCCACACCCGAAAAACAAATAACCCAGTGAAGAAATGGGCAGAAAACATGAATAGACACTTCTCTAAAGAAGACATCCGGATGGCCAACAGGCACATGAAAAGATGTTCAACGTCGCTCCTCATCAGGGAAATACAAATCAAAACCACACTCAGATACCACCTCACGCCAGTCAGAGTGGCCAAAATGAAGAAATCAGGAGACTATAGATGCTGGAGAGGATGTGGAGAAATGGGAACCCTCTTGCACTGTTGGTGGGAATGCAAATTGGTGCAGCCGCTCTGGAAAGCAGTGTGGAGGTTCCTCAGAAAATTAAAAATAGACCTACCCTATGACCCAGCAATAGCACTGCTAGGAATTTATCCAAGGGATACAGGAGTACTGATGCATAGGGGCACTTGTACCCCAATGTTTATAGCAGCACTCTCAACAATAGCCAAATTATGGAAAGAGCCTAAATGTCCATCAACTGATGAATGGATAAAGAAATTGTGGTTTATATACACAATGGAATATTACGTGGCAATGAGAAAAAATGAAATATGGCCTTTTGTAGCAACGTGGATGGAACTGGAGAGTGTGATGCTAAGTGAAATAAGCCATACAGAGAAAGACAGATACCATATGGTTTCACTCTTATGTGGATCCTGAGAAACGTAACAGAAACCCATGGGGGAGGGGAAGGGAAAAAAAAAAAAAAGAGGTTAGAGTGGGAGAGAGCCAAAGCATAAGAGACTGTTAAAAACTGAGAACAAACTGAGGGTTGATGGGGGGTGGGAGGGAGGGCAGGGTGGGTGATGGGTATTGAGGAGGGCACCTTTTGGGATGAGCACTGGGTGTTGTATGGAAACCAATTTGACAGTAAATTTCATATATTAAAAAAAATAAATAAATAAATAAAAAAATAAATAAATAAATAAATAAATAAATAGGTAATGGGTATTAAGGAGGGCACTTGTTATGTTGACACTTGGGTATTTTATGTAAGTGATGAATCACTAAATTCTACACCTGAAACCAATATTACACTATATGTTAACGAATTAGAACTTAACTTACATTTTGAAAAAGAAAAAAAAAAAAAAAAAAGAAAGCACATGAGCATTTACTGTGACCGCAGTCCTGGAAGTTGGGCAAGAACTGCTGTTAGGGGTGGCTTGCAGCAGCCTTCCATCCCGTACTCATCACTCCAAAACGGGGTGGGCAACAACTGGAACAGGGGGCTGTTAGGCAGTGGGCTGGGGCAATGGAACAGGACTTCAGGGCAAAGCCCTCACTGCCTTAGAGACTGAGATCCTGCTGACTCAGTGTAAGAAAAGCCTCGGGAAATAGGGGCTTTTGAGGAGGAGTCCTCTTGAAGAAGTCCATTGTCACTCCTGGCCTCCCCACAATCCATCCGCTGTCAACTCGGTTAGATGAGTTAAGCTCCAAAGCAGGGCATGTGGTAGGAGCCGAATCGATGGGAAGTGGTGACCCAGAATCCATGTCTGACCCTGAATTCCCATTTATTGCTCTGTTAGCACCGATCAGACATGATCCCTGACCTGACAGCTGAGAGCACCCAGATCAGGATCTCCCTCTGTCTTCACACTGCGGGGAAATTGCAATTCAGTCCTGTTTCTTAGGCGTAAAATAAAGACATGGGGCTCTATTGCTTCCATGCCCAACTCCTCCATTTGACCCACTGGGGAAAACGGTACCTTCAAGGCTGCCCACAGCGAGAAAGTCTGAAGGACAGTGAAAGGAGGGAAGTGGGGCTGCTTTGGGTTGAGTATGGGGGGACGGCAAGAGTTTCTGGAGTGAGACCCAGGCATGCAGGGCAGTGATGTGGGGTGGGTCCAGCTACTAGAGGGAGTGCGGTTCTGAGGCAGGGCTGGGTGAAGGGCCAGCCAGGAGAACGAGTCAGCCAGACCCCATGTCCCCTGCTGGCCTGGCAGTGAGGCAGGTTTGCACTGCGTGCAAGGGAAATGGTCATGGAGGAGAAACGTGCCTGGACCTCCGTCACACATGTCCTTTTTTCTGGGTGTGTGGGGCTCAGATGGAGTCCTGTAATAAAGCAAGGCTCCCTCTTGTTGTGGACTCAACTGGGACCAGATGATCCCACAGCACATCCTCTCTCTCTGTGGGAGGGAGAGGTGGCCACGGGTGTCCAAGGTCTGTCGGAGGCACACACTAAGATCCTGAGGACAGAAGTGTTGAAAGGCTAAGCAGCTAGCCAAAGCTTCTGGCTGAGTCTGGAAGGCAACTCAGGTGTTAGCCCATTTAAAGGGATTTACCAGGGCACCGGCTCCTGAATCTCCCACCATTTCTGGGCCTCACATTCAACAGGGAAGACAGGTACACTAATAAAGTCACAATTTTCACAATAAGAAACCAGAATCTCATACGTATCATGTACAACCCTTCTCGGATTATAAAGAGAAAGAAACAGCATGATGTAATGGAAGGATATGCTCACCGCGTCCAACCTTGTTCCCTGGGGAATAATACTTCATCTCTAAGTGTACTTGGGCTTCAAGCACACTTGCAGATGAGGTCAATTATTTCTAAGCTATGTGGTTGTTCAGAGAAGTCAAAGAAATCAAGAATGTTTGCCACCAAGTAGGGTCTTACTGACCATTATCATATGTGAATTTATTAGGTCCTAATAACTACAGCTGATATACCTCTGACAGCCCTTGATTTCACCTGTGAGGTCCCAGATCCGAAAGAAATGAGTAACTTGTTTAAGGTCACGTAGCAGGTAGGTAGCACCCTTGGGCCTCCATCCCAGATGTACAGGGAGTACCCTCCTGGCGAAGGTTATGTGAGGGATCGTACTTGGGAATAACATGTGTCTGGCTCTGGGAATAAGTCCACTCAGATAAGTGGGCCCCACACTCACTCTGTCCCCAAGACAGGAATCTGCCGTTGCCATCGCCTGTCTTCTCTGTGGTGATCACCAACCACAGGTCATCCCGCAACTTGGTTCTAGGGGCTTTTCACCGTTCCCTCGTGTCTCAGGTTAACCACACCAACGATGCATTCACTTTTTCATCAGATAGTCTTGCCTATCTGATAATTGCAAGGCATCCCAGTGCTGAGGAGAAAGCAGCAAACACAACACAGGGAAATCTTGCATTCAGGGCGCTTTCGTTCTTGAGAGGGGAAAGAGGCAAGAAAACATAAATAAGGAAAGTCTTAGAATGACAAAGCGGCTTGAGCATGCCGGAGAAAACGGGAAAGGGACGTGGCAAGCGTGGAAAGGGAGTTTTGCACGTATATACAAATATTTCCTATTTACATGTGTGTACATTGGAAAGCCTCGGTGATAAAGTGACACTTAGTAGATGAAGGAGGGAGGCACAAATGTGTGGCACCATCTGGAGGAAGTGAGGCAAAGGCAGGGGACTGATGGGAAAGCTCATTTCCAGCCCTCCCTGCTCCCTTCCCCCCTCTGTCCCCTTTCTAGTGACTAATCCAAATATGTCTTCCTCTCTCCCCATAATCCCCAGTGTATGTCTCCCCACTGGAATCGTTTCCAGTCTTTGTCTCCCTTGAACAAATTAGTGAATAAAGCTGAAGGGAAACTGATCATCTTCACCTCTTCATCCCCCTTTCTTGTGCTGCCCCATCCATCTCTCAGAGGGGTGTTAACGCTGGGCGGTCAGACCACATCTGGAGTATCCTGGTGGCAGTGACGACTCGCTTTGGGAGGGAGGGAGTACCGCTGGAGGTCATGCTGAGGCCAGTGTCTGGATGGTTATGGTACCTGAAAGGGACTGAGCCACTCCCTCGCAAGGCTCAGGGCCCCCAGATTTGCTACATGTGAAAGGCTGTCCTGGAACCTGGGCTTAGACATGCTCCGTGTAGGCCAACGAATAGAACAAGCGAAGTGAAGAGGTACTAGGGAGAGAGATTCTACACCAACGTTAATCAGTTCCTTATACTAGATCTACTAAAGTGAAGTGAGCTGTCTGGGTGGGCTGAGTTCCAAGTATCTGGAGAAATGCAAATGCAGACAGGATGTACCGTCTCCTGGGAACGTTGTAGAGAGGATTCAGGTGGCTTGATCTGAAATCATGTGATCTAGTGGGATGCCTGAGGGCAAGTGATGGGAATAAATAAAGCTGGGACATCTCACTGGGACCATCTTAGGAATGGGCCCCGGGATGTTCCAGTTGCTTCTGCTGGGCATATTCACAGTGCTCTTCATGGATGAAGGTAAAACCTGTGAGGGAGGCAGTGATGGGTGGTGAGAGGCTATATGGGGAGGAAACCGAGGTGGTTTCTCAACTTGACTTTTGAGCTACTGTAAAATGGCTGATAGAGAATTTTTCTTCTTCTCCTCATAGGAGACAGAGTCCTGACATCAAAAGGTATGGTGTAGTTGGTTTGCAGTTTTTGGATAAATAATGGCACAATGAGAGGGGACATTCCTGATTTTTTCACAGATTTTCTACCCTCCCTGACTATATTCCACTCTCTGCACTCAGTGCTCTAATGTCTTGTTTATGCCCCCAGACTTCGGTGAAGGGGAGAGGAGTCTTGAATCCTTGGAGTCATAGCTGTCACCCACTCAGGGGAGTAAGGACCCCTGGCAGAAGTTGGGAAGGGTGTCAGCTTCCTTCTTTGACATCTATACCTCACCAGTGTAAATGTTGACAGGAGAGGTAGCAGAATTACTTTCCCTAGAGCTGTGCTTTAAATCTTTTCTCTCTTTAGGGATTCGGTTTTGCTATCACTGTGACTTCTTTGATGGATTCAAATGCCTCACTCACTTGAAAAAGTGCTGGAAGTTCAATCTAATGATATATAACAGGAGTTGTACCATAGATCACTATTACTATAATGATAAAATTACAGGTAAGTAAGAGGTAGAGAGAGACACAAGACAATTACCAGTGGTGCCCACCTTCCTTGAGGTCAAGGTGTGGAGGGAACAGGGACCATGAGAGAGGCTGGGAAAGTGGAATTCTCCATACCCCAACCTCGGGTGGAGCCTGTGTGGGAGGCAGATGTCTTTTGTCTGATCCTGTCTAGAGAGACCGAGATGAGATGCAGGCACAGTTTGGGGCTCATCCGTGGCTACAGAAAACCAATGAGATTTTTGAGAGCCATCATTGCCAGGGAAACAGTGTGATTGAGTAAGGCAATTACCTTTACTTTTCTTCTCTCTTTAGGGAGATATCTGTACCGATATACAAAACTGTCTTGTAATCCTTGTGAAGAGGGAATGTTCCAAGTATACCATGACTTACTGAGAGAAACATTTTGCTGTAATCATGCTGACTTGTGTAATAATGGCAACATAAATATGGATACTACAGTGAAATTTGGAAAAGGGATAGATTTGATGGTTGAAAAGTCATGAGGTAAATCAAGATAAACATGTGCTTAAGATTTTTAAACTATATGGGAATACATATCTTCTTAAATAATACTCTCCCCCTGAACTAGAAAAAGAGATAATATAGGGGCTGGCTTAGTCAGAAGAACATGGGGCTCTGGATTTTGGGTTATGAGTTCAAACCCACGTTGTGTGTAGAGATTACATAAACAAACAAACAAACAAACAAACAAAAAAGAGAGAGAAAAAAAGAGATAGTATAAATGGAAACAGACCATAAAGTAGAAAAGATACACACAAACACACGCACCATAAAACAACATGACTGCACTGACTAAACATATCAGCCAAATTAATTAAAAAAAAGATTTTAGTTTGGTAAACAGAGCAAAATCCAACTCTGTGATGTTTCAGAAATATGGCCAAATAGTCAGCGTTGGTGGTATAGTGGTGAGCATAGCTGCCTTCCAGAAATATGGCCAAATCAAAGCAATTAAAAATGTGCAAATATAAATGCATGGGAAAATATATATTAAAAATTAATATGGATCATGAGCCTATATTTTATGCTCCAGATCATCAAAAGAGAGAATATATACTTCATGTTATTAAAGCCACTAATCTACAATAAAGATATAAATTATTAAAATTGAGGCAGCCAATACCACATCCATGACTTTTGGTAACAACTCTTCTATAGAAATTATAGGAGTTATGATGAGAAAAAGAATGCATGCTAATCACCAGATCATGTGGGTAAATAATTAGCAAGGAGATTAAACACATATATAATACCATTATTAAGGTGGATCTTATAAACCTACATCTAATCCTGAACTCAGATAATAGAGTGCCCATGGAACATTCACAAAGATTGGTCACATATATTAGCCCTTTGGAGGATAGAGTTGATTTACATATGAACTGTAAAAGGCTATATTTTTATAGTAGATGCTTGGACTTTTGGCCAGGATAAAAATACATTTATGTTGTTCTCTTTAAAGTCTGAAACTCCCCCGGTGACTCCCAGTGTCATTTTATTTGCTGATATAAATAAACTGTTTCCCAACATGGCTTGATCACATGGTCAGAGAGGCATTATAACCACACCCCACCCTACCAACCACATGCACCCTCATTAAGAACTTCTGTTTAAAGTACTCCTGAAGCTGAGATCCCTCACATAAATTGTGATTGTTCAATCCAGTGACAGAGGGCAATCTGTATGTATGTAAATGATGAGTCCTGGGAGCTTGCACATGGAATGTCTCCCAGATTTCCCTAAAGTTTGTCTGCCCTCTCTTTTTTTTGCTGCACTGTATCCTTTGTCTTTAAATAATATCTGTATTCAGTATGCTAAGTATGTTCTTAGAGAATATGTATGTTCTATGAAGTCTGATGAGTTCTTTCAAATACCTAAACTTGGGAAATCTTTGCAAGTCCTCAAAGAAATACTCAAATTCCAAGAAATAGAAATAATATAACAATATTCACTTACCACACGCAATAAAGTGGAAGCTGAAAACAAGACCAAAAATGTGTCACCGCCTGGAAATATAGAAACATGTTATTAAGCAACTCTTATATTGAAAGGAAAATCCAGGACGCACACACAAAAATGCAGAATTTCTTAACAGAAAACATGATATATCCAAAACTATGGAATACAGCAGTAGCATTTATCAGAGGAAAATTCATAGCATTAAACACACATAAAATTTTAAAAGTAAGAAATTAATTAAACATGCAACTCAAAGTAGCAGACCAAGAACAAAGTAAATAGAAAAGAGAAAGAACCATCAATAAGTAAAAACAGAGGGGCGCCTGGGTGGCGCAGTCGGTTAAGCGTCCGACTTCAGCCAGGTCACGATCTCGCGGTCCGTGAGTTCGAGCCCCGCATCAGGCTCTGGGCTGATGGCTCGGAGCCTGGGGCCTGTTTCCGATTCTGTGTCTCCCTCTCTCTCTGCCCCTCCCCCGTTCATGCTCTGTCTCTCTCTGTCCCAAAAATAAATTAAAAAAAAAAAAACAAAAAAAAAAAAACGTTGAAAAATAAGTAAAAACAGAAATCTAAGAGGTGGTGTAT
The DNA here is from genome assembly GCF_028018385.1 of Neofelis nebulosa. Taxonomy (NCBI): domain Eukaryota; kingdom Metazoa; phylum Chordata; class Mammalia; order Carnivora; family Felidae; genus Neofelis; species Neofelis nebulosa. Next base: position 22,689,168 of record NC_080791.1, on the reverse strand, counting down.
TTGTTTCATATGGCTGTGTTACTTTCTGTGCTTTGTGCCATAGACTTAGTGGCTTAAACACACACATTATCTCACAGTTTCTATAGGTCAGAAGTCCAGACATAGCTTAGCTGGGTCCTCAGCTCAGAATCTCACAAGGTTGCAGTCAAGGGGTAGACCAGGCCATGTTCTCATTTGAAGACTTAATTTAGGAAGAATCTACTTCTAAACTCTTGGCCTGTTGGTAGAATTCATCTCTTTGTAGTGTGTCTGGGCTGCAGGGCTGGTTCAATATTCACAAATGAATCGATGTGATGCATCACATTAATAGAAGAAAGGATAAGAACTATATGATCCTGTCAATAGATGCAGAAAGAGCATTTGACAAAATACAGCATCCTTCATAAAAACCCTCAAGAAAGTCAGGATAGAAGGAACATACCTTAACATCATAAAAGCCATATATGAAAAGCCCACAGCTAGTATCATCCTTAATGGAGAAAAACTGAGAGCTTTCCCCCTGAGATCAGGAGCACAACAGGGATGTCCACTCTCACCACTGTTGTTTAATATAGTGTTGGAAGTCCTAGCCTCAGCAATCAGACAACAAAATGAAATAAAAGGCATCCAAATTGGCAAAGAAGTCAAACTTTCACTTTTCGCAGATGACATGATGCTCTACATGGAAAACCTGAAAGACTCCACCAAAAAGCTGCTAGAACTGACACATGAACTCAGCAGAGTCGTAGGATACAAAATCGAGGTACAGAAATGGGTTGCATTTCTATACACCAATAATGAAACAACTGAAAGAAAATCCATCCCATTTATGATTGCACCAAGAACCATAAAATACCTAGGAATAAACCTGACCAAAGATGTAAAAGATCTGTATGCTGAAAACTATAGAAAACTTATGAAAGAAATTGAAGAAGATACAATGAAATGGAAAAACACTCCATGCTCATGGATTGGAAGAATAAATATTGTTCAAATGTCAATACTACCCAAAGCAATCTACACATTCAATGCAATCCCAATAAAAATTGCACCTGCATTCTTCTCAAAGCTAGAACAAACAATCCCAAAATTTGTATGGAACCAGAAAAGACCCCGAAAAGCCAAAGTAATGTTGAAAAAGAAAACCAAAGCGGGAGGCATCACAATCCCAGACTTTAGCCTGTACTACAAAGCTGTAATCATCAAGACAGTATGGTATTGGCACAAAAACAGACACATAGACCAATGGAATAGAAGAGAGAGCCCAGAACTGGACCCACAAATGTATGGCCAACTAAACTTTTACAAACAGGAAAGAATATCCAATGGAATAAAGACACTCTCTTTAGCAAATGGTGCTGGGAGAACTGGACGGCAACATGCAGAAGAATGAAACTAGACCCCTTTCTTACACCGTACACAAAAATAAATTCAAAATGGATGAAAGACCTAAGTGTGAGAAGGAAACCATAAAAACCTAGAGGAGAAAACAGGCAACAACCTCTTTGACCTCAGGCACAGCAATATCTTGCTCAACAAGTCTCTGAAGGCAAGGGAAATAAAAGCAAAAATGAACTATTGGGACCTCATCAAGATAAAAAGCTTCTGCACTGCAAAGGAAACAATCAACAAAACTAAAAGACAACTGAGGGAATGGGAGAAGATATTTGCAAATGACATATCGGATAAAGGGTTAGTATCCAAAATCTATAAAGAATTAACCAAATTCAACACCCATAAAACAAATAATCCAGCAAAGAAATGGGCAGAAGACATGAATAGACACTTTCCAAAGAAGACATCCAGATGGCTCACAGACACACGAAAGATGCTCAACATCACTCATTATCAAGAAATACAAATCAAAACTGCCTTGAGATATCACCTCAAACCAGTCAGAGTGGCTAAAATTAACAACTCAGGAAGCAACAGATGCTGGCGAGGATGTGGAGAAATGGGAATCCTCTTGCACTGTTGGTGGGAATGCAAACTGGTGCAGCCACTCTGAAAAACAGTATGGAGGTTCCTCAAAAAATTAAAAATAGAACTACCTTATGACCCAGTGATAGCACTACTAGGAATTTATCCAAAGGATACTGGAGTGCTGATTCATAGGGGCACATGTACCCCAATGTTTATAGCAGTGCTTTCAACAATAGCCAAATTATGGAAAGAGCCTAAATGTCCATCAACTGATGAATGGATGGAGAAGATGTGGTTTACATATACAATGGGATACTACTTGGCAATGAGAAAGAATAAAATCCTGCCATTTTCAACAACGTGGATGGAACTGGAGGGTATTATGCTAAGTGAAATAAGTCAGTGAGAGAAAGACAGATATCATATGTTTTCACTCATATGTGGAACTTGAGAAACTTAACAGAAGACCATGAGTGGGGGGAAGTGTGGGGAGGGGGGGAAGTTACAGAGAGAGAGGGAGGCAAACCATAAGAGACTCTTAAATACAGAGAACAAATTGAGGGTTGATGGGGGGTGGGGTCAGGGAGAGGGGAAAATGGGTGATGGGCATTGAGGAGGGCACTTGTTGGTTTGAGTGCTGTGTGTTGTATGTAAACAATGAATCACAGGAATCTATCCCCAAAACCAAGAGCACATTGTGAACACTGTATCTTAGCCAACTTGACAATAAATTATATTAAAAAAAAAAAGAAGAATTTATCTCTTTGTAGTAGTAGAACTGAGGTTCTGGTTTTCTTTCTGGCTATTGCTTAGGGCCTCTTTCAGTTCCAAGAGACCATTCATAGTTCTCTGCAACATGGTTATTCCCATAGTCAATTTACAATATGAGTGCTTCTTCAAGGCCAGTGGGAAGGTCTCTCTCCTAATTGCTAAGATTAAATCTATATTATATAATGAAACATAATAATATGTATAATATTCCATCACCTTTGGTAATTCTATTGGTTAGAAGCAAGACACAAGTTCTGCTTACGCTCAAGGGGAGAGGGCTATTCAAGGCTGTGACTCACTGGATACATCCCATTCCTTAGGATATGTCTGCCACAGGTAGAAAACAGGAAGTAAGTACAACAAATGAGTTAAAAATTTTATCTAAATAAGCAAATCACAAGTTAACCTGTTACTTAAAGAAGAAGACTGCACAGGACGCCTGGGTGGCTCAGTCGGTTGAGCATCTGACTTCGGCTCAGGTCATGATCTCATGGTTTGTGAGTTCGAGCCCCTCATCAGGCTCTGTGCTAACAGCTTAGAGCCTGGAGCCTGCTTCAGATTCTGTGTCCCCCCCACCCCCACCCCACCCCTGCTTGTGCTCTTCTCTGTCTTTCAAAAATGAATAAACATAAAAAAAATTAAAAAAAAGAAGACTGCACAAATACCAATATTAGAGATTGCAAAGGAGAAATAAACATCAAAACAAGGAAATTTTTAAAAATATGTAAGTTTCATGGGGCACTTTGGTGGTTCAGTCGTTGAAGTGTCTGACTTCAGCTCAGATCATGATCTCACTTTGTGGGTTTGAGCCCCATGTCGGGCTCTCTGCTGACAGCTCAGAGCCTGAAGCCTGCTTCAGATCCTGTGTCTTCCTCTCTTTCTGTCTCTCCCCCATTCATGCTCTATCTCTCTCAAAAACAAATAAACATTAAACAAAATTTTAAAAAAATTAAGTTTTGAAACTAATTTGTATAATCCTATGCAAATGAATATAAACATCTAGTTGAAATAAGTAATTTTCTAGGAAAATAGATTTTTTACCAAACTGACCCAAGCAGAATTAGAAAATCTACACAAACTGATTTCTATTTAAAAAAAAAAAATAGATAAAATTATAAAAGAGCTCTTGTCATTTCCCAAAAAAGCACTAGATCTACATGGTTTCACAGAAGAATTCCAAAAAAATCTTTAAAAAGTAGATGATCCCAATGCTATTTAAACTATTTCAGAGTATAGTGACACCTGGTTGGCCTCCTGGGTGGCTCAGTCAGTTGACTTTTGGTTTCAACTCAGGTCATGATCTCATGGTTCATGAGATCAAGCCCTGTGTTGGGCTCTGCACTGCGCATGCGGTCTGCTTGGGATTCTCTCTCTGCCCATCTCCCCTGCTTACATGTGCTCTCTTTCAAAATAAATAAATAAATAAATAAATAAATAAATAAATAAATAAACAAACAAAAAAACAATTTAGAAAGAACTATTTCAGAGTATAGATAAGGAAAGGAGACATTCTTTCTATTAAACAAAATAATATTAATCTCCAAATCCAAATGAGATTATGTAATAGCCTTATAAAAATCTCACTTATAAACATCAATTTAAAAATCTATGACAAAGTATTAGCAAGCAGATCTCAATGGCAGATAAAAGGATAATATAGAATGAATTATTTCATCTTTGTTGAGTAACAAGCCATTCATTCAAAGACTGAGTGGCTTAAAACAATAAACAATTATTTTCCTGTGTTTGAGGAATTCAGATAATCCCAATGTGCTCAGCTGAGTAGCTCTGCTAATCTCAGTGAACTAGACTCCTATGTCTAGGGGGTATCTGGAAATTTTTTGATTTAGTCACCCTTGGCTAGGGTGACTCAGCTCTGCTATACATGCTCATTTCCCCCTAGGACTAATCCACTAGCTTAGACACGCCTTATTCATGACAATGGCAGAAGCATAAAGAGCAAGATCCAAGCCCATTTTGAACCTCTGCTTCCATTAAGTTTGCTAACATCCCCAATGGCCAAAGCAAGTTACAAGGCCATGCCTAGAGTCAGGAAACTGGGCAGGTAATCCCACCGGCAGTGGGAGGACGTTGAGAACTTGCAGGTTAAAGGACAGAGACATAAAGGAGAGATGACTAATTAGGTCCAGATGATGCAATTTACCACACATTATGGCCAGGGGAGTCTTATTCTAGGGATACAAGAGTGGTTCCATGTTAAAAATATCAATTAATACAATATTATAGTAACAGAAAAATCAGATGATCATCCCAAAAGATAACAAGAAGTCATTTCACAAAATTCAACACCTGTTCATACATTAAAAAAAAAAAAACCTCAAAATTGGTATTGATGAATGTCTTTAACATGATAAAGTGATATATACCTGAGTCTGAAGGCCAGTAGTTTATTTGATGGGGGAAATATTAGATGGTTTCATGCTAAAATAAGAAGTAAGGAGGGGCACCTGGGTGGCTCAGTCAGTTAAGCTAGGACTCTTGATTTTGGCTTAGGTCATGGTCTCATGGTTGTAAGATTGAGCTCCTGTCAGGCTCCCCACTGGGTGTGGAGCCTGCTTAAGATTCTCTCTCTTCCTTGCCCTCTTCCCCTCCCTCAGTCACATGTGTGCATACACGCTCTCTGCCTCTACAGTTAGTGAATGTAATATTAAAAAATTACTCAATGTAATTAGACAAGAGAAAGCAATTAGAGGCCTTAGAATTTGAAAGGAAGAGGCAAAAGTGTTTTCTTTTGCAAATGCAAGGTGTATACCTGATGAAACCAAAAGAACCAATAGGCAGACTGCTACGGCTAGCCTTTCAAATGTTGAAATCAACTACGAAGGTCTGTAATGAAAACAGCAGGGTATGAATACATAAACAGATGAAGGGGACAACTTTTGAAAAGATGTCCTTGAAAATTTAAATGGCAGTTGAAGAAAAAATTTTTTTTTTACTGAGGTAGTGCTTTCTCTGTTCCTTCCTATATCATAACCCTCAAATGTAACTACACTTCTGAATTCTATCATGGTATTTCTGTCCTGTTTTTAAACTTCATATGAGTGCAACTGTATAGATGAAATGAACTGTACTCTTTTGTGCCTGGCTTCTTTTGCTCACCATTATGCCTTTGGGAGTTATCCGTAATGTTGCATATAGCAATAGTTCAGTCTTTATATTGCTGTGTAGTGTTACACTATATAAATATACCACATTTTATATTTTCTGCTGTTGATGGACAATTGGGTTGTTTCTAGTTATCACCAGTAAAGCAGCCGTGAACCTCTTCCTACCACTCCCCTCTCTTCCTCCTGCTCTTCCCTTTATGGCAACCCCTTCATTTGGAAAATCGTGCTGATTAAAAAAAATTGATTCTATGTGGGTTATTGTTCAAAGGAAACAAAACAGCTGCCTCAAGTGCTCTCAAGGCACAAGAAACAATGATTACAGCCATTTCCTAATATGATGTAGGACTAACATGGTTGGGAATGGTCAAAGGGCTCAAGAAGGTTAGGGTTTTAAGTGAAATGCTTTCTTGAAAAGTAGCAGCCAATGAAACTATTAAATAGTTCTTTACAGTTTTTAAAGATTAAAATGCAAACATTTTAGTCACAATGAGGCCTATCATAGGGGAATTGAAAGGGAAATGTGACGACCCACCCCCCCCCACCCCCAAATTACACATCGGCTCTCCAGTGAGCTACTTTCCATTAAAGAATGAAATGCTTTCTGGGGAAATTGGACAGGCTAAACAGCCTGTCCAATTGCCCACAGTGACATACAGGAAGAAGACAAGTCTTTATAATCAGAGGGATTAGAGCTGTAATTATGCCTCCAGATTGTGTGGTTTATGCTAATTCTGTCATCCCTCTTGGCCTGTTTCCTCCCTGAACATTCTTATAGACATCTTTTGATGGACCAGTCACTCTTTTCGCTACATAGGGTAGACCTGCTAAATCATAGGATGTACCTAATAATGAGGTTGAGAAGATAACCATATATTTCAAAGTACCAATTTACAGTCTCATCAGCAACATTTTTCAGATGCTTATTGACCGTATGGGTATTCTTTTTAGTAAATGATCTGTTTAAGTCTTTAGCCTATTTTTTTGTTTGGTAGTTTTTCATTATCAAACTGATCTGCAAGAATACTTTTTTTAATGTTTAATTTTATTGAGATATAATTGATACATAACATTGTATAAATTTAATGTATACAATGTGTCAATTTGATACATCGATATGTTACAATATAATTGCCACTGAAACATTAGCTAACACTTTTATTATGTCACAGTATTATCATTTCTTTTTTGTGGTAGGAACAATTAAGTAAGATCTAGTCACTTAGCAACATTGAAGTTTATAATACAGTATTGTCCGTAATCACTGTTTCGTGCGTTAGAACTCTTGGACTTATTTATCTACTGGTTGCAAGTTTGTACCCTTAAACAACACTTCCTTAATTCCTCCATGCCCTCGACCTTGGTAACCACCCTTCTACTCTCTGTTCTTACTAGTTTGGCTTTTTTAGATTCCACATATATGCTTTCTCTATCTAATTTATCTCAAATGCTATAAAATTTCATCCCTGTTGTCGCCAAGTGGCAGAATTTCCTTCTTTATCATGGCTGAACAATATTCGCATGGTGGGGGGTGGGTATCACATCTCTTATTTATCCATTAGTCTGTTGATGAGTATAAGCTGTTTTCACAGCTTGAGTACTACAAATAATGCTGCAATAAACGTGGGAGTGCTTATATCTCTTTGATATACTGTTTTCATTTCCTTTGGATGCATAACCACGAGTGGAATTTCTGGACCATATGTAGTTCTATCTTTAAATTTTTGAGGAACCTCCATGCTGTTTTCCATGCTACCTTTACCAATTTACATTCCCACCAACAGTGTCCAAGAGTTCCTTTTTTTCTCTACATTCTCAACAATATGTATCTCTATTTTTCTTGATGACAGCCATTTTAACAGGTGTGAGGTGATATCTCATTATGGTTTGAATTTGCATTTCTTTGATGATTAGTAATGTTGAGTATCTTTTCATGTACCTGTTGACCATTGGAAGTCTTCTTTGGAAAAATGTCTATTTCGTTCTTTTGCCCGTTTTTAATTGGATTTTCTTTTCCTTTCCTTTCTCTCTCCCTCTCTTCCTTTCTTCTTTTCTTCCTTCCTTCCTTCCTTCCTTCCTTCCTTCCTTCCTTCCTTCCTTCCTTCCTTCCTCCCTCCCTCTCTCCCTTCTTTCTCTATTTCTTTCTTTCTCTATTTCTTTCTCTTTCTTTCTTTCTTTCTTTCTTTCTTTCTTTCTTTCTTTCTTTCTTTCCTCCTTTCTCTCTCTCTCTCTCTCTCTCTCTCTCTCTCTTTCTTTTCTTCCTTTGGATTCATAGAGAGAGTGATGTGTTTTGAGCCCAAACATACTAATTTGAATCACCCCAGTGCTGTTACTTACTATCTCACCAAATGGCCCTAAACTACTCTCAATATCTCAGAACCCCAGTTTCCTTATTTATGAAACAAAAATGATAGCATCTTCTTTACTGAGTTGTTGCAAGAAAGAAATTAGATCTTATATTAATTGCCTGGCATGTATTAGGTGCTCAATAAATGCCATAAGTTGTTTTAGTGTTACTGGATTGTATGAATTTTTTATACATTTTGGATATTAACCCATTATCTGATATATGGCTTGGAAACATTGTCTCCTATTTTGCAAGTTATCTTTTCATTTTATTTTTTGTGTTTTGGCTGTGTAGAAGCTTTTAATTTGATTGAAACCCACTTGCTGAATTTTACTTTTGTTGTTTGTGCTTTTGGTGTGATACCTAAAAAAATCTTTGCCAAGACCAATGTTAAGAAGTTTCTTTCCTATGTTTTCCTCTAGGAGTTTACAGTATTAGGTCTTTTGTTTAAGTCTTTAATACATTTCAAATTAATTTTTGTGAATGATGTAAGATAAGGGTCCAATCACTTTCTTTCTTTCTTTCTTTCTTTCTTTCTTTCTTTCTTTCTTTCTTTCTTTCTTTCTTTCTTTTTCTTTTTTTCATCTGGTTATCCACTTTCCCCAACATTATTTGTTGAAGAGACTATCCTTTTTTCATTGAGTGTTCTTGACTCCCTTGTTAAATATCAATTGACCATAAATGCTAGAGTTTAGTTCTGGGCTCTCTGTTCTGTTCTATTGGTCTATCCTTCTATTTTTATGCCAGTACCATACTGCTTTAATTTTTACAGCTTTGTGGTATAGTTTGATATCAAGAATTGTGATGCCTCTAGCTTTGTTCCTTTTTCTCATGACTGGTTTTCTACTCAGGGTCTTTTGTAGTTTCATACAAATTTTAGTATTGATTTTCTATTTCTGTAAAAAATGCTGTTGGAATTTTGATAGGAATTGTGTTGAATCTATAAATGGCTTTGGATATATGGATAGATATTTTAACAATATTAATTCTTCCAATTTATGAACATGGGATATCTTTCCATTTGTTTGTATCTTCTTCAATTTCTTTCATCAATGTCTTGTAGTTTTCATTGTACAAATTTTTCAGTTCCTTCCTTAAATTTATTCCTTAGATTTATTCCTAAATACTTTTTTGTTTGTTTGAATGCTATTTTGAAGGAGATAGTTGTCTTTATTTCTTTTTCAGATGTTTTGTACAGATGCAACTAATTTCTCTGTGCTGATTTTATATCCACCAATTCTCCTGAATTTGTTGCTTAGTTCCAGTAGCTTTTGGGTTACATCTTCAGAGTTGTTCATATTATCTGCAAATAATGGCAATTTTGCTTCTTCCTTTCTCATCTTTTATTTATTTTTATTGCCTAATTACTATGATTAGGACTTCCAGTATATCTTGAATAAGAGTGGTGAGAGTGAGCACGTTTGTCATCTTCCTGATCTTAGAGGAAAAGCTTTCAACTTTTCATTGTATGTATAATGTTAACTGTGGGCTTGTTATATACAGTTTTTATTATGTTGAGGTATGTTTCCCCTATAACCATTTTTTTGATGATTTTATTCTCATGAAATGTTGTTATATTTTGTCAAATGCTTTTCTGCATCTATTGAGATGATGATATGATTTTAATTTTTTATTCTACCAATGTGGCATATCAGATTTATTGATGTGCATATGTTGAGCCATCCTCAGATCCCAGACATAAATCCCCTTTGGTCACGGTGATTAATCCTTTCAATATGTCGTTGAATTTGCTAATATTTTGTTGAGATGTTTATATTCACCAGGGATATTAGTCTATAGTTTTTTAATAATGTTTTTATCTGGCTTTGGGATCAGGGTAATGTTGGCCTTGTAAAATGAATTTAGAAATGTTCCCTCCTTTTAATTTTTTGAAAGAGTATGAACATTGATGTTAATTCTTCTTTAAAAAATTTTTTAATGTTTATTTATTTTTGACAGAGAGAGAGACAGAGCATGAGCAGGGGAGGGGCAGAGACAAAGGGGGACACAGAATCCGAAGCAGACTCCAGACTCTGAGCTGTCAGCACAGAGTCCAACACGGGGCTCGAACTCACGGACTGTGAGATCACGACCTGAGCTGAAGTCGGACGCTCAACCAACTGAGCCACCCAGGCACCCTTTTTTAATAAAAAGAAAAAAAAATTTTAATGTTTATTTATTTTTGACAGAGAGAGAGAGACAGAGCATGAGCAGGGGAGGGGCAGAGAGAGAGGGGGACACAGAATCCGAAGCAGGCTCCAGGCTCTGAGCTTTCAGCACAAAACCTGATGCAGGCCTCGAATCCATGAACTGCGAGAATGTTAATTCTTCTTTAAATGTTTGATAGAATTTGCTGGTGAAGCCATCTGATCCAGGAGTTTTCTGTGTTGGAAGGATTTTGATTAGTGACTCAATCTCCTTATTCATCATTGGTCTATTCAGATTTTCATTTCTCCCTGATTCAGTCTTGGTAGGTTGTATGTTTCTAGCAATTGATCCATTTCTCCTAGGTTAATCAATTAGTTGACATATGATTGTTCTTAGTAGTCTCTTATAATTCTTATTTTGTGTTATCAGTGTAATGTCTCCTCTTCCATTTCTGATTTTATAATTTGAATCTTCTCTCTCTCTCTCTAGTTATCCTAGCTAATGGTTTATCAATTTTTTTTATTTTTTTTGAAAAACCAGATCTTAGTTTTGTTGATTTTTAAAATTGTTTTTCTTGTCTTTGTTTTATTTATTTCTATTCAGATATTTACTATTTCCTTGCTTCTGCTAGCTGCGGGCTTATTTTGTTTTGTTTTTCTAGTTCTTCCAGGTATAAAGTTAAGTTGTTTATTTGATATATATTTTCTGAATATATGCATTCATTGCTATAACTTCCCTCTCAGGACTGCTTTTGTAGCATATCATAGGTTTTGGTATGTTGTGTTTCGATGATTTTAAATTTTATTTTTAAAATTTACATCCAAGTTAGTTAGCACATAGTGCAACAATGATTTCAGGAGTAGATTCCTTAGTGCCCCTTACCCATTTAGCCCATCCCCCCTCCCACACCCCCTGAAGTAACCCTCAGTTTGTTCTCCATATTTAGGAGTCTCTTCTGTTTTGTCCCCCTCCCTGTTTTTATATTATTTTTGTTTCCCTTCCCTTATGTTCATCTGTTTTGTCCCTTAAAGTCCTCATATGAGTGAAGTCATATGATATTTGTCTTTCTCTGACTAATTTCACTTTGCATAATACCCTCCAGTTCCATCCACGTAGTTGCAAATGGCAAGATTTCATTCTTTTTGATTGCTGAGTAATACTCCACTGTATGTATACCACATGTTCTTTATCCATTCATCCATCAATGGACATTTGGGCTCTTTCCATACTTTGGCTGTTGTTGATAGTGCTGCTATAAACATGGGGGTGCATGTGTCCCTTCAAACCAGCACACCTGTATCCCGTGGATAAATGCCTAGTAGTGCAATTGCTGGGTCGTAGGGTAGTTCTATTTTTAGCTTTTTGAGGAACTCCATACTGTTTTACAGAGTGGCTGCACCAGCTTGCATTCCCATTTGTTTCCATTTTTGCTTCCCTCCTACTCTCCCTATACACACACACACACACACACACATATATATATATATATATATATATATATATATACACATATATATATACATATATATGTATGTATATATCTTATTTTTTCTTTTGATTTCTTCTTTGAACCATTGGTTGTTCTGGAGTGTGTTATTTAACTTCCACATGTTTGTAGATTTCTCAGTTTCTTCTTGTTATTGATTTCTGGTTTCATAGCCTTGTGGGCAGAAGATACTTGGTATGATTTCAATCTTTTTAAATTTGCTAGGACTTGTTTTGTGTTCTGTTATATGGTCTATCCTGGGGAATGTTACATGTGCACTTGAGAAGAATGTGTATTCTGTCCCTGTTGGATAGAATGTTCTACAAATGTCCATTAGGTCCATTTGGTCTAAGGTATGCTTCAATTCCATTGTTTACTCGTTGATTTTCTGTCTGGATGATCTATCCATTGCTGAAAGTGGAGTATTGAAGTTTCCTGCTACTATTGTGTCATTGTCTATTTCTTCTTTAATCTGTTAGTGTTTGCTTAATACGTTTAGGTGCTCCAATGTTAAGTTTGCATATATTTATAATTATCATATCTTTTTGATGAATTAGCTCCTTTATCATTATGTATTGACCTTCTTTTCCTCTTATTACTATTTTTGGCTTAAAATCTGTTTTGTGTGATATAAATGTAGCTACCTGCTTTATTTTGGTTTCCGCTTGTATGGAATATCATTTTTCCATGCTTTCACTTTGAGCCTATGTGTGTCCTTAAAACTGAAGGGAACCTCCTATAGGCAGCATACAGTTGGATCTTGTTTTATCCATTCAGCCACTCTGTGCCCTTTTTTGACCGGGGAATTCAATCCATTTACATTTAGAGTTGTTATGGATATGTAAGGACTTACTAATGCTATCTTATTGATTGTTTTCTGGTTGTTTTGTGTCTATGTTGTTTCTTTCTTCGCTCTGTCTCTGCCTGTCTTTGCAAATTGATATTTTCCATGGTCGTTTGCTCTTGCTCCCCTTTGTTTAGCTTTTATGCATCTACTCTAGGTTTTTGCTTTGTGCTTACCATGAGTCTTATTGAAGTTACAATAATTGTAGTTACGTCATTTTTGCACCTAAGTCTGATGGTGGAGATCAAGTGTCAAGTAGATTAAATAGTCCAGTTTAAGCTGATGGTAATTTCCTTTGTCTACAAAAGCTTCCCCCCTTTTATTTTGAGGTTTTTATCTCTTATATTGTGTATTTATTAATAATTACAGGAGCTACAATTATACTAATGGTTTCCCTTTTGCCCTTTGTACTATTTGGTTAGGTGGTTAACACACCATCCTATTAGAATTTTCTAGGTCTGACTGTACATGAAGCTAAAGCAGTGTATTGTGTATTTTTGTATGTTTTCATGCCATTGATTAGCTTCTTTTCATTTCAGCTTAAATAACTCCTTTCAGCATTTCTTGCAAGTCAGGTCTAGTGGTAATAAAGTCCCTCAGTGAGAGCCAAAGCATGGGAGACTCTTAAAAACTGAGAACAAACTGAGGGTTGATAGGGGGTGGGAGGGAGGGGAGGGTGGGTGATGGGCATTAAAGAGGGCATCTTTTGGGATGAGCACTGGTTGTTGTATGGAAACCAATTTGACAGTAAATTTAATATATTAAAAAAAATAAAGTCCCTCAGCTTTTTGTAAGAATTATTTTTGCATTCTGGATACAAGTTCTATGGAGGATATAAGTATTGCAAATATCTTCCAAGTCTTTAACTTGCCTTTTTACTCTCTTAATGATACATTCTAGTGAACAGACATTGTTAATTTTAATGTGGTCTAATTTATCAATTTTTAAAAATGATTTTGCTTTTTAGGTCATGTTTAAGTAACCTTTGCCTATTCCAAAGTTATAAATGCATGCTATGCTTTCTTCTAGTTTTATTGGGTACTTTTCCTATTCAATTTATAATCCAGTTTGAATTGGTTCCTTTTGCATATTGTAACATAGAGGTAAGCAGCAGAGAAAGATTAGGAGAGGAAAGAGAAGAAAGGACAGTTGTGATGTATCTGGACTACATACTAACAGACCTACAAGTGGCCGTGTGTGAGCTATGAATATCACAGTGGCAGGAATTTCCTTATTTTCTCCTTCACACTAACGTTGTATGCGGGTGTACTTTGCAGGTGCCAAGAAAATCATGACTGAGTTTGAAGTGAACACTGTCCACTTGGAAAATAAGATTGTGTCTGTAGAGGAAAATCTCAAGTGTCCACCATCCATTTTGCTGCTATTTCTGCTTAATTATAGTAATGATAAAAATGGGAGTTTAAGACAAAAGTATTTGTGAATGTTCAGCTGAAGTGCTTCTAGTCCACCTCAACTATCTTAGCTGATCATAGGGTTTGGGAACAGTCTTGTTTTAAATTTCGCTGTACAGAGCCTCTTGGGACAGGATTCTTGAGTATAGAAATGCCAATCCCTGTCATGGGAGAGGTCTGTTGTTCAGAATCATTATCCTCTGACTGAGATAGAAACCGAGCTGGAAGTGCCAGGAAGGGTGACACTGAATTAAAGAGACAGCTGGGGTACTTACAAGACAGACAAGGCAAAAAAGCAAGGGCAGGCAGGGTATGAAGGGTGAAAAACATCAACACTTCAGAGTGAGGCCTCGGGAGGGCAAATATCTTAGATTTCGATGTTACAATAATTGTATCTGCAACATTTATGAACGTAAGTCCGATTATGGAAATCAAATGTCAAGTCTCTGCAGAATTTCTGACACACCATATATGATAACTGCAGAATGTTATCTGTAATAAGAAAGAACATAGAAAATAAGTCAGTGATCTAAGTTTTCTAAAGACAAGTCAAACCTGGCACTATTCCTGCCCGTGGAAATTTAATTAGGCATCAGGGTGGGTTTAGGGATGGCTTCACAGCTTATACGTGCCATGAGGACTGAGGTGGCGAGATGTAGAAACCACCGGCCCCCTTCATGTTGGTTTGCCTGAGGTCCCTATAACTCTATACAGCTGTTTCATTTCCTTTCCTGGTAGATTAGCAACTAGTGCTTTAGTGTCTTCAGAGTTAGAATCTGGTCCATTTCATTGGGAATATAGGGCCCCCGTCTTCTTCCTCCTGTCTCATTTCCCCCAATCCTCTTCTGTCTGCATGCACAGGGACCTGAGCTCAGAGGCATTCTGCTCATCGGTTCCTCTCCTAGACTGGCCGTAGTCTGAGATACAAAATCGCTGAAGTGCTCTCCTAAGAATTTTCTAAGATTTTCACGGTACCTCTACTGGCCCTCTACCTTACCCTGGAAGATCTTTAAAGACATGCACGACTCAAACGTCTGAGCAATACAGGAACCAAAGCCTCTTCTACAGCGATCTGTCCGTGTGCGAAGGTGGCACGTTACGCACTTCAGAGGTGTCACTGCTGGAGAGTGTAGAGCTGGTGTCAGACCAGGGACACTTTGGAAAGAGCTGGAATTATCTAGACCTGATTGTGGAGGGTGGAGGAGTAGGGGTGACGGTGGGGGGGTGGGGGGGGCGGTGGATGAGGAGCTGGTGGTGGGTAGAATAGCAGGTAGTAAGCAGTTGGAACTCTCACCAACTTCGTATCACAGACAAATGCGATTGTGAGTATAAAAGGATTCTTCGGATCCCTATTTTGGCCGTTTTAACCTAGGTAACTCAGAGTAAAGATTTAGCTCCCATGACTTTGGTTTTTCCAGCTTTAAAACGGTTCTATTAATGATGGCTTAGCCAACTTGGCAGCACTGTAGATAGGTGGGAGTGTAATAATGAGGGTGAATGCTTTAAACTATTTTACCCAAGGGGCGCCTGGGTGGCTCAGTCGGTTGAGTGTCCGACTTCCGCTCAGGTCATGACCTCTCAGTTTGTGCGTTCAAGCCCCATGTCGGGCCATGTGCTGACAGAGCCTGGAGCCTGTTTCAGATTCTGTGTTTCCCTCTCTCTCTGCCCCTCTCCCACCCACACTCTGTCTCTGTCTCTCTCTCTCTCTCTCTCTCTCAAAAATAAACAAACATTTTTAAAAAAAGAAAAAAAGAAAAAAATATTTTACCCAAGCTAGGTTATTAACATTCGCCGCTTAGATATTATGAGGTAATATACTCTGTAATTTTGAACTTTGAATTGAATGTATGTAAAGTCCTCATGAATTACAACATATTAGTAACACTTCCCATGGTATTGTGGGGTGAGCTAATCAGAAATACAAGTTTAATAAAACAAACAAAAAACCTCTCCCTGGTGCACCTGGGTGAGAAAGGAAAGTAGCATTTATTGAGCATCTGATTTGGGCCATGCTTTCTCACTTTGCATCTGATTTAATCATCACAAGAGCCTCGTGAGTAAGTATTTCCCCATTTCTCAGATGAGTAACCAAAGGTACAGAGATTTTAAAACAGCAATTTTTAAAAAAAATTTTAGTGAGAAATAATTGTTCTTGTTTTATTTATTTTTTTAATATAATTTATTGACAAATTGGTTTCCATACAACACCCAGTGCTCATCCCAACAAGTGACCTCCTCAACGCCCATCACCCACTTTCCCTTCTCCCCCACCCCCCATCAACCCACAGTTTGTTCTCAGTATCCAAGAGTCTCTTATGATTCGCCTCCCTCCCTCTCTGTAACTTTTTTTTCCCCTTCCCCTCCCCCATGGTCTTCTGTTAAGTTTCTCAAGATCCACTTACCAGTGAAAACATATGGTGTCTGTCTTTCTCTGACTGACTTATTTCACTTAGCATAATACCTTCCTGTTCCATCCATGTTAAGACAGCAATTTAAAAATTCTGATTCTAGAGCATCCAGTATTTCCTCTCCTATAATCACTTGTTTTCATATAAACTCCCTGATAAGGGTATCAAAAGTCATTGTCTAAAACAAACTACAAAATTATTCATTATAGACTGACCAGCTGTCACAGCAAATGGGATACAGATTTATGAATGGAAAGGATGACTTAAGGAAAATCTTGCTAGGATTTTAGATTATGGGGAATGGTAGGGACAGAATGGGGAAAGAGTAGGAAGGGGCAGCCATAGAGGCTTGAGCCCCTGGTGAGGAATGGCAGAATGTTGAAAAGGTCAGAAAAGTTGGCCCATAAGGCAGAAGGAGCATTCTGAAGAATGGTTTCCCCTCCCTTATAAACGTGGTCAAGGCTCAGCCCTCCATGGATACCTCCTGTACACATAGAGTTTCCAAAGGCTCCTGAGATCCTGCCTCTGGAGCCCACTTCTCAGGTCTGTGACTCACCTACAATGAAGCAGAAAAGGAAGGAGACTATCAAGAAGTGTTTGTCCATCCTGAACCAGAAGTCTTCTGTACAGGAGGAAAAGAAGCCAGGAACTGCAAGAACAGCTCTTTAGGCTATAGGGAGGAAACCTTCTTCACAGGGCAGGAATTATTCATGCCTAAGGGAAACCAATCACACAAGCTTTTCTCTGGAAGCTCAAGTTCATTCTCTCTCTACCCCATAGCAAAGCATAAAGATAATTAGTAAATTTGGGGGTTTACATTAAGCTAACTTGGTTTTTTAATTATAATCTTTAGCACCGCAATTATTGTTATAGTTACTACATTATCATTCTTACTCTAATTTTATAGAGAGGGAAACTGGGGCTTGGTGAGGTCCAGTATCTTACCCATGATTACATATCTAGTGGAGGCCACACTTTCAACCGCCTTGATTCAATGCCTCTTGGAGATTTATTCATAAAATCAACGAATAAGTACTATTGAGAGCTTTGGTGTTCCAGGTACAGTTCTGTGTGTGCACGTAGAGCAATGTATAAGTAAGAAAAGATCACGTAGCTCCTCACCCGATGGGGAAGAAACAGGAGAATGAAAGAGAAAAAGATGTATAATCTATGACCAAGCTGGGCCTTCAGCCTAGAACTTCTGATTCTCAGCCCAGAATGACTTCACCTTAGCAGAAATCTGTCCTCCACAGTCAGGGACTATTTACTCTGTAGGGCTGGGAGATTCTTGCTAGAATTACCACACAACATGATCTTTACCAAATTTATATTGTGAACTGGCTCGTTTTTCTATGATTTAGGTATCTATCTCTACAAAAGTTAACTCAGTTAAGGCTCACCATGGGTAAAGCACTGGGAAACCATGACTAACCCTGGCATCCCAAGTCTGCTTAACCTGTGTCAGTGAGCTGATGGCACCTTGGCAAGAGGTATTGGGAATCTTCCATGCAGAGCTAATTTAAGGACATATTCTTGCTTGTAGGAACAATACGTTCATTAAAACATATCAAGTATGACATTTTTAGATATCAGGTGAAGATTGGGTGACATGAAGTCTTACATCAAATGCCGCAAAAGTTACAATGTTCTTTTTCTATGACCAGAGTGTGGAGCCGATCATTGCCCAAGAAGAGAAACATGGGGGAATTCGTTTCTTCGAAAAGAATTGATTCTAGTATATGTGCTGCCGAAGCGAGCACTGAAAAGAATTGATTCTAGAATGAAAAGCCAGATTGTGAAGTCTTGAGTCTAGTTTTCTATTCTGCCATATTTCAGGAAGGCATCTTAGAAACTGGATGGCATTTTTTTCAGGACTTTTCAAAGGCTTATCAAGAAGGCAAAGCCCTGAGCCTTTGGTGCTTGGGTTTACAAGGCTATCAGGGCATTTCATTTGTCACCTATTTTCTCTGATTTATCTGTTTAAAGAGAATGACTCTAAAACCATAGCAAATGAAGTAAAGAACATTCCAGGTTAAACTGCAGTTGGTTTTCAGTGTCTACTCTTCTTTCAAGGTTCCCCTTGGCAGATGCTTTCTGAAAGGCCCATTGAGTTTTGAATCTCCTTTCTGCTGGATTATTTCTAGTTAAGATTGTGAAGTTTTGCAATTCTACCCAAACATTGGGTACCTGACTTACTCCTCATCCTCCCCCAGAACCTTACCCATCAAGTTTTTTCTTGGAAACAATTTCCTTCTTCATTTAGCACGGCATAGGAAAGAATAAGTATTAGAACCTACTAGAGGCTGTGTGGTACAATGCAAAAAGAGGATTTTCCTGGGAGTCTGAGACTTTTGGTTGATTACTGTGTAATTCATGGCATCTTTAGCAAGCCATTTATCTGTGATTTTTAGACTTCAACAATTCTATGGTCCTTTACGACTTTAACATTCCATGGTTTCATAATGTAAATCATGAATATGGATACTAAGATCTGTTATTCTGACCTAGCATTTTGCCTGGCACATGGTGATGTGCTGAGCATATGACGGATAAATCTCACATGATACCACTATCCACAATCCCACTGATACAGAGTCCCAGATTAATGCGCCCCATGGCAAGAAGGCCATCTACTCAGCCTAGATGCCATTTGTCCTGCTCTGATGAGACAGCAGAACATTGTGTCCTCATATTCATTCTTGGCTTCAGGGTTGGTAACTGAAATCTTGGTGATACCACAGATGAGCAACCCTCTTAATCTGGCTTCTAAATGCTGTGCTTTTGTTTTTTGGAGGGAATGGACATAGAGTCAGAAGTCAGGCTGCTTTGTTCCTTGGCTTCCAGGGGAAGTAATGGCTTTTCAGAGTGTATATAGAGTGTGAAATAATGATCTTTAAAAAGTGTGGTGGCGAGGAGCCTGTTTGCAGGGCCTAGGGAAATCACCCTCTTCTTCCAATTGCTGGTGATAAGAGAGGTGAAGGAGAGAAGAACAAAACCAGCATTTATTGAGTGCTTGCTATGTGCCACACATGGGGCCAGCCACTTCTACTCGCATCGTTTCATGGAGCCCTCACAACACCCTGGTGGTGAAGCGTCCATGAAGCAGCCTGGCTGAGGTTCAAGCATAGATCAGTGTCACTAACATTCTCTTTGTTCACAATATTGCTGTTAATATAATGTTTTAGATGAAAAGTCCTGATGGTAATGAAAAGTTTCAAAACACCCTTTCAGGACTGTTTATGGACTGAATTTATGCAGGTGTGGTAACAGATTTTTGTTAGCACCTTATCTTGGTTCCTGAGCAAAATTTATTAATATGGGGCTTAGTGGCCTCTTAGTTTCATGAGGTCCATGAACCTTGCTAGAAAATTTTAAATTTTTCACTAACCTCTTGTCGGTGAGCAAGAATTGCTGTCCCCTTCAAGATCCTTCTAGCCAGACTAAGAATCAAATTGACATGAGACAGATTAACAGAAGAAAATCAAATTTAATAGCATATCTATGGCGGATCCACACAGACATAGAATATATATATATTCTACGGAAACTAAGGAAACTAAGGAACTAAGGAAACTAAGGAAAAGGGGGCAAGGGTCTGGGACCTCACAGGATAGGAATGCAATTTATGGGAAGATTTAAAAAAAGAGTAAATATTTGGTAAACAAGTATTTGCTGGGCCACTCCGAAACAGTGGGACATGGAGAACTAGGTTCCTCCCATCTACCATACCTAGCTCTTACCATGTTGGAGTTTTATCTATGGGTGATAGCTCTTTTCCTGGAGCAGGTCCTCCATCTAAATTCTTTCAAGAGGTTGAGGGGTGCTTTTCCTGAATCTGGTGGCTTTTGATTGATTGCTTTTTAACTCAAAATAATTTTCATGCCAAAGTGGTCCATCTTGGGGCATCCCGCTCTTGGCTACACTCTAAAGGATATCAATCACTCCCTTCCATATTCAATGTTGGCAACAAACTACAAAACGTTAGCAGTGCCTAAGATTTTGTTCCTAATAGAAGTAAGTGAAAAAACAAGAATCAGATGTCTTCATTTGCATCTTTGAACTTACTAGGACACAAAGGTCACAGTGGTTTTATGTGTGTGTGTGTGTGTGTGTGTGTGTGTGTGTGTGTGTGTGTGTAAATGTTCTTATGAATGCAGATAGAGTAAAAGTGCATCTCACTTCTGTCTGTCCAGAAACTATATCTTAGAATTTGGAATTTTTCCTAATAAGAAAGCTCAGTTGGAAAGATTTGGCGTGTTTCTAAACGTAGTTGTGCCATTTTACAAAACCCTTTTCTTGGGGCTTCTGCACATTTTCTTTCCAGCCTGCTGAATAAATAGAAGCTCCACTTATATCGGATAAACTTTGGTGAACCATGTCGCACTGATTCGTGGACTGCAACGAAGGAAAAAACTCTGTCATCCATTTTCCTTGTCCAACAGTTCCTATTTCTTTAAAACCTTGAAGCAGCCATTGAGGAATTGGCACTTATGCCACACCCCTTCATTTTACAATGGGATGAAACTAAAGCCACCTTCAGTGTTGCCAAGCTTCCCATTTCCTTCTGGTTTTGCTTGCTCTGCGCATGCTGAAGCCATCGAAGAATTCTTACATCATGAGTCTCCCCTGGGAAGTGTAAAAGTCAACGAACCGACTTTTTGTCAATAGGTAAAAAAGGTGGTTTTATCATGCAGAACTTTGAGGGAAGCAAAAGCTTCCTGTCTCTTTCTGCAGACGGAACGGAACTCCTACAATGCTGGGTGGGCGTCTGGTTTTCCTCACCTCCTAGCTACTCACTTGTTTTGTGACAGACATGCACTGACAAAAGACTATTCAAACAACTCTAAAAGAAATTCTGTCATCAGCCAAAAGAGCCATCGACTTTATCCAAAGTAATTTTCTAAATCATCACATTTTAAAAATGCCTTTGCGGGGAATAAGAAAATCTTCTCTGTCACCACCGAAGTTCTCTGGCTTTCAAAGGGACAAACTTTAGTACCGATTTTGATAAGTTTTATTTGTTTGTTTACTTTTTAAAGAAAAAGCAAAACTACTCTTGAAACAATTTGAAAAAGAGGACTTTATTCATGGTCTGGCTCACCTAAAAGATACTTTTAACCATCTGAATGAGATAAAAATTTGCACTCAAGGTTCTGTATTTATCGTTAAGGTGTTACTGAAAAATTAAAGATTTCTTGGCTGAATTGCCGATATTAAAGAAGAAGGTGGAGGTCAATATCCTTGCAAATTTATGTTCTTTTCCCCCAACTTTATTCAGATATAATTAACATGTAGCTTTGTGTAACTTAGCAACTTTCAAGAAATGTAGCACAAGACTGTGACTTGTAATCGCAAAGCTGTGCATTCAATTCCTAGAGCTTACTCATTTTCTAACTGTAAGTTTGTACTCATTGGCCAACATCTCCCTCTCACCCTCTTGCAAATGTTTAAGTGCTGTGGGAAAAGCTTTAGCAGGATGGAATTGAAATACAAAATTTGTTGTCAATTTATTTGGCTCTTTTCGTGTGCTTCATTAGTAAACAGATTGAACATCTGTTCAAATCTTTTGTCCCTTTCATTAATATTTTCCCAGAGTTATTGATACATGCTTGACATATAACATTGTGTAAGTTCAAATTATTAATAATGTTTATTATTATTGTTTTTAAAATCTGTAGAATAAGTAGTTTTCTTCTGTTTTATTCCATATTTTGTTAGGAAATGGTCCCTCTATTTCGATTTTCTGGAAGAGATGGTAGAGAATCTGTATAATTTCTTCCTTAAGTTTTTGGCAGAATTCACCAGTGAACCTATGGAGGGTACGGGGCGGGGGGGGGGGGTGCTCTCTATTTTGGGAGGTTATTAACTATTTACATTTTTTTAATTAAAAATTTTTTTAGATTTACATCCAAGTTATTTAACGTATAGCGTAATAATGATTTCTAGAATAGAATCTCATGATTCATCACTTACATATAATACCTAGTGCTCATCCCAACAAGTGCCCTCCTTAATGCCCCTTGCCCATTTAGCCCTTCTCCCCTCCCGGCACCCCAACAGCAGCCCTCAGTTTGTTCTCTGTAGTTAAGAATCTCTTATGGTTTGCCTCCCTCTCTGTTTTTGTCTTATTTTTCCTTCCCTTCCTCTATGTTCATCTGTTGTGTATCTTAAATTCCACATATAAGTGAAGCCATATGATATTTATCTATCTCTGACTTATTTTGCTAAGCATAGTATGCTCTACTTCCATTCACATTGTTGCAGTTGCAAGACTTCGTCCTTTTTAATTGCCGAGTAATATTCCATTGTATATGTATGTACCACATCTTTATCCATTCACCAGGCAATGGACATTTGGGCTCTTTCCATACTTCTGCTATTGTTGATAGATGCTGTACACCCTGGGGTGCTTGTGCCCCATTGAAACAACACAGTTGTATCCTTTGGATAAATGCCTAGTA
Organism: Neofelis nebulosa; assembly: GCF_028018385.1. Taxonomy (NCBI): domain Eukaryota; kingdom Metazoa; phylum Chordata; class Mammalia; order Carnivora; family Felidae; genus Neofelis; species Neofelis nebulosa. The sequence continues at coordinate 22,666,264 of NC_080791.1, read as the reverse complement.
GTGCAATTGCTGGGTCGTAGGGTAGTTCTATTTTTAATTTTTTGAGGAACCTCCATACTATTTTCCTGAGTGGCTGCACCAGTTTGAGGAATGCAAGTAAGGTTTGACATTAGAGGAAGGAATCAATTTAACTGTCCCCATTCATGGAAGAAGAGAAACAAAACTTCAATGATAAAAACCGAATATGAATTTATAATAAAATTATCATCAAATAACAATAGAAGAGAACTTTTAAAATTTGATAGAGTGTCTATTAACATCCACGTAATGGTGAATTATCAAATCAGAAGTCCTTCCAACAAACTGTGCAAGAACAACTGGATAGCCCTATGGCGAAAGATGTAACTTTGCCTTTACACCATACAGAAATATTAACTTTACATGGATCATGCATGATATATATAAACTAAAATGATAAATCTTCTAGAAGAAAATTTAAGAGAAGATATTCACCACATTCAAGTAGGCAGACTTCTATAATGAAACATGGAAACACAAATCATAAAAGAAAAAGATTATAAATTTAACTTCATCAAAATTCAAGTCTTCTGATTTCTAAAAATCACTACTAAGAAAATACAACAGTAGGCTACAATTGAGAATATACTTCATATGTCTCACGAATATACCATTTCATGTGACTAGTGAGGCCTTTTGAGCTTTTGAACCCCGCCCCTTTACTGAGTTATCAAGTCTGAATTGACTCACTCCCAAATGTGAATATCAGCCTAGAAAATACATCACAAGGCTTCCTTGGACTGAGCTTCAGTTTTCATTAGCACTCAGTAGCAGATCCATAGCTGCTTTTCAAAAAAGCTAGAGGTGTGTCAAGGAGGTGAGAAGTCGCAATCTCCAAGTGGACGTTACCTCTTTGTTGCCAGAAGCTCCAACGTCTGACTATCATCAGCCACAGTGTCTATAGTTCAGAAAAGTCATTACGGTTGAAGGGCTCAGAGGTAGAGAGTGGGCCACAGCTTTTCCCCTAAGGGAAAAAGTCCAGGTTGTTTACCACACACACACACACACACACACACACTTCTGGGGTTACCACAGCTGCAGGGAGATTGTTAGTCTGTGGTCGGGAAGGTGGCGCATGCAGGGAGGAGGTGAGGCTAGTGTGTAGGGCATGGCTGGAGCAGTGGGAAGTTTTTTCCTCCTCCTCCGCACCTTCTGTCACTATTGGTACGGCCCCCCTCACTCCTACATAACTCCCCCACTCTGGGGCTCTCTCCTTTCCCATCAGGTGCTGCTGTGGCTTTGCGCTGCAGTCCTCTGTGCTTTCAGCCAGTATATTCATGATCTGCTGTGTAGCCAATTTCCTAAACCTTAGTGGTTTAGAACAACAAAATATATTATTTTGAAGTTTCTGTTGGTCAGGAATCAGTGTGGCTTAGCTGGGTCCTTTGCTTCCGAGTGTTTCATGGACATAATGAAGGTATCGTTGAAGCTGTAGTGATCTTGTGGCTTAACTGGGGGAGGAGTCACTTTCAAGTTCACTCACACAGTGTTGACAGATTGAGCTGTTCAACTGGTTGTTGGCTTCAAATGCCCTGGATAACACCTTGATTTTAGCCTTGTGAGATCTTAAGCAGAGAATCCAGTCACGCTGTGCCCAGACTTCTGGCCTACAGAAACTGTGAGATAATAAATCTGTGTTGTTTTAAGCCACTGTGTGTATGGTAATTTGTTATGCAACAACAGAAAAGTAATAACAAACAAACAGCTAGGAGAAGAAGTTTCCTGTACCTCCCCAACCCCTTGGGGTGAGAACACCTGCTACTGGATCCCCGGACGTCTTCTCTCTCTCTTAACACGATCCTGTGGGAGCCCTTGTCCTTCATCTTCCAGAAAGCCATATCTCTGTCACCATCGTACCCTCATCTCCCAAACTGTCAAGAACAGCAAAGGGTCTGGGATTTTACCCTACCTGCGAGCTAATAATCTGGCCTGTTCTTGTTTTATAGATGCTGGTAGAAGAAACAAAACTCCTGGATCAGAGACAGAAGACTTCATTCTCATGGCAAAAGCAGAAGCCAGACTCCATGTTGCTTTGCATCAATTCTCAAGTTCTCTGAGTCCCACAGGCAGTATAGCTGAGGCCCAGGTAGATGCTACTCACTGTGGGTTTGCGTTACAGCTAGGGAACACTGAGCTAGAGGAATTGACCACTTATATACTAAGTGGAAGCACAACTGCTCTTTGTCCTGGTGGAGATGTTACCTCATTCTTCAATATTTTTCACTGTGAACACAACCCAGGTGATGGCCTGGGAAAAGAGAGTGGTCAAGGCCTTGCATCTTGGCATACTCAACGAGAATACACTGTGATGCTCAGGCCCGTGGTCCACCATCTCTACTAACAAAAGTTGAAGAATATAAGCATATATAGTGGAATATTGACCTAAGAGAAAGAGAAAGTGAAAAGGTAGAAATTTTAAAATTTAAAAGAAATGAAGAGATTTATAGATTTTAAAAGGTTAAAATTTATTTATTTATTTATTTATTTTGAGAGAGAGAGAAGGAGTGAGGAAGGGAAGAACAGAGAGAAAGGGAGAGAGAGAGAATCCCAAGCAGGCTCCACACTGCCAGTGCAGAGCCCAGCACGGGGCTCAAACTCACAAACCATGAGATTATGACCTGAGCTAAAATCCAGAGTCAGACGCTTAACTGACTGCACTACCCAGGTGCTCCTAAAAGGTTAGAATTTTTTAAATAAACAAAAAGATTCAATATACAGATAAAGAAGCTCCTGAAAAAAGACAACCAAGGAAAAAGAAAAGAATACTAAAAATTAATAATCATAATAAAACACTTTTGTAAAATGATTTTAAAAGACTCGAAACTTTACATTGCAACAGCACACTGTGCCTGATGCTGTCAACTTAGAATGATCAACATCAGGACATATTCTTGTAAAATTACCAAACTTACGAAAAAAGAAAAAAAATCCTTTGAGTTTTTAGACCAATGTCCATAATTTATAAGGGACAGAAAATTGGTTAATCATTAGACTTTTGTAACGGCAGTGATGTATTTATGATATGTAAGGAAAGAAAATGTGAACCAAAGATTTTGAATATAGCAAAATTCACCTTCAAAGGTAAAGAACATAAAGTGTATGGACATACAGGAATTTGAGAATTATTATTCCTATAAGCCATTTCTAAAGAATCCAGTGAAAAAATGCTTCTGATAAAGAAAATGACTGGAGATATGGATTACTCAACTTTTTTGAATAAGAAATTCTTTATTAGTAAGAAGTCACAATCAAAAGAGTTTAAAATATGAATCAATGTTAGAGGACAGGAATATATATGTATGAATCTATAGCTCCACATTTACACCACACAAATCTAGTTCTATAGATGAATGTAAATAGCTTAAAGTAACTGGCCTGTAGTAAGCTCCACTAGTTTGATGGGCTTATTGTTAAACGGGCTTGTTGTTAAAATATGCACTCTTATATATTTTAAGCGGAATGCAAAAGGGATCCGACCTGAACCAAAGTCGGATGCTTAACCAACTGAGCCACCCAGCCTCCCCAAAGTTCTATTTCCTAACGCGATGATGAAGCAAGGTATGCAGAGTTTCAGTATATGGGATGACTTCAATGAGATTGCATCATCACCGTGGACCAGGAGTTGAAGAGGAGATCACTGTCTTTTACTTAATTATTATTAGCGGGAAAGAAATAGTCCAAATCCAGATAGTAATATGTCATTCATCAGTATCTATGACTGGCAGAGCTGGCTTAAAGTTTTTTTACTCCTTTACTAAATTCAGTTTAAAATGGGCTTGTATTTAGTATTGCGAACGTACAGAATAGTGGCCAGAGGAGCCATCTACAAGCTGATGGTGTTGAGAAAGTGCTATACTTGAGCTATAATAGCAAGCTTTTCAAATCAATATTTTTCTGTAATAGCCTCCTAATTATTTTTTGGTAAAATTTCAGCCTTATCCTCATGTCCTAGATATTTTAAGATGTATAAGTTCAGTTTCAGCTGAATAGGATGTGACTCACTTAGCCTACAAGGTATATTTGATGTGTTACTAAATTCACTTCAAAAAACTTCTTCATTCTTTTTTTTTTTTCTGCCTGCAAATATTCTATTGTGTGGATATATCACAATTTATGTAGCTACTCCCAACTGGTCCATAAACTTTCTCTTCTTTCTTCCCCCAGCTTTATTGTTTGTTATATATAACAAACAAAAGGATATATATTTAAAATGTACAATGTGATAATTTGATATTCATACATTGTGAAATGATCACCATAATCAGGTTAATTACACATCCATCACGCCACATAATTACCGTTGTATTTGTGTGTGTGCACATGTGCATGTGCCTGTGTGGTGAGAGTGCTTATGATCTACTCTCTTAGTAACTCTCAAGTACACAGTACAGCACTGTTAACTATAGTCACCATGCTGTACATTACTAGATCCCCAGAACATCTTCATCTCGTACCTGAAAGCATGTACCCTTGGATCAGCCTCTCCATTCTGCCACCCCAAGCCCCTGGTAACCACCATTCTACTTTCTGTTTCTATGAGTTTGACTTTTTTTTTTTTTTTAAAGATTTTGCATATAAATGAGATCAGTATAAATTGTTTTCAATCTTGCAGTTATCAAGCCATAAATAACCGTGTGTATTCACTTTTTCACAGATGTGCAAGGCTAATTCCACAAAATGACTTGGGTAAGATCCCTAGATCTTTATAATTTCGATAGCCATTGTCTAATTCCGCCCCGCCCCCCCCCCCCCCCCCCCCCGACTGATGTATTAACTTACCCTCTAGTAGTGATGTATGAGTGATGAGTAGTGCTGCTTTCCAACCTCACCAATTTAGGGGTGTGATTAGATTCTGATGATTGCCTAGATCTACCCATAAAGTCAAATCGTATCTGAGTTTAGCTTCAGCTCACATTTCTCAAATTATGAGTAAAGCTCAGCACATTTTATATGCGTAAGACCATTTAAATTCCTTTTTCTGTGAACTAATGCTGTTATTAACTATCTACCTTTCTTCTTGAATTCTTAATAGCTTTCTAACCGATTTTTAGGATTTCTTTGTAAAATAGGAAGATGCAGTCCTCAGTCTGCATTATGAGTTGCAAATATTTTGTAACTGGTTGTTTATTTGTTATTCGGACTTTGCTTATGAGTTAGTGGTTGGTTCCTAACCCCACCTCCTGCTTCAGAAGATTTTTTAAAATGTAGCCAAACATATAAAATTTTTTTATGGTTGTATATTTTTAGCCACATATTGAAAGACATCTCCCCCTCCAAGACTATAAAAACTTCCCTGCTGTTTATTTGTTATTTTGACACATTAATGTTTATTTCTTTAAACCATCTAGGTGGTCAAAGGGTCCTAGATACTGAAACTGGTTTTCATTGATTTTCTTTGTTAATCTGCATGACTAGCACAACATTTCACTCTGAAATATAAAAATACTTGCCACCTACTATTTTGGGATCCTAGCTGGAATATAGAAAGAGCCTCATTTTCACATCCTTATTATACTTAAAAAACAAAAATGAGGGGCGCCTGGGTGACTCAGTCGGTTGGGCGGCTGACTTCGGCTCGGGTCATGATCTCGCGGTCCGTGAGTTCGAGCCCCGCGTCGGGCTCTGTGCTGACAGCCTGGAGCCTGTTTCGGATTCTGTGTCTTCCTCTCTCTGACCCTCCCCCATTCATGCTCTGTCTCTCTCTGTCTCAAAAATAAATAAACGTTAAAAAAAATTAAAAAACAAAAACAAAAACAAAAATGAATCCGATCAACCTGGTTCCTATGTAATAATGGGCTGAAAGGACTCAAGAGCGGATGTGGGAAGATCATTATTTGTTTGTTCCATAGATATTTGGGGGGTGTTTCCTATATTCTGAGCCTCCAGATGCTGGGTATCCAGTGGTAAATAAAACAAAGTCTTGGCTCTGTGCTAGTGGAAGAATCAAACAAGTGACCAAATAGATATGTAAGTTCTGGTAGTGAGAATTGCTATTAAGAAGAGAAACAGGGAAAAGGTTGAAGAAGGGATGTTAACATTTCCTAATGTCAACCAGGAAATGCTGCCCTGAGAGGGTGACATTTGAATGAGCAAGGGGAATGTGGTAGGAAATGAAATGGGAGAATGGCCTTTGCTCAGCCTGGGGAAGACTTGCTATGGGAGGACCTTTGGATTTTCTTCAAAGCGTGATGAAAAGTCATTGGACGGTTTTGAGCAGGAGTGCGGCATCGATGGCTTATAAAAGGGCTCTCTGACCACTTTATAGAGAACAGACTATAATAGGGGAAGATTACAACCAGGCAGGCCAAAGAATAGGGTTATTGCTCAGACCAGGCAGGAGATGAAGCTGAAGGTTATGGTAGTGGCAGTGGATAGAGAAAAATAAACCCATGTGAGGGAGAAGTTAGTAGGTAGAATGGATAAGACTTGCTATTTGATTCTCTTTGAGGACAGGGCACAGGTATCTATAAAGAATGATTCCTGGGTTTATTGAGACCCTAAACACTGCAGTAGGAGCAGGTGTGGTGAATCAGAAAGATTATGATTTCATTTTGAGACAGCCTGAGATTGATACTTTGTGAGCCACCTAAAATTCAATGGTTATTTGTAGACGTGAATCTGGAAGTCAGAATAGGGGTCTGAGGTAGAGATATAAAATGGCTTGTCATAAGCATATGGAGCCTACCTTAAGCTTTAAGAATGGATCCAGTTCTCACCCAGTCTCAGTGAATCAGAACTCAACTTGTTCCCAGCTGCTCACTTATTCAAGCCAACTCAGACAGCTTGTTCTGAATCTGACTTTCTGTCTTCAAAGTCCATTCTAGAAGAGATTGTTATTAACTTCCCATCTTTTTGAACACCCAAAGCCAAATGTAAGCCTTATTGAAAGTTAACCCTTGACAAAACACTCCTGATACCGTCCTCACAGCTGGGCTCTTGCCCTTGAATGCTAAGACCACAGCTATAGCCACTACCTCCTTGTCTTTCCTAGCCAGATGCCCTTTCTTTTTTTTTTTTTTTTTTTTTTTTTTTTTTTTTTTTTTTTTTTTTTTTTTTTTTTTTTTTTTAATTTATTTTTGGGACAGAGAGAGACAGAGCATGAACGGGGGAGGGGCAGAGAGAGAGGGAGACACAGAATCGGAAACAGGCTCCAGGCTCCGAGCCGTCAGCCCAGAGCCTGACGCGGGGCTCGAACTCACGGACCGTGAGATCGTGACCTGGCTGAAGTCGGACGCTTAACCGACTGCGCCACCCAGGCGCCCCCAGATGCCCTTTCTTGTGTATGACTCCTTATGATGGAAATTTCTGATGCCTACCCTAGCAAAAGGGTCAAGGCTGCTTGTCTGAAATTGTAAGCAACACACAGGGAGTTAGTGCTTGATAGTTTCCAGGGTCTCAACAAATATGAGCTTCCCTTTCTTCACAAACTGTAATATAATCCTAATACTGATCGTGTGAGATATGAAAATTATTCTCAACGTCAGTAACTCACCCAAAAATTACATAGCTGGCAAACAGCAATGTCAGGATTTGAGCCCATATAGTGGCAAACTTGAGTCTGGGATTAAAGGATGTGTCCTTTCCACAATTCAATATTGGTGCTGAAGAAGAGTGTATGCTTTCATATCTTTCCTAACTCTGGGGAAAATGGCTCTTTTCACTGACATCTTGCAAGTGCACAGTAACAAGCAAGAAATTCCATCCTGCAAGCTTGGGACCAAGTGGTGTCAGCAGCAAGACCCGTGCAATGTCCCCTTGGGCCCCTCCCTTCACCCATATGCCATCATCTCCAGCAGACTGTGTCTCTCTGTACTTGAGTTTCTGGCACACTCATGTCTCTGCAGCCACATGACCTGCTCTCTTCACGCTGTGACAGGCTGTTTGACATCTCTGTACTCTGACATTTGCTGTTCCTTTGGGTGCCTGTCCCTACTCACTTTTTCCAGCTCACACATTGCTAGCCCTCCAAGTCGTGTTCAGCATCCCCTTCTTCCCGGGAGCCTTCCCCGGTCAAGCAGCCAAATTTGAAGGACTTTCATCTAGATGTCCATAGCCAACTGCGTTCGATGTCCTTTTCGATGTCTTTAGTGAGGCCATTGATTGACGTCCTGGTTGCGTAAGCATCTTTTCTTCCTGTGATACTGGCATGTGGTATATGCTTAGAAATTATTTAATTAGAATACCAATCAATCAGTTAATAACACCCGAAGGCAAACTAGCAAATTTTATTTTTGCTCACCTTCTTCCTGAAGCTCCTTTTCCTCCACCACAAAAGCAGTACTCCAATACCCCCCACACATACAGACTATACCTGGAGTCTGCCTTGGTCTACATGAGACAAAGACAAATCTGAGATTATTCTGAGGAGAGTAACCAGATTAGTGAAGAGAGATACAAAGAGCCAGGTGTCCAAATCCCGTCTTGAAATACCCGAAATGTTAAAATGTAGGAGAGAAATTTGACTCTACTTGCAAAGCACAAGGCTTAGGTATGCAACAATGAATAGAAATTATATACATGTATATTATATATTATAGTATAGTATATCTTGTATTATAGATTATAATATATATTGTAGATATATATTATATAATATATAAAATACATATAATATATATTAAAATATATATAATAATAAATTATAAATATAATGTATAATATAAAATTTGTTATATATTATAATATAGTCTATATAATTCCATATTATATTATGGATCATATATAATATGTACCGTTGATCTCATCATTGTGGAGAATTTTGAAATAGATGCCGTAGGGGTAGTGAAACTTCAGTTGGTGGCTTTGTTCTGGGAACACTGAGGTGCTGTATGTCCCTGAAATTTTATGATTATATGATTTGGATGAGTAGCACAAGGACAGATGACTGGAGATCAACCAGCACCTTTCACAGAAAGCTGTACATGATAAAAGTCTCAAGATGTTTGTTGTGTTTCTGCTGTGCATTGTCTTTCTGGTCTGCTCAAATAATGGTAAGTCATGGAGACATGGGGAGAGCTGGTTGTTGATTAAGAGATGGGCAGATGCTGAGGAAGGGGAAATTTCCACAACTGGCTCTTTGGGTGTTGGCAGATGTATATGAGATTATGACAAAGAAGATTTTTCTTTTTCTTTTTTTTTTTTTCCCAAGGTGAATTTAAGGACCATCTGACAGGTACAGTTATGGCTCGTCCACAATCTCTGGTAAACAGATCATTTATGATGTGTTTAGGAACAAACCTCCTCTCAGTCTTCAGAGAGGGCTGTAATCCATTCTTATTCTACAATCCTAGGAGCTCTATCTTCTCCCAGACCAAGTTAGTCCATTTCTTGGAGTAAGGAAGCTGAAATCTCCTTCTTTGCTTTCCTTTCCCCATTACTGGACAAAATCATCAGGTTAAATAACTTGTTCATTACTTGCGTCCATAGATAAATTTTATAGGAACTCTGATATTTTGATCATATACAACAATTGATTCACAAGATTATCAAAGGAGTCAAATGCCAGAGAAAGATCAGGAACCACTAGACAATAGTAAGTCCCCGTAGAGAAACTCACAGGCCTGGAGAATCTTCTCCAGACTACATCTTTTAATTACCTCCTTCTCTGTCTCGCAGACTCTGCAACAGCATGTTATAAATGTAAAAAATATCATCTTGGGTTATGCTATGACACCATGAAGATCTGCATCCTAAAGCACCAACAGTCCTGTGCTATTGAGAACCTCTACTTCCTTACAAGAAAAGGTAATGTGGAGTAGAGAGTGTCTGAGAAATAGCCACCTGTGCACGGGTGAGTGGTCATTTAGAGGGGATGGCAAAGACTTTTCTTTAAGACAAAATTGGGTAAAGGAGAAGTTGATGTCTCCTATCAGTTAGGGAAATACAATCCATTCTCTGGGTCAGTCATTGGTAGATTCAGCCTTATAGCTGATTGGGGCTTAGCGAAAGGTTAGTGAGGCTCTGTAGAGAAAATACTCCTGGGAATATGATAGAAGGAAATGGAACCATTACAATTGTGTTCTCTCTCTTTCATCTCTTCAGGGAGAAGTATGTATTATTATTCCAAACTGTCATGTATGACCAACTGTGAGGACATCAACTTCTTGAGTTTTGAGAAAAGAAGAGAGCTCATCTGTTGCAGACATAATAACTATTGCAACCTCCCTGAGGGAGTTTAATTCTATATCTCTCCTGGACTTGGGGTCATTCTTCAACTCACCATCCCCTAGTCTCTTCCCCCAGACCTGTATTTTGCTTTCCTCTTCCAACCACTGGTACAGAGTGAGAGAGAAAGCCAGCTAGTGAGGTCACAAGGAGAGAGTGGAGGGTAGCTGAGTCTCATTAATGATGGAAGACTAAACTAGACTGAAGTTTTGCAAATCCCTGTTGCTCACATCTGGCAGTTTGGATTTCCTTATGATGGAAATAGGGTTGCCACAAATACAGTTGGGTTTGGAACTGGTTATTTATTATCTCCTATATGGTAATGCAAAGAATTGGGTCAAAATAGTCACAAACTTGTACCAAGAACTCTCTGGCCATACTTTATGCTCATCTATAGCCACTCCTCTGGTTGGAATTGAGATTCTCTTCGGATTAGCCCTGACACCTTCTGGTGCTCTCCTTTTGCCCATGGGTTATGGAGATCAAAGAAAAAATAGCTCTGGCTTCCCAATTTGTGGGCAACATGAGCCATATCTTTCTTTGGTAGGGCTCTTAGAGGAGGGAAATCTCAGGCAGACAGAAAGCTGGACAGGCATAAGGATGAGGCATCAAAGAAAGGGCATTTCAGTTTGTGGAAACTAAGATTTGAGAGACAAGTTGGTGTGGGTGAAATTGGCTTAAATTATCAGGGCCCTGGATGGCCAGGTGACCAGCTAGCTCCAGATTGAAAAAGGTGATTTAATTGGGAATGGAGACCTTCTGCAAGAATGGTCAGTCAGTCTCTCCTTATGAAAATGAGGAAAGGGGTGCCTGGGTTGCTGAATCAGTTAAGCATCTGACTCTTGATTTTGGCCCCAGATAAGGACTCGCAGTTTGTGAGTTCTAACCCCGAGTCGGGCTCTGTGCTGACAGCATGGATCCTGCTTGGGATTCTCTCTCTCCCTGTCTCTCTGTCCCTCCCCGCTCATTCTCTTTCTCTCTCTCTCTCTCTCTCTCTCTCTCTTTCTCCTTCTCTCTCTCAAAATAAATAAAAAAAAAGAATGAGGAAAAAATTGAGAAAAATAAAGCAGGTGGCACAGTAGTTGAAGACAATAGAAATGAACAGAGATGCCATGAGGTAGTGTTGTAGTTACAAAGTGTCCTATATAAGATGACATTATGAGTAAACTGATGGTATGAGATAGCAGAAGTTAATAGTGGTGGGAAGAGAGGCAGGCAGACAGAGTGAACAAACAAGCAGAGAGAAATGGGGTAGCACTGACGGTGGAATGTGACCAAGGTGATGAAGCTTTCTTGGGTACAGAATAATCCTGGCATTTCTCTCCTTATAAGGCCTACTGCAGTTCCTGGTCCTGGATTTCCATGAGCTTTTTTCTCCTTTATTAGGCCTTGTAAAATTCTTTTTTTTTTTTTTTAATGTTTATAATTATTTTTGAGACAGAGAGAGACAGAGCATGAGTGGGGGAGGGGCAGATCGAGAGGGAGACACAGAAATTGAAGCAGGCTCCAGGCTCTGAGCTGTCAGCACAGAGCCCGACGTGGGGCTTGAACTCCTCAACCGCGAGATCATGACCTGAGTCGAAGTCGGACGCTCAACCGACTGAGCCACCCAGGCGCCCCAGGCCTTGTAAAATTCTTAACAATAAACCAACTACCCCTCTATTTGAGTAGTTTGGTGCATTCTGTCTGTGTCTGAGAATATGATCCTTTCTGAGGAATTCTCAGTTGGGATTTTACAGAGCCAGGATGAAGCAAGACATGAAGAGAACCTTTTCAAAATGGACAGATTGGAAAAGCCAGTGTAATGTGGATATTTTGAGTTACGGAAAGAACATATTTTTATTCCTAGTTGCACAGGGGCTTGCTCACCTATGGAATCATGGGGATGGGAGACATCAGTCTAGGGGGGAAAAGGAGAGAGACAGAGATCATTGTTTTGCTTCTGCCTCCCAGCTGCATTGAGTGTTGGCTTATGACCACTATAGCTATTTGCTCTGCAGACTTGCCCTCTGCCAAATAGGAGCTGCTTTGCCCAGATGTTCAGCTCCCAACTTGAGCATAGACCACAACCAACAAATGGCAGACTCCTTGCATCGAGATGGGATGGAGCCTGTGGTGCAATTTGTGCTGCAGAGCTTTTCCAGGGGATCTGACCGAAGCCAGTCTCCCAGCTGAGACCATGTACTTGTTAACATCCCGCCCCCCCGCCGACCTCCCTTGCTTCTGTTTTTCCCCCCTCCAATTGTAAGAAGACCATATATTTTCCACCATCACTGTGAATGACGCTCTAAAACGAGAAGTTGGGTTAGAAACTGAAGTTACATTCTGGTACCTATGAGTGACGGTGTGTATAAGATATAAATGGATTCATCCTCATGAATGAGGAGAATCTTTCTTATTCGGCTTCCCAGCTAAAAGTGCTTCAAGCTTGGATATTACCGCTTGGTTCACCCCATCTTCGGATTTTCTTCTTAGTCCCATTTTTCATCTTGAACAAGTGAACACAATAAGACCTAGGTGAAAATTTCTTTATCCACACGATACCACCCCAACTATCAATCTTCCAATGCACATGCTCTTTTTTCATATATGCATGTAGTTGTGCAGGAGTTTTTTCTTCACATACCTTTTAAAAGACAATAATTTGACTACTAATCTAAGTGTTAACTTGGAGTTGACTGCTAAGTAATTCATAGAACCTTACACATTAGACCAAAATAAATGTCACATGTATTAAAGATTTAAATGCCATAAACAAAAAACCTGGGGCTCCTGGATGGCTCAGTCAGTTGAGCATCTGACTCTTGATTGTGGCTCAGGTCATGATCTCACAGTTGTAGGATTGAGCCCTGCGTAGGGTCCGGCTGAGCATGGAGACTTCTTGGGATTCTCTCTCCCTCTCTCTCCACCCCTCCTCTCCTCAAAATAAATGAATGAATGAATAAATAAATAAATAAATATTTAAAAAGAAACAAAAAACCTTTTAAATATTGTTGTGGCTATTATTGCTTAACCTCTTACAGTGTGCTAGACACATGTTAAGTACTTTTCATGTATGATCTCATTTAATCTTCGGAACTTCCTATGAGGTAGCTATTATTGTAAGACATTTTAGTGGAGGAGAAACCTGAAGAACAGACTGGTTGCCCAGATGCTAATTGGGTAATTTGACAAGTACAGTAATTTGACAAGTGTTACACAGCTTTCCAGTTAATATTGCTGCATTAAAAAATTATTGTATTGACTGGTACTATGGATCACAATTTAGAAAGTACAGAGTGGGGATAGCTCGTCTCTGCTCCATGATGTCTGGGACCTCAGGTGGGAAGATTCAGAGTCTGGAGGTGATTCTAGAGCTGAAGACGGGAATCACTATGAGGTGTCTTCACTCACATGTCTTTGCAGTTGATGCTGGTTTAAGGTGTGATGTCACCTGTGGCTGTTGGTCAGAATACCTTCATATGGACTTTCTTGGGCTCCTTCACAGCATGGAGGCTCTGGACTTCTTACCCAGAAGCTTAGGGCTCTAAAGGCAAGTGTATATTCTAACAAAGTGAAAGTTGTGTCACATATTATGGGCTAGCTTTGGAAGTCATGCATTATTACTTCTGCTACATTCTGTTGGTTACAAGTGAGTCACAAGCCTGGCCAAGCTCCACTTTTTGATTGGAGAGTAGCAAAGAGAGCTTGTGGTAGGGGAGATATTGTGGCAGCCATCTTTGAAAAATACAATTTGTTACAACTAGTTAGTGGCACAGTTGGAATTGGATCCAATTTCTACACAATCCCAAAGCACTCTCTTTTTCTAAACTCACTATTATATTAACAATATTTATATAATCTAGTGATAGAGGAAGATTTTGAATCATAACATCAATCACAAATAGGATAAGATTGATAGATCTGACCACATATGAAAGTGGTGTGTGTGTGTGTGTGTTTGTGTGTGCACATGCATGCACATACATCAAAGGGCCAATCAGGAACAATTGGCAACACCAAGAGTCCACAATTCCTTAAACGGACATGGTGAAGCTTTGTCAATCATATAGATAGATATTCATATTATATTATTCAGCCACAGAAAAGAAAGAAACCTTGCCATTTACAACAACATAGATGGAACTTGAGGGCATTATGCTAAGTGAAATAAGTCGGACAGAGAAAGACAAATACCATATGATCTCACTTACATGTGGAATCTAAAAACAAAGAAAAACAATAAAAACAATCAAGCAAGCTCATAGATACGGAGAACAAGAAAACAGATTGGTGGTTGCCAGAGGTGGGGGGTAGGGGATGGATGAAATGGGTGAAGGAAGTCAAAAGATACAGATTTCAGTTATAAAATAAATAAGAGATATAATTACAGCATGGTGATTGTAGTTAATAATACTGTTTTGCATACTTGAATTGCTAAAACAGTAAATCTTAAAGGTTCCCATCACAAGGAAAAAATTTGTAAATGTGTGTGATGATGGATATTAATTAGATACATCGTGGTGATCATTTTGCAATCTATACAAATATCGAATCACAATGTTTTACACATGAAATTAATATTTATATGTCAATTATACCCAATTTTTAAAAAAATATCACAAGAAAACAATTCTAATTTGGAGGAAAGAATGAAACAAGATAAAAAAAATTCGCATGAGGAAACAAGCTCTGTGGCAGTGTTGATAATAAAAGTCAAAAAGTAGAAACAATCAGGATTGCCTCAATCAAATGTGATACATTGGTATACCGAAACACCATGCATCCATTGAAGTGATATAATATCAATACAAATATATGGATTTCAAAACATGTTAGAATATGTTCATTAAAATAGGGGGTTTTAAAATACTGCAGTTTAGTGTGATCCCATTTTCACTTCATGTCTATTATCTATCTACCTCTCTCTCAATCAACTTTTTTATTCAACTAATTTTAATAGTGAAAAATGGTGGTATTTTAATGTATTATCTAGTTTTAAGCATTGAGTGATATATTTTTCTGGCATAAGTTTATTTTCTTTTCCTATAGAAGTAAAGCCATGGAAAAAGTTTCAGAGAATCAATATATAAAAAGACTGCAACAACCCAGATGTTGGAATTAACAGGCAAAGAATTTAAAATTCCTATTATAAATATTCTCAAGAACTTACAGAAAAAGAGAGACATGAGGGAATCTCAACAGAGAGGTGCAAAATATAATAAAGAACTATTTGACAAAAAATCTCAGACAATACTAGTGTTGTAGGTAATTTATATTTTTGTCCCTTTCTCCTTTTTGATTTTTAAAAATGAACATAAAATTATTTTTAGTAGCTTAAAAACTAAATGAAGGACATAAATAATTTAAATGAGATAACACTGGGAGTGCCTGGGTGGCTCAGTTGGTTAAGCATCCGGCTCTTGACTTCAGCTCAGGTCATGATTTCACAGTTTGTGAGATTGAGCTCCATGTGGGACTTTGTGCTGACAAGGCAGAGCCTGCTCTCAAAATAAATGAATAAACTTAAAAAAAAATAGGACAACACTATATTATTCAGTAAATCAGACATATCGAAGTAGAAGATTGGTTAACTTTCTCTTCAGTTATGATACTGCTGGCAATTTGCTAGGCTAGGTAAAAACAGATAACAAGATCATCACTCATGTTGCCTGCATAGCAAAGATACTGATGAAAGAACAGTCAATAATATAAACCCTTGAACTACCAAAATTTTTCCTCAATTCCGTTTATCCTTGTGTAGGTATATAAAAGCCAACTCACAACAACTTGTGTTACTATAAAAACAGAAAGGATCCCCAAAAATAAAATCACAAAGAGGGAGAAAATAGCAACCAACACCACAGAAATAGAAACATTGTTAGAGAATATTATGAAAAACTATATGCCAACAAATTGGGAAATCTGGAAGAAATGGACTAGAAACGTGTAAATTACCAAAACAGAAACAGGAAGAAATAGAAAACTGGAACAGACCAATAACCAGAGAAGAAATTGAATCAATTACCAAAACTCCCAACAAACAGAAGTCCTGGACCAGATGGCTTCACAGGTGAATTCTACCAAGCATTTAAAGAAGAGTTAATATATATTCTTCTCAAACAATTCCAAAAAATAGAAAAGGAAGAAAAACATCCAAATATATCCTGTGAGGCCAGCATTGCCCTGATACCAAAACCAGGTAAAGACATGACTAAAAAAGAGAATGGTAGGCCAATATTCCTGATGAACACAGATGCAAAAATTCCCAATACGATACTAGCAAACCACATCCAACAATACATTAAAAAATGATTCACCATGATCAAGTGGGATTTATCCCTGGATAGCAAGGGTGGTTCAATATTCTGAAATCAATCAATGTGATACACCACATACAGATAAAATATTTGACCAAGTACAACATCTATTCATGATAAAAACCCCTACCAAAGTAGGTTTAGAGAGAACATACCGCATCATTATAAAGGCCATATGTGAAAAACCCACAGCTAATATCATCCTTAAATGGGGAAAACCTGAGAGCTTTTCCTCTACAGTCAGGATAGAGACAGGGATGCCCACTCTCAATACTGTTATTTAACATAATACCAGAAGGCCTAACAACAAAAATCAGACAATAAAAAGAAATAAAAGGCATCCAAATTGGCAAAGAAATAAAACTTACACTGTTTACAGATGACATGATACTATATGCTAAAAACCCAAAAGATTCCACCAAAAAAACTGCTAGAACCAATACATGAATTCAGAAAAAGTTGCAGGATACAGAATCAATGTACAGAAATCAATTGCATTTCTATACAACAAAAGTGAAGAAGCAGAAAAAGAAATCAAGAAATCAATCCCATTTACAATTGCACCAAAAACCATAAAATACCTGGGAAGAAACCTAACCAAAGAGGTAAAAGATCTGTACACTGAAAATTACAGAACACGTATGAAAGAAATTGAAGGTGACACAAAGAAATGGAAAAACATTCCTCATGGATCAGAAGAATAAATATTGTTAAAATGTCGATACTTGGGATTCTCTCTCTTAATCTGGAGGAAAGAATGAAACAAGCAATGAAGAATGAAACAAAGCAATGTGCAGATTTAACTCAACCCCTATCAAAATCCCACCAGAGTTAGAACAAACAATTCTAAAATTTGTATGGAAGCACAAAAAAACCCAAATAGCCAAGGCAATCCCGGAAAAAGAAAAGCAAAGCTGGAGTCATCATGATTCCGGACTTCAAGCTATATTGCAAAGCAATAGTCATCAAGATGTTAGGTACTGGCACAAAAACAGACACATAGATCAATAGAATAGAATAGAAAACCCAGAAATGGACCCACAACTTCATGGTCAACTCATGTTTGACAAAGCAGGAAAGAATGTCCAGTGGGAAAAAGGCAGTCTCTTCAACAAATGGTGTTGGAAAACCGAACAACCACATGCAAAAGAATGAAATTGGACCACTTTCTTACACCATACACAAAAATAAATTCAAAATGGATGAAAGACCTAGACTGTGAGACAGTAAACCATCAAAATCTTAGAGGAGACCACAGGCAGCAACCTCTTTGATCTCTGCCAGAGCAACTTGTTACTAGACACGTTGCTGGAGGCAAGGGAAACAAAACAAAAGCAAAAATGAACTATTGAGATTTCATCAAGATAAAAAGCTTCTGCACAGCAAAACTCAAAGGCAACCCACAGAATGGGAGAAGATATTTGCAAATGATATACTGAATAAAGGGTTATTACCCAAACTATATAAAGAACTTTTAAAACTCAACACCCCAAAAAACAAATAATCCAGTTAAGAAATGGGCAGAAGACATGAATAGACCTCTTTCCAAAGAAGACGTCCAGATGGCTAACAGACACATGAAAAGATGCTCAACATCACTCATCCTTAGAGAAATATAAATCAAAACCATGATGAGAAACCACCTCACACCTGTCAGAATGGCTAAAATTAACAACACAAGAAACAAGAGGTGTTGGCAAGGATTCACCCCTTTAATCTCTCAGCATCCATTCTTCACCTGGGTGGAAATTTGACAGTCCCAGCACCAGGAATATAAAAATTCCCATTACCTTATCCTTGGGAGGTGATAGCAATTCAACCATACTATCACCAAAAAAAAAAAAAAAAAAAAAGCGAAATAGCAACCACCAAGGCTCTTTCTAGTGAGGGGGGGAGGGCAAGGGAGATCATTGAAATGATGAAGCAATCTGAAATATAGCTGCCACAACTCCCACTTCTGTAACTGAGATGGTTGGTCGTCACAGCTGCATTCCCACACTTGTATTCTCTGTTCTCTCACTTCTGCTGGCCTATCAACTGGATAGGCTTCCCGACCTGGTGGCATACCCCAGCCCTCATTTCTGTAAGATCTGAATCCTTGCTGGATTTGTCTTTGTTGTCTTTTCTATTCAACAAGACTATTGAGCAAGGGAATAATTAAAGATCTTCTAGTGAATCCCGATTTTCAAACCTAATTTTTCTTGCCCCCATTGTGTAGGCACAACTTAAACTCCCCCCTTGTGATCAGAATAAGTCACCAGAGTCAGTACAGTGACCTTTTTCTCTGCCTGTTGGGAAGAAGGAATGGAGACACTTTGCTATCCCGCTCCCACTCCACTTCTCCTCTCTTCCTCTGACCATAGGCATCATAGGCTAATGGGGGATGAGGCATTCCTCTTATGCCATAAGAGAATATTCTGATATGTGTCCTCCAGGTTCCATTACAAATTAAACATGAAGGAATTTGGGAAACCCTTTCTCAGAATAATTCTTTGGTTGATGAGGTTACTGTTATGTAGTATTATCTGTTGAAAAATGTCACACCATGGGCGCCTGCTTGGCTCAGTCAGTAGGGCATGGGACTCTTGATTTTGGGGTTGTGAGTTCCAGTCCCACGTTGAGCAGGGAGCAAACTAAAAAATAAATAAATAAAAAGTAAAATGTCAGGTCATGCATATTACTATATTATTTTAGTTTTCCCTTATTTCTATACCAAATCTTGCTTTATTCCTACATAGGGAGTATCCAGGTAGAATGGGTCAGGCTGGTTTCTGCAGGAGGCAAAGGAGAAAAATCACATGAAAGATCAAATAGACCTTTCCTTGGTTCCACTTCCTCTAGTCTCAGAGCCTGCAGTAATGTTTCACTGTTCAAAGCCTCAGAAGTCTTCTCCAATGAGTCCTGAATGCCCCAACTATGTTCCTATGTTCCCTATTTGCACTGTCTTTGCAGTAATTTACCAAACTGCAGTATATAAACAAAGATATTTTTGGTTTTCTTGTACCAGGTGTCCAGAAGTGAAATGTACTTTCTCTAAGACCATCTACAAAACCAAGTTTCTATTCTAGGGCTCTTGGAGATTGGCCATCTACCCTGAGGCATCGGCTGCATTGAAAGCCCAGGCAGTGTCTAATGCCAGACTCAGTGTCTCTCTCTCACACTTGGCTGCCCTTGTGGTTCAGTGATTTCAACCAGCAGCAACTCAAAGTATTCCTCTCCAAGTTCTGGTTCTGTACTTTTGTAAACTCCTCCTTCAAAGGGCTCCTCTTGCAAATACATTGGAGATAAAAGGAGATTAGTCTTACATTCACTCCTAATTCAGATTAATCCTATACCTGGTTCTCGGTGTGATCTCATTTCCACAATAGGCCCTGGTTCATTTGATACTGGTCACTCTCTGGGACTCCTCGGCTGCTGTCCTTCTTGACTTAATAACTTATTATAATTTTTACATTTAAAAGGTAATGAGCACTTTCTTGTGCCGAGTGCTGATCTATGCCATTGACGCACATTATCTCATTTTATTCTTACTACAACCTTATGAATACATGAGGTTAAGTTCCATTCTTAGGGTCACAAATGTAGTAAAGCTGTCATTTGAAACCAGAAGCCATGGGAGCGTTATGTTAAGCTGATATGGTGCTGCTACCATGAAATGGGCCTCAATAAAGGAGTTAATGTAGGAAGGCCTAGTTCCTTTATTCCCAACATACCACCTTGCAGAATTACATGGACTTACCAGACTTTACTGAGTGGCTGGCATAGGTGTAGCAAAAATGCAAACTACACACTAAATACGACCATTTCCATAGTCCAATGGAAAGAGAAGGAAAGTGCAATCTATCTTAGTTGGCCTTCTCACAGACATGACCCAGGTCCTAGCTTTCTTCTGTCTACCTAAATAAAGAGGTGAATAGAAGCAAGCTTACCTTGCCAGAAATTGAGTTCATTCAGTAATAGCAGAGAAATTACAATTGGGGAAACACATGCTGTAGCAAGCTACGGGTGAGTCCATTCAGGATTTGGGGTGGGCTATACTTATGGTCAAGGAATGCAAAGAGGGGGGAGTCCAGCCAGCGTTCACGAAGTAATTTCAGTGGCTTGAGTATAGCGAGAGCTTTATGGCAGATGTTCAGTGGTCATGAGATAAGGCTCCATTGTCTTTAAATCGGGCTTTTATGGGAAATCAGTCTTTCATTTTTTTAAGTTCCGTTCTTTCTGAGGGAGCATGCATTAGATTCTCCATGTCATAATCTCTAATTCCATTTAGATTGAAATCGGTCCCTCTGTCCCTCTGAGTCTTTCTTCAAAACACTATCTAGCCCCTGACCCCTAATGGTCTCTTTTGTTCTTAGAAGTATCCCCAGCACCTAAAGCAACTCCTCAATATCTAGCACGTGGCAAGCATCCAACATATGTGTCGAAGGAATGAATCCAACAAGGAGGTTGGCCTGCTCCTTCCCCACCAGTCTGATACTGGTACTTGGTAACACATAGAATTGTGTTTCCACAGCAATGAATTGGTTGACATTGTGGTGAGCTTCAAGATGTGTATTTTAGGAGGGCAATCTGGGTGAGCTTCAGCTCTCTGAATCCAGTGGAAAGTCATTGGGTGGCTTCAGCTCTTCAGGTCCTATTCCCTTGAAGATCTTCCAAGCAATGCAAGGTGAGGCAATGCCCCCTCCATCATAGGGAATCCAGTTGGAGACCATCTTGTCCCACATGCAAACATTAATTTACAAAGATATTCTACTAAATAGATTATAATCTCATGTGATTCCATCAATTCTGAGGATAAAATTTTCATTAATATGCTCAGTTTTACTTGGAACTCCTTATTCATCCTCCTGTTTCAAACCTTGATGAGCAGCTCAGGTGCATAAAAATGAGGCCACAGATGCTCTGTTTTTAAGCAATAAAGATGACAATTTGATAGCCCATGATTGGCTGTAAAAGCCCGAGCTGGAGTTTTGGATCTACTACTCTGCTCTTGGAAAACTACCATTTTATTTTTTTAATTTTTTTTTAACGTTTATTTATTTTTGAGACAGGGAGAGACAGAGCATGAACGGGGGAGGGTCAGAGAGAGGGAGACACAGAATCTGAAACAGGCTCCGGGCTCTGAACTGTCAGCACAGAGCCCGACGCGGGGCTTGAACTCATGGACCGCAAGACCATGACCTGAGCCGAAGTCGGCCGCTTAACCGACTGAGCCACCCAGGCGTCCCGAAAACTACCATTTTAAATAGGGGATTTCTACACTGTTGTCTATGTGTGAAGAGAGATAGCAAAAGTTTTAAATTTTATTATATCCCATGGGGTGCCTGGGTGGCTCAGTTGGCTGAGCGTCTGACTTCGGCTCAGGTCATGATCTCATGGCTCACGAGTTCAAGCCTTGCATCAGGCTCTGTGCTGACAGTTTGGAGCCTGGAACCTGCTTCGGATTCTGTGTCTTCCTCTCTCTGTGTGCCCTCCCCCCCCCCCCCCGCCCCGCTTGTGCTCTGTCTCTGTCTCTCTCTCTCCCAAAATAAACATTAAATTAAAAAATTGTTTTAATTTTATTACATCCCCAAATGAACCAGGAGTTAGAGAGGTGGTCATGTTGGTGTTGGCATATATGCAGGGGGATGGGGTGGCAGAGTAGGTTGTTCATCTAATTACATAAATTTTGTGAACCACAATGTAGTAGTTTCTATGTCATTCCTCTATCTGGTACATTAAAAACATCCCAAGAAGTGCTTGATTTAAATTCATATAAGGATGTGTTTAGATAAGTAGATAACGAGTGTTATCAAAATGATAAGAGGCTTCTGGTCTTAAATGGCCTCTATGCAACTGGAGGGAGAAGCCACTAATCCAGGATGAACATGTAGTTGATAGTAACAGAAACCTTCATGCCTGGTTATAGGTGAAAGAACTATCTTAGGCAGTTCTACTATCTCCCAATCAAGATTGGGGGGGAAGAGTGATGTCACTGAATGAGAAAGCAAAGGCACTGCTAGGAAGAAAAGGTGAAAAAAGGAGAGGCGAGAGATTGCCAGAGGCAGCAAAGGCATAGCATAAGGAGACCCTGGGGAGGCGGGGGCAGGGCGGGGGTGGCAAGCAGTAGAAATCTTGATGGCAAGCTCTGGGCAGTAACAGGGAACTTCCTGATTAGGGAGTGACACCCTTCTCTTCCCTCCCTCTGCGGCTGAAGCTGTCTATTACTCTCTTGCTGAGGTCCTGGATCCCTTCACTAACTGTAGTATGAGTGAGGGAGTTTATGACTTCCCATCTACTAGATGGCGATGTGAGAGTTCGCATGATCGGGGGTCTTTAGGAAATAACTAATTGATAAAGTTCCTATTCACAGTGTGTTAAAGCTTGGGAAATTTTTCCTTAGCTAGACGTGTGTGGAAAAGAGATTGTCTCCCCCAAATCCTGACACTCACTGTAGGCTATCTCCTCCCCTCTCCCCTCAGATACCTCCTTTTTCCCGCCTCTGGGAACCAAGAAAAGATAACCTATTCCCAGAAGTTTGGAACATGTAGAAGGGCCTCTGTAGGCGCCAACAAAGCTCCAAGAGTTGGTGGCTGTACAGATGAAGAAGAGACACAAAGAGAACCTCTATAGACATTTAACTTGAGCTTCTTTGGATTTCTATGCATTCTCTGGATGTTTCCCCAGACTGTGGCCATCAAGAGTTGCAGAGTGGGGCCCATCTTGCACAGGCTCCGTATCAGAACTCAGTGAATATCTGTGCTGTTTGCCCATCAAGGAAAATCAGTATGCCCTGAACCTGAGTCTCCACCTTCAAAGTCTATTCTGGAAGAAACAGTTCTTGTGCCCACTTCAACACACAAGTCTAATCTAAGCCTTTGTGGTAGTTAACCTTCATCAGGACATTCCTGCAGCTACCCTCATGGCCAGGTTCTTCCTCATCCCATGCCAGAAGGGCACCTGCAGGCTCTAGCCTGCTGTTCTCTATGGACAGATGACCATCCTGAGACTGGCTCCTGCTGGCTGAAGGCTCTGACATTTACTCTGGCTAAGAGGTCTGGGCTACTATGGAAAGTAACACAAAGTGTTCCATGTTCTTAGTTCTCATCTCAGCCCTATCACAGGGCTTTCTATTCTGGTAGCCCTGGTGAGCACCCACTTGGCTCACTTTTAGTCTGGGAACATAGAGAATACGGATCCGACATGTCATGTTTGGGGTGACAATCTCCATTCTTCCCGATGCACTTTCAGAGAAAATTTAAATGGCCTTAACATGGGTGTTCTCACTCTCCTGGGCTCCACAGGTGGGTTTTCCTGGGTAGGCAAGAACAGGTGCAAGTTACAGCTAGAGGGCAGTATAACTTCCAGTCCCTCTTCTCCAGCTTGACTTGTCAATGTCCCAGCAGCCTGTACAGGGAAGCATATTTACGCGCACGTACTGTGACAAAAGTCCTGGAAGTTGGTCGAGAACTGCTGTTAGGGGTGGCTTGCAGCAGCCTTCCATCCCGTACTCATCACTCCAAAACGGAGTGGGCAACTACTGGAACAGGGGGCTGTTAGGCAGTGGGCTGGGGCAATGGAACAAGACTTCAGGGCAAAGCCCTCACTGCCTTAGAGACTGCTGACTCAGTGTAAGAAAAGCCTCAGGAAATAGGGGCTTTTGAGGAGGAGTCCTCTTGAAGAAGTCCATTGTCACTCCTGGCCTCCCCACAATCCATCCGCTGTCAACTCGGTTAGATGAGTTAAGCTCCAAAGCAGGGCATGTGGTAGGAGCCGAATCGATGGGAAGTGGTGACCCAGAATCCATGTCTGACCCTGAATTCCCGTTTCTTGCTCTGTTAGCACCAATCAGACATGATTTATGACCTGACAGCTGAGAGCACCCAGATCAGTATCTCCCTCTGTCTTCACACTGCAGGGAAATTGCAATTCAGTCCTGTTTCTTAGGCGTAAAATAAAGACATGGGGCTCTATTGCTTCCATGCCCAACTCCTCCATTTGACCCACTGGGGAAAACGGTACCTTCAAGGCTGCCCACAGCGAGAAAGTCTGAAGGACAGTGAAAGGAGGGAAGTGGGGCTGCTTTGGGTTGAGTATGGGGGGACGGCAAGAGTTTCTGGAGTGAGACCCAGGCATGCAGGGCAGTGATGTGGGGTGGGTCCAGCTACTAGAGGGAGTGCGGTTCTGAGGCAGGGCTGGGTGAAGGGCCAGCCAGGAGAATGAGTCAGCCAGACCCCATGTCCCCTGCTGGCCTGGCAGTGAGGCAGGTTTGCACTGCGTGCAAGGGAAATGGTCATGGAGGAGAAACGTGCCTGGACCTCCGTCACACATGTCCTTTTTTCTGGGTGTGTGGGGCTCAGATGGAGTCCTGTAATAAAGCAAGGCTCCCTCTTGTTGTGGACTCAACTGGGACCAGATGATCCCACCCTCAGGTGTGTTCCCTGCTGAGCAGGGCCAGGGAAAGTGCTTGTCTGAGGTTGGCAGAAATGGCTGAAGGGGATATTGCTCTATGCAGGGAACTTTCTCTGTGTGAGTGGGGGTGGTGTTCTGCTTTTATTTTCTTTTTCCCTGTATCCTTTGCCCCTTCGCTGCCCTCCTGCAGGGACAAAGTGAGCCCAACCACGGGCTGACTACAAAGGAGCCAGATGTGGCCTCAAGTCCATTACCTTCTCCTCTGTCTGCAGAGATAGGACGTGGGTACAGGTTGAGCCTCTGGGCAGGGCAGGAGCTGCAAAGAGCAGGACAGCGAGTCCTTCAACCACCCATCTAGGAAGGGGCAGCAGGCTGGAAAGGCTTTGAATAGGAGCCAGGGGTGGAGGGGAGAAGGTTCAGACCCTCAGCCCCAGGAGAGGCCCCAGGGGAGGGCTGGGAACCTAATTCTGGGGGCTCAGATATGGAGGCGGGGAGGAAAGAATGCCCGGACAGCACATCCTCTCTCTCTGTGGGAGGGAGAGGTGGCCACGGGTGTCCAAGGTCTGTCGGAGGCACACACTAAGATCCTGAGGACAGAAGTGTTGAAAGGCTAAGCAGCTAGCCAAAGCTTCTGGCTGAGTCTGGAAGGCAACTCAGGTGTTAGCCCATTTAAAGGGATTTACCAGGGCACCGGCTCCTGAATCTCCCACCATTTCTGGGCCTCACATTCAACAGGGAAGACAGGTACACTGATAAAGTCACAATTTTCACAATAAGAAACCAGAATCTCATACGTATCATGTACAACCCTTCTCGGATTATAAAGAGAAAGAAACAGCATGATGTAATGGAAGGATATGCTCACCGCGTCCAACCTTGTTCCCTGGGGAATAATACTTCATCTCTAAGTGTACTTGGGCTTCAAGCACACTTGCAGATGAGGTCAATTATTTCTAAGCTATGTGGTTGTTCAGAGAAGTCAAAGAAATCAAGAATGTTTGCCACCAAGTAGGGTCTTACTGACCATTATCATATGTGAATTTATTAGGTCCTAATAACTACAGCTGATATACCTCTGACAGCCCTTGATTTCACCTGTGAGGTCCCAGATCCGAAAGAAATGAGTAACTTGTTTAAGGTCACGTAGCAGGTAGGTAGCACCCTTGGGCCTCCATCCCAGATGTACAGGGAGTACCCTCCTGGCGAAGGTTATGTGAGGGATCGTACTTGGGAATAGCATGTGTCTGGCTCTGGGAATAAGTCCACTCAGATAAGTGGGCCCCACACTCACTCTGTCCCCAAGACAGGAATCTGCCGTTGCCATCGCCTGTCTTCTCTGTGGTGATCACCAACCACAGGTCATCCCGCAACTTGGTTCTAGGGGCTTTTCACCGTTCCCTCGTGTCTCAGGTTAATCACACCAACGATGCATTCACTTTTTCATCAGATAGTCTTGCCTATCTGATAATTGCAAGGCATCCCAGTGCTGAGGAGAAAGCAGCAAACACAACACAGGGAAATCTTGCATTCAGGGCGCTTTCGTTCTTGAGAGGGGAAAGAGGCAAGAAAACATAAATAAGGAAAGTCTTAGAATGACAAAGCGGCTTGAGCATGCCGGAGAAAACGGGAAAGGGACGTGGCAAGCGTGGAAAGGGAGTTTTGCACGTATATACAAATATTTCCTATTTACATGTGTGTACATTGGAAAGCCTCGGTGATAAAGTGACACTTAGTAGATGAAGGAGGGAGGCACAAATGTGTGGCACCATCTGGAGGAAGTGAGGCAAAGGCAGGGGACTGATGGGAAAGCTCATTTCCAGCCCTCCCTGCTCCCTTCCCCCCTCTGTCCCCTTTCTAGTGACTAATCCAAATATGTCTTCCTCTCTCCCCATAATCCCCAGTGTATGTCTCCCCACTGGAATCGTTTCCGGTCTTTGTCTCCCTTGAACAAATTAGTGAATAAAGCTGAAGGGAAACTGATCATCTTCACCTCTTCATCCCCCTTTCTTGTGCTGCCCCATCCATCTCTCAGAGGGGTGTTAACGCTGGGCGGTCAGACCACATCTGGAGTATCCTGGTGGCAGTGACGACTCGCTTTGGGAGGGAGGGAGTACCGCTGGAGGTCATGCTGAGGCCAGTGTCTGGATGGTTATGGTACCTGAAAGGGACTGAGCCACTCCCTCGCAAGGCTCAGGGCCCCCAGATTTGCTACATGTGAAAGGCTGTCCTGGAACCTGGGCTTAGACATGCTCCGTGTAGGCCAACGAATAGAACAAGCGAAGTGAAGAGGTACTAGGGAGAGAGATTCTACACCAACGTTAATCAGTTCCTTATACTAGATCTACTAAAGTGAAGTGAGCTGTCTGGGTGGGCTGAGTTCCAAGTATCTGGAGAAATGCAAATGCAGACAGGATGTACCGTCTCCTGGGAACGTTGTAGAGAGGATTCAGGTGGCTCGATCTGAAATTTATGATTCTGGGATCTAGTGCGATGCCTGATGGCAGGTGACGGGAATAAATAAAGCTGAACCTCCCACTGGGAATGTCTCAGAAATGGGTCTCAGGCTGTTGCTGTTGCTTCTGCTGGGCATTTTCACAGTGCTCTTCATGGATGAAGGTAAAACCTGTGAGGGAGGCAGTGATGGGTGGTGAGAGGCTATATGGGGAGGAAATGGAGGTGGTTTCTAAAGTTGGCTCTTTGGGATACTGTAAAATGGCTCAAGGAGAATTTTTCTTCTTCTTTTCACAGATATCCATGGCCCCAAATCAAAATGTATGGTGTAGTTGGTTTGCAGTTTTTGGATATATGATGTCACAGGGAGAAAGGACATTCCTGATTTTTTCACACGTTGTATCTCTCTGACTCTTTTCCAGTCTTTTCACTCACTGCCCTGGAATCTTTTTTTTGCCCCCAGCCTTGGGTGAAGGTGGGAGGGGGTTTGAATATATAGGGTTATAGCTGTCGCTATAAGGGAGTAAGGACCCCTGGCAGAAGTTGGGGAGGGTGTCAACTTCCAGTTGGCGAGGACTGTCCCTTGCCAGTGTAAATGTTGACAGTGGGGCAGGTTTCTGAAGAATTGCCTTCCCTAGAGCCCTGCTTTAAATCTTTCCCCTTTTTCTTTAGGGCTTCGATTTTGCCATGATTGTGATTTCTATGATGGATTCAAACGCCGTGGTCCCAAGAAACGTTGCTGGAAGTTTAATTTATCCCTCAAATCCAATAAGAGTTGCACCACAGATCACTATTACTACAATGATCCAATTACAGGTAAGTGAGAGGTAGAGAGAGACACAAGATTTTACCAGTGGTGCCCACCTTCCTTGTGGTCAAGGTGTGGAGGGAACAGGGCCCATGGAGAGGCTGGGAAAATGGAATTCTCCATACCCCAACCTCGGGTGGAGCCTGTGTGGGAGTCAGATGTCTTTTGCCCGGTCCTGTCTAGAGAGACCGAGATGAGATGCAGGCACAGTCTGAGGGCTCATCCCTGGCTACAGAAAACCAATGAGATTCTTGACAGCCATCGTTGCCAGGGAGACAGTGTGATTAAGTAAGGCGATTACCTTTACTTTTCTTCTCTCTTTAGGGAGATATCTGTACCGATATACAAAACTGTCTTGTAATCCTTGTGAAGAGGGAATGTTCCAAGTATACCATGACTTACTGAGAGAAACATTTTGCTGCACTGATAAACATATGTGTAATACTGGACATAATATTTTGGAAAAGTCAGCCCTTTTTGGAGAAGATAAAGAACACACTATCCATGATGATGTCCTACCATAACCTTAAACTATCCTCCCAGTAATTTTTGCCCTTCCCCTACACAATGGCAACATCATCTCACATTATCTCAAAACCAGACCCTACTCTTTACTCTTTTCCAGCAGATCTACCCATGGAAGCTCTGTATGTCCTGTGTCAGTGTTTTTCCATTAAGAGGAAAATAAGAACACCCATGTCTGCCTTCTGGTCGGATTCCCCTGTCTTTACCTCCTGATAGCATCTGGTAATCTGTAACTATCCTTAAGTTCTGATGCTAAGCCTGGGGTCAAATCTTTGGCAAAGGGAACAAAGTATTTTTCTGGTAGAGCTTCTGAGCAAAGATCAAGAGAAAGCAGGCTGGAGAGAAATAGGGACACGAAATTGCAAGAGATTTTAGGAGAAATCTTTGGGTTTGTTGGAGGGCAGGAAAGGCTTGTGTTAAGTAGGGGCTTGAGAAAGTAAATGTGAAGATAGAAAACTCTAACTGCCGTGAACTAGACAGTCTTTGTGCCTCTGCCACCATTTGGGGGAAACTGTACCAACCACAGCTCCTCCTGACCACACAGACCAAAGTTACCGTGTTTCTAATGATCTTCTCTTGCTTTCATGGCCAAAGCCAAGGACATCAGGGTAAGCACTTGGCCTGGTGTTGGCCAGCTACTCTGTTTCCTGGCATGTGAGGAGTCCCCTCCCACCCAGTTCTGAAAAATATTTAAATATCTCCTTGCATTCAATGAATTCATTGGTAAAAAAGCTGAGTGCTTTTCATCTATTGACACATCCCCGCAACAAATTATGCCAAGGGAAGATAAGAGTTTCAGACTTCACTGTGGTGTCCTAACAAAAGTAATAAGCTATGAAATGACAAAAATGACTCCCTAAAGTATTATTCACTCACTTTGGGT
Organism: Neofelis nebulosa; assembly: GCF_028018385.1. Taxonomy (NCBI): domain Eukaryota; kingdom Metazoa; phylum Chordata; class Mammalia; order Carnivora; family Felidae; genus Neofelis; species Neofelis nebulosa. The sequence continues at coordinate 22,636,725 of NC_080791.1, read as the reverse complement.
TGAACTTTTCTTTTACTATGCTTGCATTCCTATGTTGGAATCTACAAACACTATTACATTTCATATTTGGCTGTACAGTTATGTGTACATATATAATATTATCCCAGTTTTAGTAGTATGCCTCCTGATCCAGGCTTATAATTGCTTACTGCTTTCTACCACATTGTATTTGCATCAACATAATAAAATATTTTAACAGACAAATTAATTTTGAAAAGTTTGCAATATATGTATGCTTGGATTTCCTCCAAATTGTATCATGTTAGCAGGAGTGTTATACTTTAGTATCATGAGAAGCAGAAAATATGCTAGATTCTTCCATTCAGGATTAGTCTATATGGAGAGAACGGAGGTGCTGGCAGTAGGCTCCAACGATGAAGTGCTTTACCAGGGGAATTACTGTGATGTGTGATTAGCGCCCAGAATGGTCCCAAGCAAGTCAAAATTGGAAACTTCAAATTAGAGGAGAGAAATAATGTAGAGTGAAGAAGTTAGCCAGTGGCGGGAAGAGTAGCAGATAGATACTGAGTGATACTGACAGCTGGAGGCTGACCAGCACACATTTATAGCTAAGTTTGAAGTGAAGCTTCCTAAATCATTCTGGCAAAGCCCCCAGACCTTCATCCTACCCAGACTAGCTTTCTAGGTCCAATCTTTCTGAGCCTTGCCCTATTGTGTTTCCCATCTTTGATTTTCATGAGATTCTGACTCCTATATTGTCGCATGTACAACACTTCCTAATTTTCTTGTCCAATTGGAGTACATCTCTGTTCTTAACATTTTGGAGGGAAAAACATAGGAAGTAGAGGGAACAATGACAGAAGACAGACCCTGAACACACACCCTAGTTCTAGATTGAGTAACAAATGATAATCAGTTGAACAAAACAGGAAAAGTGAATTTATATTTACATAATCACATAAATAGGTCTCATCCTACCAGGTTGTTAGAAATTAGTCTCAATCCTGTGTGCATGCTCATGCTCACTCCTATTTTTCCAGGGTACTAGAACTAGACAGAGCGGAAAGCCTGAGTGTGTGTGCAGTGGGGGAAGGGGAGAGGCATCTGCTCATGGGGACAGCTCTGTACAGAGATTGCTGTTGAGATGTCCAGGGGCCAGACTCACATGGCTTACTCAGATCCCACAAATTTCAGCTTCTTTCATGCAATGCTAGACACATGGTAACATTTGTGTGGCTACTCCTTCTGGTTTCATCTCCTTGAAAGTATCCCACAGCTCTTCCATATCTAAGGGTGCTTTCTGGTGAGTTTGCCAGGGAAGCAGGGTATAAGTTACTATCTTTAGATCCCATAGCTGACTTCTCCACTTCTTCTCCAACCCGTAACCCTGAAGAGAGTCTCATTCTGGAAGGCAGAAAATTATTCTCTCTTCAGGATTCTGATGCAAATTCTTTTCTACGCTCTACCCTTCTCCTCACCCTGGGGATAACATTAGTGAACAAAATTCAAGAAGACTCAGGCCAGCTCTTCATTTTGCTACTTCCCTCCCTGTGAGGCCAGGGTTATAAGCTTTCGTGGGAGTGAGATAGGGAGGATAATACCAAGAGATATAAACATTTAAGAAGAAGAAAGGAAGGAAAATATCCTGCCTCAGAAAGAAGGAGGAAGGTCGGGAAAAGAATTGCCCCCGATTCTCGTCTTCCCTTTCTGGAAGCACCTTAGGCTACACAGTAGAAGCACTAGGCTTTGCAATAACCTGTGGGAGACATTGATGTTACTCCCAAGGTGTTTGTCCTCCCCCCTTCCCCAAATCCCACCTGCCACCAGGGACCAAGAGAGAAAATCTAGAAAAGGAGAGGACTTTTTCTTACACACGCAGAAGGCAGAACCATGTGTTTGCAACCTGAAATGTGGCTTTTTAAGAAATCATTGCAAGGAGGCGGAGGCAACAATATCATCCAGAGATTGGAGCTACTGAAGGACAGGCAATCTCTATAGGTATTCATTGCAGAAGTCATAGCCCCGGCAGCACCTGAACTCCACCAAGTAGACACTCCATTTTATTTTGCCCACATTAGCACAGCTCTTCAGGCAGCCCATGAACATTAACCACGGAGTACCGTCTTCTGCAGAAGGAAGAAGAAACGTATTAGCAGAGAGGCTTCTGCAAAGAAACCTCTTTCCATACCAGGACATAAGAACAACTTGTGTGCAGTTCAGGTCTCTGTTATTCAAGTGTGAAGAACTGTAAGCTGCTACAAGTTGAGGGCTTTCCAGAAGAAAAGCAATGGCAGAGAAGTTTGAAAAAATTCCTGGGGGTGGGGAGGTAATGACAGAAGCAATCGAGGGATTTCCAAAGCTGGATATCTCAGTGGAGAATCTCAACAACTGGTTTAAGTAAGAGTGATAAATGCCAAGGGCTCACTGAGCACGAAGGGTAGGAAAATAGAGGCCATTTAGACAGTATCTAATGCTGACACTGACCCGTCCTCATGGAAGTCCAGGTAGCGACAGACAAGGAACTGCCTTCCACCCTCCAACAACCACCTAATGTCCACTGGGCATATTGTGCCTCCCCTCCACTCCGTGCGGTCTTCCCGCTTTCTGCAAGCTGCTCAGGATACTGGTTCCATAGCTATAGATCCCCACCCCTTGGTGACCACCTCCATCTATTTTTCATTAGGGCCTATGTTCAGGGTAGAGAGAGCAGTCATCCCAGGGCTGGGGCTGCCTGTGGTGAAATACGGTCCCTGCTTTTTCCTAGAGCTCGTATGTCCCAGTCGGCTTCCCCCCACCCCCATCCCACAACTTACTCTTGGAAATCCTGCCAGTTGTGCAAGACTCTTCACTTGTTACAATGCATATTCCTCTGCCTCTGGAACACTTCTCTCCTGGAAACTGCAAGTGGCACATCCTACACTGAACGATTCCTGTCATTTGGGCTAATGAGTCAAGAAATAGAAGTGAGAAGTGATCTCACACTGCCATGAGAAAACCCACCTCCCCCTTTCAGGTCTGAAGTCTGCTTGGAGCCCAGAAGTCTTTACCAGAGACCCATTAAGTGTGGGCATCTGCCTCTATTAAGAGAGGCTAAGCCAGGAGAAGGACTGCAGTTTATGGTCTCAGGAATTTAGACTGGAAAAACTGGAGGGGAAAGAAAGGTGGAGGGGTAAGGAAAAGAACTAAATCAAGACAGATAATCTTCAGACTCTTCAGACTCACCAGGATAATGGTCTTCATCAGTAAATAGTTCATGAACTGTATTGGCAAAGAGAAACAAAATCAATCTGCAATTTTGTCTGAGATTTAGCCTTGCCCAGGGCACCTGTGATGCTTGTAACACATGGGGTCCATCCTGTGCTTTTCACCTGGGGCCACTGTAGGCTCTTTCTGTCGCTCCAAAGCCCCGGCAACTGCCTCCTGGTATCTTTGCACCTGTTCCCTCCTTTCAATTCCCTTCACCTCCGGTGGGGCCTCCCAGATACCCTATTCATCACTCTAGGGTGTAGCACAGACCAGAAGAGAAAGATAAATGTATCTTCTCCCCCTCATTCCCTTCTTTTTAACTGACCTATGTGGCTTTCTTATCTCCGTGTTCCTGGACGCTGACAATGCGGAAAAGCATCTGAAATTCACGAGGTTGCTACACTTCAGTTTGGCCAACCAGTGCCTGTAAAGTCAATATTCCACTCTCTCCCTTTTGCTTTCCTTTTATTACACTTACCTCAGCCTTGTCAACTGCTGCTCATATTATTTTGTCAAACTTCAAATCAGCTCCCATCCCAGCCCATCCTGCTGTAAGAGGTTGCTGAGTGTTGAAATTCAAGGGCTGTCTCTGGGTTCCTCTAACACCCGATGCCCACACTGCCTGGCTCATCTCCTCCCCCGCCTCCTTCTTCCCCCTCCCACACCATGATCCATTTGTATTCACATGCGTGTTCACTGTCTGCCAGTGACCCAGACAGTACTGTTGGGGAAAAAGATACATGTTCTGCAGACCTCATGTTACAAACCCCGTCTCACAACTTCTATGAAAATCTTCTCAATCCACTTATTTCCTCCCATAAGGGGAAGGGTCCCAGGGATGTGATGCATTGTGAGTGGAAGGCGTGGTATTAGAATGGTAATATGAGGGGCGCCTGGGTGGCTCAGTTGGTTGAGCGTCCGACTTTGACTCAGCTCATGATTTCATGGTTCGTGAGTTTGAGCCCCGCGTCGGGCTCTGTGCTGACAGCTCAGAACCTGGAGCTTGCTTTGGATTCTGTGTCTCCCTCTCTCTATGCCCTTCCCCCACCCATGTTCTGTCTCTCTGTTTCTCAGAAATAAAATAAACATTAAAAATTTTTTAAAAAGATGGGGCGCCTGGGTGGCGCAGTCAGTTAAGCGTCCGACTTCAGCCAGGTCACGATCTCGCGGTCCGTGAGTTCGAGCCCCGCGTCAGGCTCTGGGCTGATGGCTTGGAGCCTGTTTCCGATTCTGTGTCTCCCTCTCTCTCTGCCCCTCCCCCGTTCATGCTCTGTCTCTCTCTGTCCCAAAAATAAATTAAAAACGTTGAAAAAAAAAATTTAAAAAAAAAAAATTTTTTAAAAAGAATGATCATACGGCCTCCAGAAGAGGACCTTTGTCACAGGAACCCTGACCCATTCCCGTATCCTGGACACACCTCACCAACTGTCAACCCTAGGGACTCACCTGTAATGCAGCAGAGCAGGATGGGGAGTCCCAGCAATAGGGGCTTGTCCATTTTGGAAAGAAAAGAGCAGGTTAGGGCAAGAAGCTGCCAGGTGTCTATTTATACCTCAGCCAGGTTGGGTTAGGGGTGGGGACACTGTGGAAGTCCTTGAAAGGCATACCCTTCTCCTAGGGAAGCCAGTGACTCTCTGGTTTCTCTTTTTGGAGAACTGGGCAGAAAAAGGTCCAGCTGACCTAATTTATTTCACTCCCAACTACTCAGGATGATGCCATGTTCTATGGTTTTTTTCAGGATACCACACTGTGGGAGAAAACAAGGATAAATCGGAGTTGGGTGGGTAGGATTCAAGGTGCTCATTAAAGATGAGAGAATATATGAGCACAGATCATTGTAATACAGAAAGGCCAAAAGGATGCTGAGCACAGATCAGTAAAAAGGCATACCTGTAGAGAGTGGAAAAGAGAGGTGGAAGAATAGACACAGAGGCACTGACAGGATTCTCATGAGGGGCCAGTTTCACACTGTTTGTCATCCTGGAACAAAGCAAACCATGGAGATGAGAGCCGAGGAGGAAGCTGTTTGCCATTCTTGGAGTTAACCAGAGGGTGAGACAGATGTCGTTAGGAGAGAGAGGACTGAGATTACTTCTGGAGTGAGGTAAGCTGGTCCTTCCCACTTGAGGTCAGGCCAGGTATTGGGGGTAGTTACCTCAACTCTGAGAAGGACTAGATATTCAATAAGAGAGGTGGCTGAAGGTACAATTCCCATGGAGGGGGTTGAGCTGGTGGAGTCTAAGAACAGCTACCTAGTATCTCATTCTAAGCCTTCTGGTAGTTTCTTTCCGTTATTCCTATATTTTTAACAGGTACTAATGGAAGTTGCAGCCTCGTCTCTGGTGTCATTACAAGGAATTGAGGGAAATATCTGTGCCTGTGTTTAGAGCAGAGCAACAGAGAGAGAGGAGCAGAAACTAGAAGGAAGCAAATTGCAATGGGACACAATTTAGGGCAGGGTGGGGTCTTGGTCTAACCAGATATTGGCTGAAGAGACAGGGGACAATGAGAGTGATGTGTGGAGATTTTCTCCACCATATATTGAAGGCCATTATTACATACCAAAAGAGAAAACTGGCATCTCCATAAAGGGAGGAAGGAGGAAGAGAATTATGACCAGTTAACTGCTTACCCAGGATACATAGGACCCTGGTGAAGCTTTTATACACACGTACTCACACATACAAACAACATCACTGACTTTTGTGTTATGCATATTTACAAACAGATGCTTCCCTTTCCCTCCTCTCATTGCCCTGGAATTTACTGTCTTCTCTTCCATCTTTACATTCCTTTCTCCAACCTTCTTTACCACCTAAGAATTCCATATTTCATTCTTTGGCTAATGGCAGCCCACAAGAAGGGAGGAAATGTTCTCCTCCTCTGTCTCATCAGAAGCTGTCTCTTCCCATGATTACACTCTTGTGCGATGATTATACCACTTTTTCCTAAAGCATAATTTTCCTCTCCCAGCCTTAGTGATCCTGGATTACTAAGTTGGATTCCTAGCTTATATATGAACCTTACCTAACTGACATACTTTTCTCCTCAAGTCCCCTCAAATTCATACTTTCAGACTTAGTTTTCTCACAATACCTGATTTTCTTACCAGACCCCTTCTTTCCTTTCCTCAGTGCCCCTAACTCTCCTCGAGGGCCCCACATAATTCATTTTATGTCATATATTTCAGATCTATGACTTAAAAGTATTCAGGAGTGGATCCCTTTGGCCTATTGCTTTGAAGTTTACTTAAATCTGTCACAACCCGTTTGCTCATGATGTTTTTCTCATCACCACAGAGTTCTGGGAGTACAAGTAGTACTCCAATTAGGACAACTAGTCCAGAAGAGTAGCCCAAATACTCAACTCTTAGTGACCAGGTAGGTACCCAATTATGTCTCTATGTGTGTGATTAGGCGATGTTTCAAACACGTGCTAGCATTTCTGGTTCTCATCTCCAATGTTGTCATGTAAAACAGCATAACAGAAAAAAAAAAGATGCTTTTTGAATGGAAATTCACTTTCCAATCAGTTATCATTATTTTAAAAAGACACAGACTACTGTTTCTCTACTACTACACAGGGAATACAGCAAAATATGCAGAAAATCATTCATAATTGTGATATTTTCACATAACAACATTTTTGAATAAGTTATTGGGGCTGGAGGTGAACACCACTGGGATTTGAGGAATGAGACCTTCACTTAGGCAGATAGAACATAGGAGGAGGGTCAACAAAATGGAGAACTCCAGTTACTTTTCCATCGAAGCCCCAGGAGCTTAAGCCTTAAGCTCCTGGGGCTTCCCCAGTCCCCACAAAACTTGTACTGGTGATCTAGCAGGGAAAGAACAGTTTCTTCTAAATTGGGGTTTGAAGAAATGGCCAGACCAGAACAGTCTGTCTCTTTTTTCCTCAGGCCAGTGACCAGTATAGCCTTGGGTGACTGAGACTAGATGAAATCAGAGAGGTTCTCCCCTATCTAGAGATGTGAAAACAGGAAATTTTCTGGCAATATGAGCAGGGCCAAGAAAGAACATAAAAAGAAAGTCTCTGGGGAGCCTTTCTGTGTGTATTGTTTTTTCTATCATGAGACTTGCTATCCCCAAGGATCCCCTGGGAATCTCAGAATTGCTCAGTGTGTCTACAGCTCCCAAGATAGTTCCCTCTTATGATGCTAAGGGCTGGAGAAGAGAGCATGGACATTGACATGACTAGGGAAGTAAGTCTAGGATTCAAGGGTGCAGAAGTAACCAATAATCTACCCATTGTCCCTGTTATGGCATACAGCTCAAATGAAATCTCCTACGCTTTCAATATGCTGTATCAACAAACCTAGCTCTCACCAGGAGAACTCCTTCAAAGGGTGACGTCAGTGAAGGAGAGATTAGGGAATCCTTTTCCATTTCCATGGTAAATTCACCAGAACACAAAGACCGCGCTCAGAGACCTCTTTGCAAACTGCAGGCACTTCCATGGTGGCACATAGTCCTCTGTACGGCAGAATTTATGACATGCTATTTAAATGAATCCCTTCAGATTATCAAACAATTTCTCGGGGCGCCTGGGTGGCTCAGTTGGTTGGGCGTCCGACTTCAGCTCAGGTCATGATCTCACAGTCCGTGAGTTTGAGCCCCACGACAGGCTCTGTGCTGACAGCTTAGAGCCTGGAGCCTGCTTCAGACTCTGCGTCTCCTTCTCTCTCTGCCCCTCCCCTGCTCATGCTCTGTCTCTTTCTGTCTCAAAAATAAATAAAAACATTAAAAAAAATTTTAAAAACAACAACAATTTCTCCGTGTTCAGAGACTGTCCCTGATCAGTTGACCAAAGCAGATTTCCCCCCTGTTATTTCCTCTGTGTGAGTGTCTATACATGGGTGCAGAGTTTTTATATTGATGAACAATAATAAAAATACCAAGAAGGGGAGAAAACATAAGTGCATATTCAAATCATTGAAAAGTAAACCATGTGACAATGAACCAGGTCATGAAATTGAATATTACCAAAACCACAGAAAATTCCCCACACAAAGTGTTCTTTCCTAACTACATTCTCCTTTTTCCTTATCTAGTAGGAAACATTACCCTTTCTCTTTAAATGGAATTTAACCATTGTTTTGTTTTACAGTTTTACCACACTATATTTTTTGTTGTTTTTGAATATTGATATAAATAGAATCAAACGGTATGCACTCTAGGAATTATTCATATTTTTGTATAAAGCTTTACATTTTTTTTCTATGTTGTATCCCATTATGTGAACTTTAGGGCTGATAACTTTTCACTAACAATGGAAAACATCAACTCAGAGATTCAAGGAGCCTAAAAAATTCCTGAGAGATAACTTAAAATGCAGCATTGTACCAGCATCCTTCTCAGAGCTAGAACAAACAATCCTAAAATTTGTATGGAAGCACAAAAGACCCCAATAGCCAAAGTAATGTTGAAAAAGAAAACCAAAGCAGGAGGCATCACAATCCTGGACTTTAGCCTATATTACAAAGCTGTAATCATCAAGACAGTATGGTATTGGCACAAAAACAGACACATAGACCAATGGAATAGAATAGAGAACCCTGGGTCCATACATTTGGACCCACAAATGTATGGCTAACTAATCTTTGACAAAGCAGGAAAGAATATCCACTGGAAAAAAGTCAGTCTCTTTAGCAAATGGTGCTGAGAGAACTGGACAGCAACATGCAGAAGAATGAACCTGAACAACTTTCTTACACCATACCCAAAAATAAACTCAAAATGGATGAAAGACCTGAATGTGAGACATGAAACCATCAAAACCCTAGGGGAGAAGCAAGCAACAACCTCTTTGACCTCAGCCACAGCAAGTTCTTATTCAACATGTCTCTGAAGGCAAGGGAAATAAAAGCAAAAATGAGCTATTGGGACCTCATCAAGATAAAAAGCTTCTGCACTTCAAAGGAAACAATCAACAAAACTAAAAGGCAACTGATGGAATGGGAGAAGATATCTGCAAATGACATATTGGATAAAGGATTAGTATCCAAAATCTATAAAGAACTTACCAAACTCAACACCAGAAAAACAATCCAGTGAAAAAATGGGCAGAGTACACGAATAGAAACTTTTCCAAAGAAGACATCCATATGGCCAACAGACACATGAAAAGATGCTCAATATCACTCATCATCAGGGAAATACAAATCAAAACCACATTGAGATATCACCTCACACCAGTCAGAGTGGCTAAAATGAACAACTCAGGAAACAACAGATGCTGACAAGGATGTGGAGAAACGGAAACCCTTTTGCACTGTTGGTGGGAATGCAAACTGGTGTAGCTGCTCTGGAAAACAGTGTGGAGGTTCCTCAAAAAATTAAAAATAGAACTACCCTATGACCCAGTATAGCACTACTGGGAATTTATCCAAAGGATCCTGGAGTGCTGATTCATAGGGGCATATGTACCCCAATGTTTATAGCAGCATTTTCAACAATAGCGAAATTACGGAAAGAGCCTAAATGTCCATCAACTGACTAATGGATAAAGACGATGTGGTTTATATATACAATGGAATACTACTTGGCAATGAGAAAGAATGAAATCTGGCCATTTGCAGCAACGTGGGTGGAACTGGAGGGTATTATGCTAAGTGAAGCAAGTCAGGCAGAGAAAGACAGATACCATATGTTTGCACTCATGCGGATCTTGAGAAACTTAACAGAAGACCATGCGGGAGGGGAAGGGGGAAAAAAAAGTTACAGAGAGGGAGGGAGGCAAACCATAAGAGACACTTAAATACTGAGAACAAACTGAGGATTGATGGGGGGGTGGGGGAGAGGGGAAAGTGGATGATGGGCATTGAGGAGGGCACTTGGGATGAGCACTGGGTGTTGTATGGAAACCAATTTGACAATAAATTATATTTTTTTAAAAAAAAGAAGAAATAGAAGAAGGGGGGGTAAGAAGAAGAAGGAGAAGAATAAGAGATTTCTCATGCCGGCATCTGCTTCCACAGGCCGACAGAGTCCTCGAACTTCAGACCTCCTTAGGTGCTTCAACCCATGCTCCAGCAATCCCACCCCCATAATCCTCCTCCATGGTGAATATTCTTGAATGTTCAGAGGTGGGTCCAGGTGTTCTTACTGAACCCAGAAAAACACAGACATGTTACCTTTGGGCCAGCAGTATCCTTGGTACTCAAGAAGTTCATGAAAAAGCATCACCAGACACAGTTAGGATGATGAACAAATTCAGTGTCCAATTCTAAGATATCTACTAAGACTAAGTTAAAATGAAGCCTGAAATGTGCCAGAATGAGCACATAGAGGTCTTTCGTGTCCACAGTGAGACAAATAAAGGACAGGAGGGAAAGCCAGGTGAAAAGGAATAAAGAATGAACTGTCTAAAAAAAAAAAAAAGTTGGAAAGTGAAGTTTTAAACAGTGTGGAATATATTAAGTATCTAGCGATAAATCTAAACCAAGTTGTGTAAGTTCTCTGAAGAGAAAGTAGCATAATTAAGAAAAGCCAACTACGATCCAAAAATAAATGGAGAAACAGATCATGATTATTGGATGGAAAATTCATTAATGTAAATTAATATCCTCCAGACCCATGGAGTCAACAAAATCTCAAAAAAAGTTTTTATTTTGATACCATTTAAGAATCCCAAGAAGTTACCAGACATAGTGCAGACAGTCTCCGTGTATTTTCTACCCATCTTTCCCAGTGAAATACCGTACATACATTCTCATGTTCATTCTACAAAACAGGAAATAGATATTGATACAAAGCTATTAACTAAACTACGTACCTTATTCAAATTTCATCAGTTTTTACATGTACTCATTTTTTGGGGTGTGTACTAGTATGACAATTTATTGCATGTATAGATTGGTATAATAATCACCAAGATCAGGATATATAACTGTTCTGTCGCCACAAAGAAGCTCTCTCATACCACTCTTTTACAGTCAGACACTCCCTCTAACTCTACAGTCTGATAGCCACTGATCTATTCTCCATCATCATAATTTTATCATTCAGAGGGTGTTATATAAATGGAATCCTTATAGTATGTAATCCTTTGAGATTGAATTTTTGTCACTCGGCATAATACCCTTGAGAGCCATCCAATTATTGTGTGTATCAAATTCATTTCTATTGCAGACAAACAGTTTGTTTATCCATTCACCCATGGAAGAAAATCTGTTTTTTTCCCAGTTTGGAACTAGTCCAAATAAAGCTGCTATGAATATTCTTTTTCAGGTTCTTGTGTTTTTTTCTTCCTCTAGGACAAAAACATTTTTTTTTAAGTTTATTTATTTATTTCGAGGGAGGGGAGGGGCAGATGGAGAGGGAGAGAGAGAGAATCCCGAGCAGGCCCCACACTGTCAGTGCAGAGCCCGACACGGGGCTTGAACACACAAACTGTGAGATCATGACCTGAGCTGAAATCAAGCGTTGGTCATTCAACCGACTGAGCCATCCAGGTGCCCTGAGGATAAAAGCGTTATACTGAGTGAAAAAAACTAGACACAGAGTGTTTAAATAGTATAGCAGTCAATAATTAGTGACATTTCTAGTGACAGAATGCAGATCAGTGGTTAAATGGGTAGAAGGTGGGAGAGTGGTATTGATCGCAGAGGGGCATAGAGATGCTTTGGGTAGTGATGGAAATGTCCTATATCTTGATTAGGATGGTGTGTATACAATGGTGCACATACGTCAAAACTCATTGAAATCTGTACTTTGAAGGGGTTCGTTTTGATATGCACAATCTATACCTTAGTAAAATTGACTCAAAAAGTGTTTTGTGCTTGAGTCTCATTATAATTTTTCCTTGCCTTGTTTGCATATGGTCTGTATATGGCTTATATATGGCTTGTATATGGCTTGTATATGGCTCGTATATGGTTTGTATATGGCTTGCATATGGTCTGTATACGGTCTGTATATGGCTTGTATATGGCTCATATATGGTGTGTATATGGCTTGTATATGGCTTGTATATGGTCTGTATATGGCTTGTATATGGCTTGTATATGGCTTGTATATGGCTCGTATATGGTTTGTATATGGCTTGTATATGCCGTTTGTATTGATGCTACCTGCAAGTGTTGAAGCCTCACTAACAAGAAATTCCAAGCCCTGGGAAGGATAAATCTTCTTCCTCATTTTGATCATGAAAGCTCGTGGAAGATTTTCAATTTTGAGGAAAAGGAATAAAGTCAATTGGGTCCAAATTTCCGTCCCGTAGCTTTGATTAGCATCCCATCCTCAAGGTGGAGGGATTAAAATCAGACAGCAGTGACAATAACGGCCGTGGAGAATCAAAAAAGTCCTTGAGTACTGAAGTGCTCAGATCATGTGTCTATTACCAGAATGGGGAAGAACGAAGCGTTCTTCTAGACTGACAAAGGGTTGCATCCCCTACCTTTTCTTTTTTTTTTTTAATTTTTTTTTTTGATATTTATTTATTTTTGAGACAGAGAGAGACAGAGCATGAACGGGGGAGGGTCAGAGAGAGGGAGACACAGAATCTGAAACAGGCTCCAGGCTCTGAGCTTTCAGCACAGAGCCTGACGCGGGGCTCAAACCCACGGACTGTGAGATCATGACCTGAGCCGAAGTCGGCCGCTTAACCGACTGAGCCACCCAGGTGCCCCCCCCTACCTTTTCAACCACTGGCACCACTAATCCATTCTGTGTCTTCCTGCTGTCACTGAGCCTGAAGTGAGATGGAAGTGAAAGCTTAAGTTCTTCTCAAGTCTTTCCTGCTCTGGAAGTTGTGTGTGGTCTTCTAGATCTCCCTGTGATGTGTGAGAGTGTTTTGAAGCTCATTCCCCAAAGTAACTCTCTCCCCAGACTTTCCTCCCTGGTTTTTGGCATGTCTACTGTTTGTCTTAACTTAAATCTTTTGCCCCAAGTAGTAAGAGCTTGTCCATTTACCTTTCAATGTTTTTCAAGGAAAGCCTTCCACTTAGCTGCCAGTTCACCATGAGAGAGTTACAAGGCAGGTGAAACAAAGACAATTGTAGAGATGTCAAGACAAACACAGTTCTTTGAAAACAAAGTCTGCATTCCTTCCTCTGGAGCCAGGTACCCACAACAGGAATGTAGGCTGCTGGGACAAAGGTGAAGTTTAAAATGTCGTAAAACTCTCCCCCCATGGTTAAGCTGCCTTATTCTGACTCATCATTCTCCTGGTGGCTGTAAACCTTAGACAAAGTGGATTCTGACTTTGGCTACTATCAGTATTTCTGTGGAGGGACTGTCCTTTGGAGCTCCCTCCTCTGCCATTTCCACTGGTATCGCCTCCAGGCTTCCTCAAAACGTCTGACATTTTAAAGCAATTAAATAGCTTATATGTACCAATTTAGTCCTCACGATTTTTCTTGATAGATACTACTTTTTTTCTGTTGCAACAGCTGAAGATAGACGTTAAAGATAGACACACGCAGGGTCACACAACCAGCCAAGTGGAGAATCCAAGTTTAAACAGAGTTTCATCTGCCTCCTGATCATGATGTCATAGTGGCCAACTGTAGAAAGAAGGCAGCAGGTTTTCAAAGACCAGGGATTATAAGAACATGGTAAGATTTTTATTTTTTTTTTTAATTTTTTTTTCAACGTTTTTTATTTATTTTTGGGACAGAGAGAGACAGAGCATGAACGGGGGAGGGGCAGAGAGAGAGAGGGAGACACAGAATCGGAAACAGGCTCCAGGCTCCGAGCCATCAGCCCAGAGCCCGACGCGGGGCTCGAACTCACGGACCGCGAGATCGTGACCTGGCTGAAGTCGGACGCTTAACCGACTGCGCCACCCAGGCGCCCCAAACATGGTAAGATTTTTAAAAACTCTTGCAATATTCCTGGGTTTGAAGTGATTGACAGTAAAATTACAAAACTGAAAATATATGTAGGAAGCTTGGTGGCCTATTTCATGCCCAGGGATCAATGGAGAAAAGCTCTAAGAGATGCAGTCAATAGCGGCAGTCTGGGGAGAAAAGAAAGACAGTTGAGCCCCTGGGTCATTGTGGGGAAGACTGAGGGGTCCTGGGAAGCCCCCAGAGTGGGGCGGTGCTCTCTCCGCAGACAGCCCCGCCCAACTTGCTCCCTAGGCTTGCACGATGGAGAAGCTTCCCCATTTTCTGGCAAAAGCCCCATTCTCTCCTGCACATGCGTTCCCCCTCTCCTCCTTCCTAGGAAAGTGCCTACACAACTTCAGGTGTTGGTGTAAATGTTCCTTCTTCCAGGACTCCTCCTCTGATTCCCACAGCACAGCTGAGAGCCAAGATATGAAGAGAGCCTTAACTTTGACTCTTCTTCCTCTCCCATTCCATGTTAAACTAGTGACAGAGTCCCATCTGTTCAGACTGTTACTACTATGATTCCCTTCTCCATTCCCCTTTTGCTGCTGTGTTATGGCCTTCATAACAGGCTTCACCTGGAGCCTATTCTTTCCTCAATATGGAACAATTCATTGCGTTCAATCCACTGAAATGGAACCTTAATAACAATGGATTAGAGAAGAAAGCTTTGCCTCTGCTCCTTCGAGGAAAGGAAGGCTGCTATTCCAGGGCTGGGATGCTGAAGCTGCTTTGAGGGATGAAGGAAGAAGGATGGAGGAGCTGAAGGAGAGGCTGTGTTAAGCACTTCAACCTGGGGGAAGACGCAGAGGAAGGAGTTACCTGATAAAACTGCAGAAGGAAGGATTGTGTAAAGTCCAGAAGAGGAGCCCCAAGAGAAACGCATCCCCTGGTCGGGGCCTGAAGTGCTGGGGGGAGTCAGATTGGATGCCTGTGTTCAAAGAGGGGAGATATTGCTGGGGGGGAGGGAGGTGGTTCATGGAGCCCCAGACAGGGTAGGAGGTGGGTTGTGGACCCAGGAGTTCAGTGGCATGTCATCCTGACAAGCCCGGGGTCACTGTTCCAGGAACAGCCTGGGACCCAGCCCTTGGGGTTAGAGGAACAGAACATCTTCTGCCTGAGCTGAGGTGGTTTCTGATCATTAAAGTCCAGATGGGCAGCAGTTGAGAGGTGAAAAGCTTAATCACACGAGAAAAGGGATCAAACAGCACTGGAAGTCTTGGCACCACTCAGAGGTGGGCGGGGGAGGAGTAAGAGCGAGGTTTCGAAGATACCAGTCTCCTCAAGGAAGGAAAAACCCAGCTTTCAGAGATTTAGACATATGCCCAAATGTTGAAGATCCAAGGTTAGGAAGAGGAGGTCTTAGGAATTTCCCAAGGATATATGTTCACACATAGAACAAGGAAGTGAGACACTCGTAATAGCCTCCGTACTCCCCTCCTGGTCCCAGAAAGTTCCTCCCCCAAACAGAAGTCTGGAATGCAGGTCTGAAGGCAGTCTGAGGAGGACTTTCTGCTCAGGTCCACCGGGGTCCCCGGGTCCCCATAATTTCAAAATCATTGGAATAGGTTTAGCATGGCAGGTATAATCGGGCATAATTGGAATCATACTTCCTTTTTCTTCTTTTAACTATCAAGTAATTTTTTGGCATCCCCGCCTGCCCGTGGCTTACAAGCATGTCTTCTGTCCCGCCTCCTGCCACTCAGGTGCCACCGCTGGGCTTTATGGCGTGTTAGGTGGGGAGCCCTCTTTTTGGCACTCCCGTTATTCTGACGCCCTCCGTTCTGGGCTGCTCCTCAGAAGTCAGCCAGCAGGCACAGACCCAACTGCGCTCATCCGGGAGGCCTGAGTGAGCAGCTCAGTCAGAACACGAGCTACCAGGTGAAAGCCAGATGGCAAAGACTGTGCTTCTTTGGCATTGTCTCCCTGCAAGTAGGTACACAACAGCTGTACAAAACAACAGCGGCACCCTGCTAATGGTGATAGTGCCAGTAATAATCACACCTAGTGGTTTGAGCTTCAGGTTTTTATTTATTTTTTTCAGTACCAAAAACCTGAGGCTATAGATGTGATGGGACTTGCTCAGTCCTTGGTCTTCTTGCCCTATTAATGATCTCCTC
The DNA here is from genome assembly GCF_028018385.1 of Neofelis nebulosa. Taxonomy (NCBI): domain Eukaryota; kingdom Metazoa; phylum Chordata; class Mammalia; order Carnivora; family Felidae; genus Neofelis; species Neofelis nebulosa. The sequence continues at coordinate 22,620,546 of NC_080791.1, read as the reverse complement.
CAGTGACCTCATGTCATGGCTCTAAATACCCTCTGTATATGGATGACTTACAAATCTTTGCTTTCCTCTCTGAACCCTCCTCTGGCCTCTCTTTCTGGCCATTTGAATGGGCATCTCAAATTCAACAAGTCCAAAAACAAATTGATTTCGTATCCCATCTCACACCATCATACCGTCCACACAAGCCGCTCCCAGCCTCACCACCCCTTATTCTATTTCTCTCTGTCTTTCTCATATCACTGAGTGTCTTATATTTCCTGAATATTCCTCCTCTCCTTCCCCTGCTTCCCACAGTCCCCCCCCCCGCAACACACCCACACGCACACACCCACATGAGTTTGGGTCCCCAATCCCCTACCTCTGTAAAGCTATTCTTTCATTTGTTTAAAAGGTGGTTAAGATTCAAGGGCGCTGCCATTGAAAAAAAAAATACCTTCAGTGCACTGAAAACTTTTAGTGTTTGGTATATTCCCTCCATCTAACCTCATTTTCTCTACTAGATTGTTAACCCCTCTGGGGACTTATGTTCACATGGTTTTTCCAGAGTGCCTAGGACAGGACTGGGCCAAGGGTAGGAGCTCACGAAGCAGAAGTGAACTGATTGTTGCCCGATGTGCAGATATTTCTCTTAATGCCCAAGCAGAGGGAGAGTTGATGTGAGCTCTCTCCCACGTGAGCTAGGAAGACGTGGGTTTAGTTTAATAGTTCACTAAACTTATTTTGAGAAGCACCATTTTCCAGGCCTGGGCAATGGAAATTAACTGAAACCTTGAGGCAATGGCTCAAGAACACATAATTCCCTACATCCCAATCTCTCAGTCCTGGTACAGTGGGACCCACAGTGTAACAGAGAGACTCAGGACAACCTGAGCCCTGGGGCTGAGAAAGAAGCCAGTCAAGGTGGGTGTAAATATCTCTGCCCACAGGCCATTCTATCAACCGGCCACTGAAGTGCACAGTGACCGCCCTGAGGGAAAACTAGCTGAAAAAGACGACAGAGAGTACCCCAGAAAGGGAAAGGGCAGAAGATGCCAGAGGGTAGTGGCACAGACCTTGAACCCCACACCCAGGATAAATGAAATGATTAAATTCCAGGAAAAGAGACACAAGACAAAGTCATGAAAACAGAGGACTTTTCCCCAACACCACGCTCTGAGGCTACAATTTCCACTACCCCTTAGCTCTCCACACTTGCCCAGAGGGTACCCCAAAGAGTCCTCCTCATAAAGGGGCCGCCTCCCCCCCTGCCAGTTACTTCTCCTTAAACTGGCCATCACCGCATTCGAAGCGATTAAAAGTTAGCGCTTTGAGTTAAGCAGAATTGCGTATGAATCCCAGCTCTGCCACTTAGTAGAAATGACACATTTGTGAGAGATTTAACGTCGCTGGGCCTCAGTTTCTCATCAGAAAAGGGAATAATAATGATGTTGTCATGATACTTAAATGAGATAATACATACAAAATCGATCACAGTGCCTGACACACAGTGACTATCTAGTGCCTGGTCGCAATTTTATCATTATTAGTATCACGATTATTTCGTGGTTGGGCCCAATGGCACAGGGTCCGGTTCACTGCCAACAGTCACTTCTTTGTGTGTTTTCTTTTTTTTTTTTTTTTTTTAATTTTTTAAAATGTTTATCCATTTTTGAAATACAGAGCCTGAGTCGGGGAGGGGCAGAGAGAGAGGGAGACACAGAATCCAAAGCAGGCTTCAGGCTCTGAGCTGTCAGCACAGGGCCCGACGCGGGGCTGGAACACACGAACTGTGAGATCATGACCTGAGCTAAAGTCGGACGCTTAACCGACTGAGCCGCCCAGGTGCCCCTCTGTGTGTTTTCTAACATGGAGTTTCTGGAGTGTTTGAGATCTTCCATAACTATGTATTAAATACACGGGAATACCCCTGAGGGGTCCTGTGTCCAAAACACTTCTGAGGACGCCTGGCTGGCTCTGTCTGTAGAACGTGCAACTATTGATCTCAGGGTCGTGAGTTCGAGCCCCACTTGGGGTGTAGAAATTACTTTAAAAAATAAAATCTTAAAAAACAAACAAACAAAACACTTCAGTAGGAATTAGCTTCTCAAATTCCTTTCTTAGCCATGGCAACAGTGTAAGGAAATGGCCCTGACTTCTGGGGTCAAGCGGGAGCCCTGAGGAGCTAGGAAAGAGCAAAGACCCCCTCTCCGAGGTGCCCTGATGCCTCGTCTTCCTCAGATTCTCTGCAGTGTGTTGTATGTGGACACACTCCTTGAGTCCTGACTACAAAAGCAATTGGAAAACCCTCAGACTTGGCTTTCTGAAAAGATTCCTGCTAAGTCACTTCTCCTCTAGCTGAAGATGGCCTCGTGTTTTCCGCTCATCCTCTCAGTGGGTGGGTTTGCCATAAATAGTATGAGATGGGGAGGAATTTGGGCTGGGCATGGGGCTGGGGAGAATAAGTTTGGAAGCCCCACCCCCATGTCCAAGTGTGCCCCAACCACCCAAAATTATGGTGGAGACTAAAGCGATTGTACGGTGTGGTCGCAACAGCACAGGGCCCTGAGATTCCCCTTCCCCTCAGGTCACACCTTCTCAAAGCTCTGTTTCCTCACCCTGAAAATAACCAGCCTGTCACCTCCCTCAGAGGTTTGTGGTTGGGAGCTAATGAGATCACCTACCCTTGTTCTGACCCCTGGCACCCAGGGGTTTGGTCTCCTGAACTGTACTCTAACCAGCCCCTTCCCCTCCATCCTACACATTGCTGCCAGAACATTCAGCTCCCTCCTGGGAAATGGAACTCCTAGTGCTTTGGGCAATGACAAGAATCCTTCTCAGGTTCTGAGAGAGAAGAAGAAAAGCTGGCGGTGAGGGGGTGGGGGTCAGCTGGGAGGCCGAAAGAAGAAATAATACTCAAGAAACCTCCAGGAGAAAGAGAGTTGGTGCAGGACCAAAGAAAATGGAAGACTGCCTTGCAAACTGGTCCTGGTCACCTTCTGGCAGGACCAAAGAAGGCAGATGTTTTTCCTTAAAGAACAGAGTCCTTGGATCGCTCTGCTTTCTCTGGAAGTCCGCATGCTCTTCTCTCTAGCGTCTGCAGCCCAACTCTCAGGGTGCAAAGCCTCTTCAGCATACTGCCTTACTCACAAGGCTGTATCCACAACTGTAAGAGCCTACGCAGTAGAATCATATCGACTGTGGTTCAAATCCCAGCTCTTCCATTTACGAAGAGTCTCAGCTTCAGCATGTACAGGTGGGGATGATCGCTAATCCCCAGGCTGGTAAGGAATCCTAAGATGTGCAAGGTGCTCGGCGCGCCCAAGTACTTAGCTCTAGGCTAAAACCCCACAAATGTGGTTCTGTCCCCAGGACGCGATCTCATTGTGCAATCCAGCCGGATCCTTCTTGTCATGCCAGACGCCCGCAGTCAGTCTCACACCATGCTTCCCATCCTGGAGCCTCTCTCTACTCTGGCCCCCAGTCTGTCATAAACCAGTTAGACATACTAGCTGTATGCCAGCAACTGCCCTAGTAGCTTTACATATATTAACTCCTATAAACATAACGAGCTTATGCAGTGGACGCTATTATCACCTCCATGTTACCTTTCAGGAAATGGAAGCTTAGAGAAGTTACTAATTTGCCCAAGATCAGACAGCTACTAGGAGACTCAGCAGGGATTCAAAATGTAGAATGCCTGGCTCCGAAGAGGATCTTCTTACCCAGTAAGCTACATGCCTCCCTCCTCCCCTTTCAATAACTGAAAGCAAGCTTACCCTGTGTCCCTGCCTTGCCTCCCTCGTCTCTTGCACACTGATCGGCCTCTCAGGCTTTCCTTGAAGAACTCAGTGCTCTAGAATATTTTTAACATTCAACTTATTAACATGTGCTCAGACAGCAGAGAGTTCCATATATGCTTCAAATGAAAAAGAAACAGGAAAAATGCTAAATGAGTCCCTCTTGTGTCCAAGTCACTGGGTCATCGCTTTACACACATCATTTGGCGTAGTGATTAAAAGCTGCATGGTTAGACCTTGAAGGCGTTATGCTGAGTGAAATAAGCCACACAGATACTTCATGGTGTCACTTATATGTGGAATCGGAAACAAACAAACAAACAAACAAACAAAAAGTCCAATTTATAGAACAGAGGGTGGAAAAGTGGTTGCCAGGGGCAGGGGGTGGAGGAAATAGGGACAGATTGGCAAAACGGTACAAACTTTCAACTATAAGATGAAAGTTGCAGGGGCACCTGGGTGGCTCAGTCAGTTACACGTCCATCTCTCGATTTTGGCTCAGGTCATGATCTCATGGTTTGTGAGATCAAGCCCCATGTCAGGCTCTGCGTTGACAGCTTGGAGCCTGCTTGGGATTCTCTCTCTTCCTCCCTCCCTCCCTGCCCCTCCCCTGCTTGTGTGTGCATGTGCTGTCTCTCAAAATAAATAAAAGAATTTTTTTTTTTAATTTTTTTTTTCAACATTTTTTTATTTATTTTTGGGACAGAGAGACAGAGCATGAACGGGGGAGGGGCAGAGAGAGAGGGAGACACAGAATCGGAAACAGGCTCCAGGCTCCGAGCCATCAGCCCAGAGCCTGACGCGGGGCTCGAACTCACGGACCGCGAGATCGTGACCTGGCTGAAGTCGGACGCTTAACCGACTGCGCCACCCAGGCGCCCCTAAAAGAATTTTTTTTAATGGTGTGAAGATCGAATGTAAACCACAGAGACTATAGTTGACAACACCATATTGTACAATTGAAATTTCCCCAGGAAGTAAGTAGGACTTAAATGTTCTCACTTCCGTCTCCCCCCAAAAAGATAAATATATGAGATGAAAGATATGTTAATTATCTAGATGGAAAATGGCAAAATCTTTTCGCAACGTGTGTTTATATGTATATCAAACCACAATGATGTATACTTTAAAGACTTTCCAATTTTGTCAATTATAATTCTATAATGCTGAAATGTAAAAAAACAAAACAAAACAAAAAAAACTGCCTGGGTTTTGGGGACAGGCCTAAACTGAAATCTCAGCTCTGCTCTCTAGCATTTTGACTTTGGCGACTCACTTAACCTTTCTCAGCCTCCATTTCCAAACCTGTAAAATGGGCAGAAGGATGCTTCAAGGAGAAAACAGTCCGGGGTCAGTGTCTCCGAGTTTTCCTCAAAGAATCACCTCGGTCCTCCAGAACCAGAAGACACATGGGACCCAAGCAGTGTCACTCACCCAGCTGCTCACATCAAAGGGCCTCCGTAACCAGGGCAAAGCTATGGGAAGATCTCCACCCATCTCCAGGGGTGCCAGACAGCCACCTCTCAGCTAGAGCCACAGAAGGAGGGCAGAGCCAGTCACCTGCCGGCCCCCTGAGCTATGGAAAAGGACTTATCTGACATTTCTATATCCACATATGAGGTATAGAGGCAGTCTTAGAAAAGGTGATTGCTTTTGCTACTTAAAAGATGGTATTAGCTCAGAGAAGAGCAAATGAAAAGCCCCTGGGGTTCGATACTGATGGTTTTATTCCTCCTGGCGGCTAGTGTTTGAATCTTTTGAATTCCTGTTATTCTATAGAATAAAATTTTTATAGAATTTTTATAGAATTTTTATTCTATAGAATAAAAATGCCTAGAGCATTTTTTTGTCTTCATTAAAGATGGCTCTTTTTCTCCTTAGACGGTAGCAGTAATAAGGACTGTTGTTTTCCAAGCACCTGCTCTGTGTTGTAAACACTGCAAATATATTCTCTGAAGTCCTCACAAAAGCCAACTATAATAGGCAAACGCATATGGTGCTTATTGTGCTAGACAATGGGAAGTCTCGAAGGGTTCCAACTGCCCAAGGACGCTCAAAAAGTAATAAATACATTTCTTTATCTATTTTTTAAGCCTATATATTTATTTTGAGAGAGACAGAGACAGCATGAGTAGGGGAGGGACAGAGAAAGAGAGAGAGAGAATCTCAAGCAGACTCTGCACTGCCAGCGCAGAGCCCAACACGGAGCTTGAACTCATGAAACCACGAGATCATGACCTGAGTTGAAACCCAGAGTCAGATGCTTAACTAAGCCCCCCAGGCAACCTCACTTCTATCTGTTAAAAACACTGCCTTTGTAGTTAAAAACCTCACAAGGAAAGCCCAGATGGCTTCACTGGTGAACTCTGTGAAACATTTCAGGAAGGTATACTACTAATTCTAGAAAAAGTCTTCCAGAAAATTGAAGAGGAGTTCATTTGTCCTAACCCATTTAATGGAACCAGCAATACTCTGATATCAAAACCAGGTAAAGACATTACGACAAGAGCATCTGATCTGTGACATCTGTTCCCATCTCTAGAGCTTCACATGCACCTTTCTCTCATTATAGAATGCCAGTGACCTTGATTCTGCTTAACCCAACCCTACCATTCTTTACATTACACCTCCTCTATCAATTGTTGCTCTCTTCTTCTGGTCCATGGTGACCAATGCTTCTTCTGAACAGGTTTTAGTCTTATTAGGTGGAATAAACTGTGAAACTCTCTGAAAGTAATTGAGTCCTATAGCAGTGATACATGATTTAGCTGACTCAAGGAATCCAACACAACACAGGAGTGTGCTGTGCACTTTAAAGCCTGTAGGGCAAAGCCCGATGCCAGGGCTCAGTGGGGCTAGTGGTAGCGTCACACGTAGAAAGTTGAACACCCAGAGAAAATGTGGAATCTGATGGTGGCTCCCACCTCTGCTTCACTTAGATCCTTTGCCTTCTCTGGGAGAAGCAAGGTCACCTTTTCCTTGTGCAAGTTCCTTGGCTGAGGCCCTGCATTGGCGGTGGAATGGAGTGGGGGGAGGAAGCACAGCGCCCACTCTCTTAGAGGCAGGGCCTCCCAATATAGGTAAATGAACTGCACCTTTCATAGTCTAGGACATAACTCACAGAGTAGGAGACTAGAGAGGAGATCACAGCTTCTTCTCCACCCCATATCCTGTCTTGTGCTCCATTACTGAACCCTTCCTGGAGCCTGATTGCTTGCCTCATCATCCTTTCCCTAACATATATGGACTGGCTCCGGTTTCTCCTGTTCCCAGGAGCCCTCCTGGTTCTGTGCTGGTCTTCCACGGAGGGTGAGTCCTATGGCAGGGAGGCAAAGGGGGCAGGGTGATGAGTTCCAGGAGCAACGTCCTAAAAAGTCCTGACAGCGTTCGTGGGCTCTGGGCCCTGAGCCTCTGGTTGCTGCAAACTCCCTTGTCTACCATGGAAACTCTTCCTGGGGATCCTGCCACTGCAGCTGTCCATGAGCTTCCCCAAACTCTAACTTCAGGAATGGTGTAAGGAAAAGGGATGATGCAGAACCACTGGGGTCTACAGATAGGCACGCTAGAGACCTGTAGCACCTTTTCTTTCAACTAAGACCCAGGTCTTGATAAATAATTCAGAAGAGAGATCCTCCTCCTTCTTTCCCCCACTGGACACTGGGTCTTCTCTCTCAGATAACCTAGCCCATCCCTACCAGCAAGAAATGTCCATTTCAGTGTCCCTTTCAGAACACTGCAAGCTGATCCTGGAAAGAAGGGAAAGAGCTTCCTGGTAACCTCACGACTCTTAAAACCAGACTCCTTAATAAATCTGGGTTCTACAGGGAGACGCCCAGAGGCTGGAAGAGGGAAATCTGCAAAGTCCTGGCCTCAGTTGAGGTCCTGACTTCAATCTCAATACCTACAGCAGTGATCTTCTTTTCTCCCCCCTTTGGTCTCACCCTATGGTTCTCATATAATGTCCAGATCCTACACGGAAATTTATATTTTGCACCTCCTGTGATGAATTTGTTGGCAAGAACTGCAGAAGGAATTTGGGTTCCTGTCAATCCAAATATCCTGACTCTGCGTGTCAGATCAAAGAAGTGTATACCCAACATTTCACTGGTGGTAAGATGAGGGCAAGAGAAGGAGGGTGAGGGGAGATTGAATTTTATGATTGCTTTGGCAAAAAAAGCGCACTAGATCTGGAGTCAGCATTCTCTAGTCTCACTAGTTCTGGCTTAACTCAGTCAATAGTCTAGGGCTTGTTACTTCCCTTCTCTGAGTTCAAATGTCTCACTTGTGCAACAATTGGGTTTTATGGTTGACCTCCAAATTCCCATCCATCCCTGATAATCAGTGACTGAATCCTTAAGAGAGCACAGCTGTTGCAGCTCCTTTGTTATAAATGTTGCGGGGGTGGGGGGGAGGTGTTGGGGACACCCAGTTGTCCCGGAAGGAAACCGTCCCTTGTGTGGAGGGGGTTCAAGTCTTGGGTTCTGCCTCAGAGGACAGGAGGAAAGGCAGGGACTCCTTTCTCAGCCACATTCCCTCACATTCCAAGTCTAACCTGGGTCTCTCTGTTATTCTTCAGAATATTCCTATCAATATTCCATTCTGGGCTGCCCAAAAAGATGTGTGGAATATATACGCATCACCAAGTGGGAGAAAAATGTGTTCTTCTGTTGTAATGAAAGCCATTGCAATAGCTTGAATGTGAAAGACCATGTTCCATTCCAACCCTTCCTGCTAGAGAATTTTTAGCCTGAGATACTCAGCTGATTTGCAGGAATCTCCTCCTGACGGCATCCTGCCCATCCTTCCTGAACAAACATCAACATCCAGAAATACCTTTGCCCTCAACTGCCACACACACTGTCTCCTAAGAGCCAAGATCCCCAAGAGAAATGAACTGTGGATGAAGAAGGACTGTGATGCAACTTTGAAATGCTGTCTGGGCCCAAGTAACACCCAGTCAGCCTGGTCGTCTGGCTCTGCTTTTCTGGTTAGGGGCCAAACTCCAAGTCTAAGTGGGGGGACAAGACTGGGGAGTCTTCACTGGGACACCCTGGGCCTCTGAATTGATTACAATAGCAACTGTTATTGAATAATGAGACCATATGCAGGGGACCTCATGGGCTGTTTCAGTAGTGGGCCAGATAAGAAGGAAGGGATGCTGGTCAGAGAATGGCCTGGAAAAGGTCCCCAAGTCATTTCTCAAATGTCACAGATCCAATATCCCACCAGGCTAATGACACTCTAGGCTTGGGTAGATCCCAGAAGCAGGGGGGAAGGGGCTGACAAGGAGGCCTGGCTTTCCAAAGAGCATCTTCTGCCTTCTTGGGGGCTGGCTGAAATGAGTAAGTATGATGAGGACAATGGGACTGGTTCTGGTCATTGTAGGACTTTGTATTGAAGACCACATATTCTGAAGGAGAATGCCATATTGCCTGAATTTGAATCTCACACTCTTACGAGCCCTATTGGCCTTAGGCAACCAATCAGCTTCTCTGTACCATGGCCACCTCCCACTTTATGTTGTGGATATGAAGATTGAGTTTATGGCTTGTAGGTACATTATTAAGCACAGGTGTTTGCAGTTTCTTATCAACTGTGTGGCAAACGCTGGGCTGGTGATCTTATGCATCACCCCATAAACCTTCCAGTGCAGTGAGGAGATTATTATCTCCACTTTCCAGGTGAAGAAATTGTGGGTCAGAGAGGTTAATTAACTTTGTAGAATGTGCAAAGCAGGTAAGTGACAGAGGCATCTGACTGCACTCATTCTACATTCCAGAAATGGGTTCCCGTAGGGATTGGCACCATGACCACCGGAACTCCCTGGACCACCAGGATTGCCTGGTCTCCTCTCCTTCCCTCCGATGGCCCTGGTCTCCTAACTGTGGCCCAGCCCTCCCTTCCCTACTCTGCCCAGAACCATACCATCGGGCTCTGCCCTAACTCACCTCTGTGTCTCCTTGGCTACGTGGCTCACTGAGGTAGGAAAGCCAAGTGGTAGAGGGTACATGCTTTGGCTTCCAACAGAACTAGGTAGGTAGAGGGCTCTGATGCTTGCTGGTTGAAAGACTCTGGACAAGACACCTCGCCACCCTGATTCTAAGCCTCTTCTTCTGTAAAACGGAAGCTATAAAGCTCCTTTGCATCGTCATGTGACAGTAAAAGAGATGGTATATTTAACGAGCCCCTGATACAGTGCCTGGAACATTGTAATTCTTCAATGGATGGAAGCTGTTGCTCTTCTGCCTACTTGCTGGGCATTTTATATGATTTATCTCCTTTGATTTGTAGGATGGTCCTATTTGCAGATGAGGGAACTGAAACAGAGACTAAATCATTTACCCAATGTCACACAGTTATTATAGCACTGGGATAAGCTAAACTGTGTCTCCCTATCTCTCTGCCCTTCCCCTGCTCACACTCTGTCTTTCAGTCTCTCAAAAATAAATAAACATTAAAAAAGATTTTGATAAAGCCTGATTCTGAGGGCAGAGTGTGTAGTATCAACATTATACTGTAATGATTATGGTTCCATTTACTGCCCCACTACAAGATATTTACTGTACTTAGAACTTGGATGGAGGAAACCATAATAGATATTTTTATTTTAATTTTTTCACAAAGCAAAACCAATACCATTTATTTTCATTATTTTTTAACGTAACCTTTATTTCACAACTCCTGTATAATGTGCCTTGTTTCAATTTAACGAATCTTGGGAAGTATTTCAAATGTTAGCACATACATGCTGAATGTGATCTAGCTTAGAAATGCCCAAAGTCTGAACAATGTACAAAAATTGTTTAAATGTGTAAGGTGCATTTATTCACAAATTACATTCAGTTTGAGGAAGTACCCCAAAGCTCATTAACATTTAAGAAACAGCTGAATAAAAAAGGAAAGAAAAGAACTGAATAGCTTCTAACTTGGCTTACAGCAAAATAAAAATTACTACTTTTAGGTTTTTTTCTATACAAGTCATCTAAAATTTAGATTCAGGGGCACCTGGGTGCCTCAGTGGGTTAAGAGCCTGACTTTTGATTTCAGCTCAGGTCATGATATCACAATTTGTGAGCTCAAGCCCCAAGCGGGGCTCGGTGCTGTCTGTGTGGAGCCTGCTTGGGATTCTCTCTCTCTCTCTCTCTCTCTCTCTCTCTCTCTCTGCCCCTCCCCCATTCATGGATATGTGTGTGTGTGTGTGCGCTCACGCTCTTGCTCTCTCTCTCTCTCTCTCTGTGTCTCTCTCAAAATAAATAAAATCAAGTTAAAAAATTTAGATTCAAAATTTAAGTGCTGTCTTTTATTATGAATGGCAGTTTGATCACTAAATTTGTGTATATGTACCAGTTTAAGATACTTCATGCACAGTAGATATTTAGTGCCCTAAAACAATATTTAAGAAAGCTTGAGTCATTTAGCGGACGATTAAAGTTAACCAAAAAGTTAGATCTCCTATATGTTGATGTAGAATTGGGTATAAAGTCATTTTGGGTCAAGTAAAATTATGTTGTAAATGTTTAATGACTGAGTCCACTCAGCCATCAAGACTTTTCTAAATATGGGGGCGCCTGGGTGGCGCAGTCGGTTAAGCGTCCGACTTCAGCCAGGTCACGATCTCGCGGTCCGTGAGTTCGAGCCCCGCGTCAGGCTCTGGGCTGATGGCTCGGAGCCTGGAGCCTGTTTCCGATTCTGTGTCTCCTTCTCTCTCTGCCCCTCCCCCGTTCATGCTCTGTCTCTCTCTGTCCCAAAAATAAATAAAAAACGTTGAAAAAAAAAAATTTAAAAAAAAAAAAAAAAAAAAAGACTTTTCTAAATATGTCACTATATCTTCAGGCAAAAATTTCTATTATGAAGTTAAATGAAGTAAATACACAATTAATGTCTTGGTTTGCAAACCACAATTATTGTGTATTCACGCACGCCGCTTCCCAGACAGGTTGGCCCATGCTGATAACAATCAAATAAGGACAATATATGGCAGTATTGCTTTCAATATACAGACACGGCTGTCCTCAATTAGGACAGGGAATGAACTGGTCTGCTTCCTGGATTCTGTGGAGTTACCAACCTCAGCTTCACTCTAAACGGCTTCTGCAAAATCGGGTTATTCACATTGCCTACACAAAACCCAGCCAGCTACAGTCCCCAACGCCACCTACATTTATGTATTTACTTTGTACTGCGTATAATTAAAATTTGTGTTTTCATATTTTATTTCTCGGTTTCTTGGGAAGAGAAAGAAAGCTAAAGAAAAGAGATATCGCAGAGGGTCAGACTGTAAAGTCACATTTCACACAGAACTAAGCCAAATGGCTTTTTAATTTAAAAGATACTATAATCAGGGGCGCCTGGGTGGCGCAGTCGGTTAAGCGTCCGACTTCAGCCAGGTCACGATCTCGCGGTCCGTGAGTTCGAGCCCCGCGTCAGGCTCTGGGCTGATGGCTCGGAGCCTGGAGCCTGTTTCCGATTCTGTGTCTCCCTCTCTCTCTGCCCCTCCCCCGTTCATGCTCTGTCTCTCTCTGTCCAAAAATAAATTAAAAACGTTGAAAAAAAAAAATTAAAAAAAAAAAAAAGATACTATAATCAAAATGCTATATCTATATATAAAAGGAAACAGTCTCCCTTAAATCTATATTATTCCATGATAGATTTCCATAGCTATCAGTATATAGATAGATAGATGATAGATCAATAAATAGAATGACAGATGATAGATAGATAGATAGATAGATGACACATGATAAATAGATGATAGATAGGTAGGTAGATAGATAGATAGATAGATAATAGATAGATGATAGATGACACATGATAAATAGATGACAGGTAGGTAGACAGACAGATAACAGATAGATGATAGATAGATGACACATGATAAATAGATGATAGATAGATAGATAATAGATAGATCGATGATAGATAGATGATATCACATCTATCACCTGCACGAACACATAAATGATAGAGAGGGAGGTAGACAGATAGATAGACAAGGATAATAAAACTATCAGTGTATGTATATGTCTTCCCACAATCTGTTCAGTTATCCATTAAGTATGCTTTTAGAATCAAAATTTGTCATTACCATAGCAGGCTCCACATGGTACTCCATTAGAAATGGCTCTGTGATTTGCACATTTGCTCAGATGACTATTTACAAAGATGTCTATATACGTTAGCAAGAAATAATCCTGATATCGAAAAGAGAATGCTCATTCACACCCCGAGATGGCTGCACGCTCTTCAAATATCTGCACCACGTTTCTCTGTGCCAGCTCTCCCATGACTCCTGACGGCACACCTTCTTCGACTTTCTCCACAGTCGTCTTGCATCTGGGGGATGCATTCTTTCCTTTCTGCAACTTTGGGCAGAATTCCTTCATATTTCTTGGTGTCCTTATTGTCCTTTTATGTGCTGCTCAAAAGGGCTTTTTGTCTTAATGCTTTTCCCAGCACAGAAGACCCAGTTGTCTGTAAAACCAAGGTTAGTGATAGATGCACTCCTCAGTTCAGCGCCTCATCACTGCGTCTGGCTGCTCCGTCATCGTATGTTCCCATTAAGACTATTTTCCCATCTGGCATGGACTTCACAAACCCCATAAATGGGGCCACATCTTTTCCCCACGTGTCAAAATATTGGGTGCCTAATACTTCTTCTATTTTTCCCTCTACCGAGGCAACACTGGCTCCTCTCCTAACATTATCGTAACACCACTCATTAGAACACCCTCTTCCAGGCAGATTTTGGGTCCCACCACATTGGCTGCTCTACTTACCATTTTTAAAGGCAAACTGATTCTCAGGGCAAGCTTTTGACATCTCACAGTTATATCTGGAAGGGTCTGTAGATCATGCAGCCATGACCCATGCTGCCCTTACAAAGAGATTTCCAAAACTTGCATCCATCTGTATTCCAAATACTTGAGAAATAACATAACGTGTGGTAACCATGCTGCGGCCGCTACCACCAACTTTGCATCCTGCCACCCTCATGGCTGGCACTTTTCATCAAATAAGTTCCAGCCTCCTCCCCGCCCGTCTGCCACACGTCCCTTCCTTCAGGTCTCTCAGCGGTCAGTTCCGCCAGGAGACCACTGTCAGCATGGTCTCCTGCTCCTCTGCTTGCTCCGGGCTCGGCCGGCTTCCCCCCCCACTCGGAGGGTGGCCTGGAAGAAGCCCAGCATGACTGATGTTCTGTGGGGGTGCTAATCAGTTATTCGGCACGGTATACAACGCCCCTAAGTTCATTAGAAGGATCTATCAGATATGCTTGCAGGTCCTCTCTGTCGTGCTTGGTGTCCACGTTTAGGTATTTAATCTAGGGGATGGGGGTGGGGGAGAGAGACAGAGAGGTGAAAATAAAATAATAAAAAGAAAAGAAAGGGGAACAGAGGAAAGGAATTAAATATGTAGATGATGTGGGCGCCTGGGTGGCTCAGTCGTTTAAGCATCTGACTCTTGATTTTGGCTCAGGTCTCCATCTCACTGTTCGTGGGTTCGAGCCCCATGTCGGGCTCACTGCTCTCAGCACAGAGTCCCCTTTGGATCCTTTGTCCCTCCTCCTCTCTCTGTCCCTCCGCCACTCATTCTCTCTTAAAAATAAACATTAAAAACATTTTTTAAAAACCCATGTTTAAGCAGCACAGTCAACAATAGCCAAAGTATGGAAAGAGCCCAAATGTCCATCGATGGATGAATGGATAGAGAAGATGTGATATATATACAGTGGAGTATTACTCAGCAATCGAAAAGAATGAAATCTTGCCATTTGCAACTATGTGGATGGAACTGGAAGGTATTATGCTAAACGAAATTAATCAGAGAAAGACAAATATCATATGACTTCACTCATATGAGAACTTTAAGAGACAAAACAGATGAACATAAGGGAAGGGAAACAAAAATAATATAAAAACAGGGAGGGGGACAAAACAGAAGAGACTCTTAAATATGGAGAACAAACAGAGGGTTACTGGAGCGGTTGTGGGAGAGGGGATGGGCTAAATGGGTAAAGGACATTAAGGAATCTACTCCTGAAATCATTGTTGCACTCTATACAAACTAATTTGGATGCAAATTAAAAAAAATAAAATTAATTTTAAAAATGTTTTTTTAATATTTTAAAATTTAAAGTATGACTGATGTGTAAAAAGCTGTGCATATTTAATGTAAACAACCCGATGACTCTGGGGATAAGTATATACCTGAGAAAACGGGTACAACCCGTTGTACCAGCAAGGCCATACACATATCCATTGTCTCTCAAAATTCCCTCCCATCTCCAATATTATTATTTGTATTATTATTATTTATTTCACTTTGTGGTAAGAATACTTAACATAAGATCTACTCTCGGCAAATCTTAAGTGTATAATACAGTACTGTTATCTATAGGCTCTCTGCTGTACAGTAGATTCCGGAACTTATTTATCTTATATAACTAAAACTTTGTTCTCCTATCTGTTTAGGATGTCAATGAGTCCGTCTGTCCTTTGACCCTCCTCCCATGCCTTGGTGACCAGCATTCTACTCTCCGCTTCCATTAGTTCGACTATTGTAGATTCTACATATAAGTGAGATCACACAGTATTTTTCTTTCTGTGTCTGGCTTATTTCACTTAACCTAATGCCCTCCAGGTCCACCTTGTTGTCACAAATGGCAGGATTTCCTTCTTGTTTAAGGTTGAATTAATACTCTGTTGTATGTATTCACCACATTTTCTTTATTCATTCATCTGCTGGACACTTAGCTTGTTTCCATCTCTTAACTATTGTAAATAATGCTGCAATGAACACAGACACGCAGATATCGCTATGCAAGAATGATTTTAATTCTTTTGGATAAATACCTGGAAGTGAAATGACTGGATCAGATGGTTTTTCTATTTTTAATTTATGGGGGAACCTCCATACTCTTCTCCATGGTGGCTGCATTCCCACCAACAGGGTGCGAGGGTTCCCTTTTCTCCGCATCCTGGCCAACACCTGTTTTCTTTTCTTGTTTAAACAATAGCCAACCTGGTAAGTGTAAGGCGATATCTGAGTGGTTTTGATTTGTATTTTCCTGATGATTCATGACGTTGAGCACCTTCTCACATGCGTGTTGGCCTTTTGCATGTCTTCTTGGAACAAATATCTGCTCAGATCCATAATCCCATTCCATTACAGTATCAAATGAAAATCCAGGATCTTGTCATCTAAATCAGGTCTTGGGGTGGGTGAGGCTGCCGGGTGTGGTGCCTTCGGTCAGATGAACTCAATAGGCATATATCCGCTCTCCACGCACCTCACATAAAAGAGCAGGAAACAGTAACTGTAATAAATACCTCCATTCAAAAGGAGAGAATGTAAGGCACTTAACAGTCACTGGTCTGTGAAAATTCAGCACTACTCTGGCCCAGAGAAACAGGAATGTTGAAGCCCTTACCCCAAGAATACCCACAGTAAAGAACAGATTGATAAGGGCAGCATCCTTAAGCCATTTCCCATTCACCGCTTTCTACACAGAACAGAGAAAGGCCCCGTGCAGTAACTTCCTCAGCTGATCCATGGAACAAACACCAATGGAGTCCAGTGGCACCTGAGGTGGCCGACGCTTGAGCATTTGTTGTTCATCCCAACTTTGCAGTCCCTTTATGATGCTCTTGGCCATAGGCATTGGCCACTAGGACAGGAGAAGGTGGAGGGGCATGGTGACCTGGGAAACTCCAAGAGTGCTCTCTGAGATGGGCTGAAAGTCACAGGTTTCTTCATCACCTCTCTTCTTTAGCTCAGAAAAACCCTGGAGATAGTTGTCTCCACGCCCCTGGAGCCATCTGATTTCTGGGTTGATCCCCCACCTGAGAGGAAGAAGTTACCTTGTTCTGATCCTCGTTGCCCATGTGCCTCAGGCTTCCTCATGGCAGTTCTCCTCTTCTCCCACATCCAGCCTAGATTGCTGTAGGCTGTCCCAGGGGTAATCTCCCCACAAGCTAGTTTATCATGGAGGGTCCATCTTGTGCATTGGTCACTGGAAATGGGTTGGGCTGGGACAGTGAGAGAAATAGGTCAGAAATCTGTGTACTGAAGCAACTCTCAAATTAGCCAGAAGGCAAATCATCATACAGAAAACAAGAGCTCTGTACACACTAAGATCTTCCAGCACAAACAATGGAGCCGAGGTGGCTCTCTTAGCGAGGTCGGAGTGAGGTGGGCATTGAAGAGGGAAGATGGGAAAAGTATTGCAGGGGAGGATTGATGCCCCCAGAGAATGCAGAAGCCTGGACATAATGACACCCAAGATATACCTTGCTTTTTCCCTCAGGACGTCCCTTCTGTTTAGTGACATGTGCATCGCATACCCAGGAGCTTCTGGAATCAGACCAGTTTATTTCTGCTCTCAGATCTGCTGTGGGACTTAGGGGTATAACGCTATCTCAGTCCTACCTTTACTAGCAGAATGATGATTCGGCGATTTCCACAATGTGCCAGGCAAATGTAAGAGATTTTTCACAGCAATGTTGATCCAACACATTCTCAGACTGCTCTCAGGGGTGGGGTGACAGTCTTTTTCCCTCTTCTTTTTCTAGTTCTTCTAGCACATTCTGCGCCGATAACTCACATAAGAAAAACCAGACAGCCTACGGCAGCACACACCTACGTCCTGAAAGCACTCAGTTTCCTTCATCTGATAAACAATACCTAAAAATTAATCCTTTCCTGGGCTCTCGGAGCCTCCTTTTTTTAATTTGGGTATAGTTAACACACATTGTTACGTTAGGTTCAGGTGTGCAACATGGTGATTCAACAAGTTTATGCTATGGTCACGATAAATGTAGCTACCCTCTGTCACCACACAACACTAGTAGAATACCATTGGTGGGGCGCCTGGGTGGCTCCGTCGGTTAAGCGGTGGACTTCAGCTCAGGTCATAATCTCACCGTTCGTGAGTTCGAGCCCCGCGTCGGGCTCTGTGCTGACACCTCAGAGCCTGGAGCCTGGAGCCCCTTCCTGCTTGGGACTCTGTGTCTCTGGCTCTCTCTGCCCCTCCCCCACTCATGCTCTGTCTCTGTCTCTCCATACTGAATAAAAGTTAAAAAAAGATTTTTTTAGAATACCACTATTTTCCCGGCACTGTGCTTTTTATCTCCGTGACTTATTCATTCCATAACTGGAAGCCTGTACCTCACACAGGAAAGGAATGTGCTGATTAACATCCATTTAGTGTGTACTTGTTATTGCCATTGGGTCTGTAGTCGAGACAATTTGGGGTATGTTCATGAGGAATACGAGGTAACAGGTATACAGGATATAAACATAGAAAATGGGAACAGGGGGCGCCTGGGTGGCGCAGTCGGTTGAGCGTCCGACTTCAGCCAAGTCACGATATCGCGGTCCGTGAGTTCGAGCCCCGCGTCGGGCTCTGGGCTGATGGCTCGGAGCCTGGAGCCTGTTTCCGATTCTGTGTCTCCCTCTCTCTCTGACCCTCCCCCGTTCATGCTCTGTCTTTCTCTGTCCCAAAAAATAAATTAAAAACGTTGAAAAAAAAATTAAAAAAAAAAAAAGAAAAGAAAATGGGAACAGGATACAGATTTGCATCTACTGTGCTGCGGTGGTTACGAGCGTAAGCTCTGTCCTCATACAGCCTGGATTTAAATCCCAAGGGATACATAAGTTAGCTGTCTGAGCTTGAGCAAGTCTCTGTAGCATTTTGCTTAATGACCTCATATATAAAATGGGCATAAAGTAAGGGTTTGTCTCCGAGCTCTGATGAAATTCAAATGTGACTATCCAGGCAGGGTGTTTAGAGCCGTGCCTGGTTGTACATATAGTAACGTTCTGTGATCATTATTGGAGGAACAGCTCAGCGGGAGATTAAAGTCCAGTGTCATAGAGGATGGGACAGTGAGGTAGTAGAGAACAAAGCCATGAAAATAGAATAGACTTTCACTCTAATTTGGTTCGTTAATCATCTAATGTTGATTTGGCACCTACTTTGTGAACAGGATGCTGGGCAATGAATAGTGTGGTTATACCTGGAGATTGAACCAGGGGGCTCATGTATAATTTAGGAAAGTGGACGTAGGAAAAAAAAAATCTATCATATGCACTGATCGAGGAATGGAGAGACTATTCTGGGAGCTCAGAAGGCAGAGTTCCTTTGTCTGAAAGATCAGTTGAAGAATCATGGAGAGAAGAATGAACAGTAATCTTGAAGATGGAATAGAAACTACCAGGCAGGGAGGAAAGGAAAGGTATTTGAAGCGTAGGACTGCATGTGCTAAAGCACTGAGGCACAGAAGAGGATAGTAAATCCAGAAGAGACAAATAGACATCTAGCAGTGCAGACTAGATGAGAAGGCTACAGGAAGCGCAATAAAATGAGGCTGCTGACTTATGCTAAGGTCAGTTCCTGAAATGTTGGGGACTGCACCTGCCCCTTCCTGCTCTGTTTTCTCTTTCACCACGTCCTCCCCATTTATACACCGCACTAGGGTATTTCCCCCCATGGGAAGCATGTCTCTACAGATGGTATGATATTCCTCGCTCAGACATTTTCTCCTCTGCACTGTTATGTTATGTGCTAGACATATGTGCAGAAGCCTTATGGTTGTGTAATGGTTCTGGTGTTTCTCAGTAGGAAAATGTGTTTGGGCAGGAACAGGAATGGTTCAAGGTCACGTCCAGTGGGGATGGCCTCCCTTGAAAACTAGGACCTTCACTCTCTCAAAGCTCACCTCAGTCATGAAAGTTGTTTGGTCGTGTAGTGTCTTTGGCAAGCAGTTGGAAGGAGAGCTTCCGTGCAGAACTCGACTGGATGGACAGCTGTTGGTTGTCTTGACAAGAATCCACTCCTTTCCCCCTTTCAAGAGCCCCGGATTTCTATTGGAGAACCACATGATTTCAGGGAGGCTAAGTCCACCCTGGTCCCCTGGAATGGTGCAGAAACTGAGACTCAGTCAATAATCGGGGTTTGGCAAAAAGACTTGGTTTTCTTTTTTTCTAATTTTTTTTTAACATTTACTTATTTTTGAGAGACAGACAGACAGACAGCATGTGAGCAGGGAAGGGACAGAGAGAGGGAGACACAGAATCGGAAGCAGGCTTCAGGCTGCCAGCACAGAGCCCGATGCGGGGCTTGAACCCAAGAACCGTGAGATCATGACCTGAGCTGAAGACAGACGCTTAACTGACTGAGCCACCCAGGCGCCCCAAGGACTTGTTTTGACTGGGCATGTGACCTAATCTTGTCTTATGCAAGTAAATGTCAGGAATTTGGAAGAAAATTGTGACACCAATGAAGTCTCTCTCTGGATGATGTGTATATATCTGAGACCTGGCGCTAATGCAGCCATTTTGTAACCATGAATGTAAACAGCAAGAGGATTAATCCTCCCCAGGAAAAAAAGGCAGTGTGAGAGAACCCCAGAGAAATGGAGCCAGAGCTCCTAGATTTGACCAACTCTGGAAAAACATCCTTTTGATTTCCAGTGTGGTCAGCCAATCAATTACCTAGATGTCTTCTTAGTCAGCTTGCGGTGGGACTTCTATGACATCTAATCTCGAAAACTATCTGATGATGTAGTTGAATTACACAAATTTTAATAAAAAGGATAAATTTTTTATTCCCAAGGAGGGATTGCTATTTATTTTTTTTTAATTTTTTTTTAACGTTTATTTATTTTTGAGACAGAGCATGAACGGAGGAGGGTCAGAGAGAGAGGGAGACACAGAATCGGAAACAGGCTCTAGGGTCCGAGCCATCAGCACAGAGCCCGACGCGGGGCTCGAACTCACGGACCGCGAGATCATGACCTGAGCCGAAGTCGGACGCTTAACCGACTGAGCCACCCAGGCGCCCCGAGGGATTGCTATTTAAAAGCAGTGAGCGGGGCACCTGGGTGACTCAATTGGTTAAGTGTCCTACTTTGGGTCAGGTCATGATCTCTCAGTTTGTGGGTTTGAGTCCCGTATGGGGCTCTGTGCCAGCTCAGAGCCTGGAGCCTACTTCGGATTCTGTGTCTCCCTCTCTCTGCCCCTTCCCTGCTCATGCTCTATCTCTCTCAAAAATAAATAAACATTAAAAAATAAAATAACATAAAATAAAATAAAGCAAAATAAAATAAAGTAAAATAAAATAAAATACAAATAAAATAAAATAAAAATTTTAAAAGCAGTGAGCTGCATTCCTAGTAGCTTCCTGGATTCTTAGTTTCCCATCTTGAAAACTTGTTCTCTTTTTCTTCCAAATAATGCACATGCAGTGATAAAATATCACAAATTTAACAATACCCTATTTACACATGACAATATTAATCAGAAGAATATTTGTTATAATTGGGATATTTTTCCTCTTTATGCTATGGCACAGAATAATACAAACCACATTAAAAATATACAAAAACATGAAATCTGAAGAATCTCCTTTAAAGAAGGATTCAGCCTTTAGAAAAGGGTAAATCTAAAGTAAATCACTGGAGATTTGGAGATTTACAACAATCTATTTTTTTTCATACAGACAGTCGTATGGTTGCATTTTAATTTCTCAATGACTTTACAAAATAACAGAGATTTATAACCTCAGTAATACACTAATCTAAACCCCCTCAGAATCAATGGAAGATAGAGTATTATGTCCAGAATTATATAATAGTATTTAAATTAATATTAAAAAATTAATAGAAAATACTCAGAATGATAAAATAATATCATAGGTGTATATAATATTTACTCAGAATTATAAAATGATCTCAAGGGAATATATAATATTTCAATATTTTCTAGATTTCAAATATAGCAGACACATAAAAAGGAAAAGTCAGTCCATATAAAGAAAGGAAAAGAAGAATGTCAAATCAATAAAATGTGCAGATAAGCTCTAGGAGCCCCACAAGATCAGTTCATTAAAGTCATCAGCTACTTTAATTATAACAAATTTTAGCTGTGAACCCATAGTCATGTTATCTGCTTTCCTTCCCAGATACATAGAGTTACAGTAAATTACAAATTTGGGATATTTTGGTCTTAGAACAAAAATATGAATTTTTAGGGGCACCTGGGTGGCTCAGTCAGTTAAGCATCCTACTTTGGTTCTGGTCAAGATCTCACGGTTCGTGGGTTCAAGCCCTGTGTTGGGTTCTGTGCTGACAGCTTGGAGCCTGGAGCCTGCTTCAGATTCTGTGTCTCCCTCTCTCTCTGCACCATCCCCACTCGGGCTCAGGCTCTCATCTCTCTCTCTCTGTCTTTCTCTCTCTCTCTCTCAAAAATAAAAAAACATTAAAAAAATTTTAATATGAATTTCTACATGGATTAAGGTGGTTCCAAACTTGTACCTCAAATTTTGCATCATTAGGAAACTGTACTGTTGCTGCAGAAATAAAATCTAAAAATGTATGAAATTCACTATTTTTATAAAAGATACTATTCCACTTTCTCAGTTGCTCCCAAGCTCCTTGGAAGAGTGGCTGATACTCCCTGTGTCCTCTTGTCATGGTCCTTTCATTCCTCAACCCCCGTAATGTGGCCTCTGTGCCACTTCTCCATTCAACCTGCTCTGCCAGTGACCTGCAAGTTGTCATAGAAAACAGCACCGCCCCTCTGTCCTGGTTCCCCACCTGCCTCTGTGGCCTTCCCCCACTTTCTCTCCCATGGTCTCCCATGGCTGTGATTCACCCAGCCCCACCCCCACTCGCCTGCCTGGACAACCTCTGGGAGTCTCCGAACTTGAGCCATCAGTAGGTTCAGAGAATGTGCATAACACCTAAAGCTGGTGATCCCATCTGCCTCGGGCCTTGGCACCTTCGTGCACTTTGAGGCTTCTCTGTCAACCTGCCAGTTGGACACGTTTTCCTGAGCTTTCCACCGACCCTTCCAACTCCTGATGTGCAAAATGGAGCCCATCGCCTGTCTGGGCACCTGGCAGTCGCTCTTGAGTTGTGGGATTAGAAACCAGGCAGCGGGTCAGACAGAGAAGCACAGTGATTGTGCGGGAGGAGGAGATGCGAGGTGAGGAGAGCAGGTGATTTACAGGTGAAATGGCGCAAGGGTGAACCCACCCTGCCTGGTGTTGGGGGGCAGGTACCAGTGGGCAAGAGAGGAGTGAAGAGAGAAACTGGGCAGAGACAGGAGAATGCTTTGCGCTCCTCAGGAGCATGTGCGGAGGGAGAGAGGACCAGAGAGGCCAAGGATGGGGATGGGGGAGCGGACACCTATACCAACAAAGGCAGAACAGTTAGCGAGACTTCCATTCCTGTCCTTTTCCTTGGTATCTATTACAGAAATCTTGACCTTTACAGCAAAAGCTCGAAATCTTCAGGACTCCAAAATGGAAACTTGAAGGTAAACAATGATCAAAGCAGTCCAGTTGAGTGTGATTGTAGCTCCATCCATCTGGAAGAGAAGGACGTTCATACTCAGGGTCAGACAGCAAAAGTTGGAGCTCAGAATAAGAGGACTTTCCCAACCATGCCAAGCCGGGCCTCCAGACTTGGGACACACCCACCCCCCAGCAAGATCCCCTCAGAGTGGAGGACCCCTATACAGCATCAGGAGGCAGGCACCAGCTCAAGCCCGTAGAGCCGCACTCAACAGCATTACCTCTCTCAGTGAAAATGAAGAAATCTCTGGTTCTGCATCCAGGACCTTGTTCCATGGTACAATTGGAACAATTGCCCCTCAAACAATGACCTCTCTTAAAATTGTTGCAGACCATACATAATGTGGCTGGAGCTATGGAAAGAGACATGAAGGCTAATCCCAGGGTTGAGTGGACCGAGACTAAAGTGTGCTAGGACACTGCTAGGGCCAAGGAGTTCAAGGGGAAACCATGGCCCTAAACACCTCCTCTAATATACTCTTAAAGCTTGGAAACATTCCCCCATTGGATTACGTCCATTAATTCTTTAAGGATATGGGCCTTTGGCCCAGGGATCTTGATTCCATTAAAAATAAAGTGAAAGGTATCCTCTTAGTTATGATGTCACTATGCAGAACACAGTGAGAGCATCTACATACAGCTGCCTGAGACCAGGAGTCCATTAGAAAATGGTAAGATATAAGGACTGTGGAAGCTCTAAGGTGGGGATGCGGTCTCACAAAATTTCCTATTATACCTCCCCTAAAGTCATCTAATGGCCAAACATATCTAAGTGGCAACAGTGCACTTGCTCTGGCAAAACTGGTTCAACATAAGCCTTCAATGACCTGCTCCTGCTAGAACACTACCCTAGGCTGCATCTTCATAGAAAGTCTTGAGCTACCATTGGCTCTTCCATCCCAGCCAGACCCAAAGCCAGAAAGTAACAAGAGCCCTCGGCCCCAGTCAGCCCCAAGGGAGTGACTGCCCCACTCTGAGACCTTGGGAAGGGACCAGAGCTGTTTCCCTGGGAGGAGTCAGAGTAGGGACAGCACACAGAGACCTTGAACCCTTCGTGGGCGGATCATCCCAGAACCTGACCCTTAACCTCGTTCCCTCCCAACCGGGTCAGATCACCATGCCGGCACGGCTCCCCAGCCTACCTGCACACCCTCACCCCCTACCCAGCCAGCTCAGGGCCTCACCCACTCCCTGGAAGAACACGAAAGGGGAGACCACCAGCAGCAGGAGCAGGAGCACGAACTTGCCCATCTAGTCTGGGACGGTAGGAAGATGCACAGAGTGACCGGAGCAGGGGAGCAATGTGCCCAGGAAGGGCTGGAACAGGCTGCTCTAGCGTGTGCTGAGAGAAGGGTGGAGAATCTGGGCTGAGCTGCTCCCAGGCTGTGGGCAGAAGCTTCCTTTTTCACCCCTACCAGCGGGCGTTCCTCCACCGCCCGTGCCCGGAAAACGTTCCCACACTCTAGCCCCATTGGATACTTCCAAGGGGCAAAGGATGGCCCACGTGCCCCTCCTGTTTCCTTGGGACTGCCTCCTGCTGCGTGGGGGACATCCCTTGGCCAGACCTGCTGGCCCCTCAACAGTCCCTGACCCTTCACTCTCTGGACATCCCACCGTGCCCGGTCCAAGACAGGGGCTTCTAACGTGGTCAGGGCTTTGCTAAAAGGCTCCTTTCCTCTAGTCCCATGTCCCCTGTGACCACCTCCCCACCAGTGCCATGGCCCAAGCCAGTCCCCAACCTGGCTGACACCCTGCTCCAGGGCTCAGGATGCGTCCATCATGGGTGTGGGCCGTACCTTCTGCTTCCCTTCCCCTCCCTATGTCTGCTCTCATTGTTAGGACTGGGGCCTTCTCAAAATTGAACCAGTGTTCACAGCTATAGGGATAGCCATCATAGCAAACATTGCTCATGCAAAATGGCAATGAAGAAGGAGTAGAAAAAGGGGAAACAGGTACAAACTTCCAGTGATAAAATAAATAAGTCATGGGGGTGTAACGTACAGCATGACTACAGTTAATAATACATTTGCGTATTTGAAAGTTGCTACGAAAGTAGATCTTAAAAATTCTCATCACACAGAGCCAAAGCATAACAGACTCTTAAAAACTGAGAACAAACTGAGTGTTGATGGGGGGTGGGAGGGTGGGGAGGGTGGGTGATGGGGCACCCATTGAGGCACCAATGGGTGCCACCCATTGAGGAGGGCACCTTTTGGGATGAGCACTGGCTGTTGTATGGAAACCAATTTGACAATAAACTTCATATATTGAAGAAAAATTCTCATCACACAAAGAGAAAACTTTTTGTAACTATGTAAGGCAATACATGTTGACTAGATTTATTATGGCGGCCATTTCACAGTAAATACAAATATCAAATCATTATGATGTACACCTGTTTCGGGCCAAACTCAGCCTATCAACCAATGTTGTAGTTAGCGCGGCCCTTATAACTGCAAAATGCCCTTCAGCAACAACCATCAGGGAACTTTGAAAAAATAAAGGTTTACTACTTACAAGACCTGGAAACTACACAGCGTACCTGGGGCCACACAGTGAGATTGGGAGTAGGGAAGGTGAGCACAAACATGGGTTTGCTTTTGAGGTTGAGCATGGGGCTTAGAGTTTTGTGGGCTCAGTTTTTTGTTTGTTTTTTTTTTTAGTTAGTTATTTAGTTAGTTTAGAGAGGGCATGCAGGGAAGGGGAGAGAGAGAAGGAGAGAGAATCCTAAGCAGGCTTCGTGCTGTCAGCGCGGATAGGGTCAATTTTTATTGGTAATTTAAAACATAAAAGCAGAAAGGGCACCTGGGTGGCTCAGTCGGTTAAGCATCTGACTTCAGCTCAGGTCATGATCTCATGGTCTGTGAGCTCAAGCCCCACATCAGGCTCTGTGTTGACAGCTCAGAGCCTGGAGCCTGCTTCGGATTCTGTGTCTCCCTCTCGCTCTCTGCCCCTCCCCTGCTTGCTCTCTCTCTCTCTCTCTCTCTCTAAAATAAAGAAACATTAAAAAAATTTAAACCATTTTAAACATAAAAATAGGAGATTGAAATGCAGGGAGAGAAAAAAACCAAGTGGCACAAATAGTCACTTATCAAAATCAACCAAGATCTCTGACACAAAGGAGTCTCGGTTGAGGCAGGAGGCCTGGCTCTTTACCTAGTGTGAGGCTAGCTATGTGTTTATTCCAGATGGCC
Organism: Neofelis nebulosa; assembly: GCF_028018385.1. Taxonomy (NCBI): domain Eukaryota; kingdom Metazoa; phylum Chordata; class Mammalia; order Carnivora; family Felidae; genus Neofelis; species Neofelis nebulosa. Next base: position 22,594,222 of record NC_080791.1, on the reverse strand, counting down.
TTCATTGAAGGGGATGCCTCCTAGAAATGGACGCTTTGGCAATTAAAGCTTAAGTCAGGCACTTAAAAAATATATATAATATAATAATGGATGTCAATTACACCTCAATTTTTAAAATAATTTTAAAAGAAAACAGGGAAAACAAATTATAAACCATTTATCAGAGCTGCCAAAGAGCAACTTTGTTCTTCCATAGTATTATTTTACAGAAGATATGCTGTTCTGCACAAACTTGAAGAATGTATTAATGATGCCTAATGTGATATTGGAAAGGGACATGTTCTCACCAGGGGAATCGAGGCAAAGAGAGTGAGAAAAGAAAATAATGATCTGGTCAAATCTCCCTGTGGAAACATATGCTCCTCGAACATCCTGATGGTGCTCCCTAAGGAGAGGACAGTGGGGGACCCTTCACTACGGACTTCTTGTTGTGAGATGCACCTGTTCTATGTAGCTGGTGGGCAATAAACAAACCTTCTTTTAAAGATTTATGGGATGTGGCCCCCCTGGAAAATGTCCCTGGCGGCTATGTAATTACAGTAAAATAAAGTAGGGATGGTAAATGACTGAAAAGCCCCACTTGTATATCTGATACCACCCAGGAATCCCAAGTTCAGTCTGCTCCAGCAAAGGCCGCGATCACCTCACAGCACAATATACTGCCCTAGATTCCTGGCTGGACCTCCTTCATCTGCTCTCCCAATAAAGCTTCCTAAACACCATCCAGTAATGATTTGACATCAGGTGCACAGGAAGATAATGAGCATTTTACATGGTGGGATTATGCTGGATAGCACATGCACGTCTCTGAATGATATGTTATGGATGTTTTCTGGCTTTTCAGGAGAGGAGGCTTAGGAGGTCCATTAGAGATTGACAGCTTGATAGACGTCACATATTAAATTTATCCTGAGCCCATAAGGGCCTCCCTCCATACTCTTAAAGTTGGGAAAGAGCTAATAGTCCTAATTCATGACTTCAGTCCAAGCTTACTTATTAAATTATTTCTTTTACTCACAAAATGCCCCAGTCTAGAGAATAAATCATGCCACCAGCCTACTTACAGGTCCTCAGGCAAAATCTGTCTCCTGGTGCAGACTCTTCCTCCTTTGTAGCATCCAGACAGTGGGTGTCTGGAACCAACACACTTCCAGGCCCACGCCAGTCCCCATCAGACCTTCCAGTCATGTGTGTAGGGCCGACACCCAAGTATGGAGTACCCTGGCCATAACGCAGACTCAGAAATCTGACAGATCTGCGTTTGAAGCCTCATTCCGACACCTAGTGGCTGTGAAACCGTGGCAAGTTATTAACCTATAATCCCTCAATTTCCCCATCAGGAAACAGGAAATATGTCATTAGGTTACAGGTTTCATTCTTCATATTTACTTTCTGTGCAATTATTAACTACAGAGACCGTGTAAGAAAAATTTAATTAAAAAATTGAGACTAGGA